>NC_080783.1:11008602-11315745 GCF_028018385.1 Neofelis nebulosa
AAAAAAGAAAACCTTATCCCATTGAAGTTTTTCAGTAACAGAGCTTTACTCTTTTGAAAAACCGACGTATCTAACTTCTCCTTGATAAATCCTCTTCCCCTTCAACTAACTGAGGTACGCCGGCTTTTATTTTCTTGACCGGAGAAGGCGTTTATCGAAGATTTCCTTAAATATCTTGCTTTTACTCTATTTTGAAAATTGTGAAGTGATTTTAAATGTGAACAAGGCCCCAGGCCGTCAGCGCTGGACTTATATGTCATCCACAGCTTGAAATGTCAAGAAAGCCTCCTTGGGAGCCATACCTCCCTCTTCACACATCACGGAATCCTCCCCAGAATTCATTAGGCACTTGTTACATCAATAGTCCCGATTTAAGATATGTGTTCAACTCGTCACATTAACAAAATGTCAAATTGTAAAATGTATCCATTATTTCAGACTGAAAGCTCTTTGTGCTACTGAACGGAAAAGGATATATTTATTTTTTAAACCATCCCAGAATATTGTGCGTAGACTTTTTTGTGCCGGAATGAATGTTTACTTATCCTACAAAGCACAAATACGGGATTGTTACCATGTGATAAAGTTATACATGTTGTACCTAATGTTGCAAACAAATCAATAAATTTTTGTTGCCGAATGGTTGACCGTTTTTTTTTTTTTGGTCCAAAAATCGTTCAGTGCCTCCTAGAAAAAATGGCCCCAGTGTGATTGGATGAAGGTAGATTATCCTTCGGACAAGCTTTCCTGTTCCATTTTCAACTTTTGAATAAGAAAATGTCCTTTGACTAAATTTGTTAGCATCAGCGATTATCACATAAATCAGCATTTCTCCACCTTCGCACTATTGACATTTGGGGCTGAATACTTCTTTGTTGCAGGGGGCTGTGCTACGCAGTATAGGATGCCTGGCCAATAGCCACTAGATGCCAGTGGACACTTCTTCCCGTCATGACGACCAAAGATGTCTCCCAACATTGCCCAATGTCCCCTGGGTGGTGACATCACCACTAGTTGGGAGCCAGCGATATAAACAGTGTACTGAAGGGGCGGAGTCTGAGGCTCTAGGAGGTGTCAGGGTGGAGGAAGGGGAGCTTGTAACCTCTAGTCCAGGGAATCCCAGCAGGAACTTGAACACCAGGCACCCCCTCCCACTTTCCCAAGGTCCAGGGGCTGCGGCCTTTCCAGGAAGCCTGACGGATAGCAGAAAGAAGCCCAGGACAAACAAGGCGTGGGGGTAAACTGACCTAGACTCCAGCAAACTAGAGGTAAACTTATCAGGCTTAGAGGTAAATGGATCGGTGCCCTTTGCATTCAGGAAACGCATGCTTAAGATTGGTGCAAATAAGGCCCAGAGACTTCCGAGCACTTTATATCATAATAAGAAGGCATAAGCGTGCTCACATAAAGAATTGGCCAGTCAGCCGGAGGGTAATGTCGGATAAAAACCAACCCTGGGCGGTGGCCAAGGAGAGATTTTATTTGCAAGAATTACAGTAAGAAGGAGAGCGGGGTTGCTGCAACCCCAGGGGGACAGCGGTTATGGTAACAGTGAGAGTGTTCCAGCCTTGAGACCTGCCAGGTGTCTCAACGTGAAGCAAAAAGGGGTTGTCTTTTATAGTGAGAATAAGCGAGAAAGGGGCCAGGTGTGGAGGGTGGGATGGACGAGCCCACCCAGCAGACATGGTGTGATGGGACAGTAGTGGAGAGCCCGTTGTGTCCTGAGCTCAGCCTGACCTCAGGAGGGGCTTCTTGGGAAGGGGTACAAGCAGTTCTTGTCATCACTCATGAGGCAAAGAATGGGCATTTGAAGGTTCCTTGTCTGAGGTACAGAAGGGAGCCTCCAGGAGTGGAAGGCTCAGAGCTTAGCTCCTGGGAACCAGCCACAGGCATGACCTGAAAACAGGCCTCTTTTAGGAATCTGCAAGGGTTTGAGCGACCCGGGCCTCCTGACACCCTTTCCTGTACAAGCAAGTACCACCCCCTGCTTCTAGCACAGTAGGTCGAATACCTGTATTTCCGTGAGGCCATCTGGGGCGTGGGACCACCTCTGACTCATCCATGGGCTCCTCCCCAGTCCCTCCCACAAGGCCTTGTCCCCTGGGAAAGCTAATGGGCCGTGGATAACTTCCATTTCCAACTAATGATGTTCAACCACTAATTCCAGAAACACAGTTCTACCGTAATGTTCTTTGCTTACCAGAGAATGCCACCTGGTATATTAAGCTTCTTGAGATTTTTTATGGAATTGCTTTTGGACTTAAGCCTTAAGCAAGTAAAACTTTCTATTTAAAAAAAACAAAAAAACAAAAAAAAAAACACCTGCCTTTTATTTTAGCTGTGTAAGAACATTGGATCACAGACCTGAGAATGTTCTTGTGGTGTTGGGATGAATTTAAGTGATTTCCAGGACATATCAGCACAACTTGGACGCCAGTCGAGTATAGACAGGTTTGAATACAGTGGACAGGGGAAAAAGTCTGAGCCTCCCTCGCATCAGCAAAATTGTACCCTAAAAAAGCCAACAAAATTGGGGCGCCTGGGTGGCTCAGTCGGTTAAGCGGCCGACTTCGGCTCAGGTCATGATCTCGCGGTCCGTGGGTTCAAGCCCCACGTCGGGCTCTGTGCTGACAGCTCAGAGCCTGGAGCATGTTTCAGATTCTGTGTCTCCCTCTTTCTGACCCTCCCCTGTTCATGCTCTGTCTCTCCCTGTCTCAAAAATAAATAAAACGTTAAAAAAAATTTTAAAAAAAAAGCCAACAAAATATAATCCGCTGGTATTGCTGCAAGAATCCTTTGACCATCTAAATTTTCCGTTTCCTGACATAGTCCCCTTCATAATGCCCCCCCCCCCGCCGCCCTCCTGTTAAAGTCTCATATCCAATTTCACGAGCTTCTTTTCAGTTATCACATCTCCTTTCTATTCCCTTCTGTCCTTCAGAAATGGCCTGTCATTAAATTCTTATCAACAGTTATTTATTTGCCTTTGGAAGATTCTCACTGCTTTGACGAACTCTGCTCCGTTGAACTGCTTTACTGTCTGCTGTCCCTATTTCCAGCCCAGAATGTGACAGAGACTCCAGATTCTATCACGACGCTCTAAGCACCACAGAGCGCAGGTGTAAAGATTGTTTCCTGGCAGATTGTGGGGTCCCTGGGCTGAACACCTGGCCCAAGTCATTTTTTTTTTAATGTTTATTATTGAAGTGTAGTTGACATGCAAGGGTATATTCGTTTCAGAAGCACAACATAGTGATTCGACAATTCTGTGTATTACTCAGTGACCTCATCTGCCATTTATTTATTTATTTATTTATTTATTTATTTACCTGCCACTTATTATTATTATTGTAATAATACAATATTATTACAGTATTATTGACTATTCCTTATGCTGTAATTCTCATGCCCATGACCACCCTCCACCCCGCCAACCTCCTCTCTGGCAATCACCAGTTCAGTCTCTGTATTTATGAGCCTGTCTCTGCTTGTTTGTTTTGTTTTGTTTGGTTACATCCCGTATAAAAGTGAAGTCAGATAGTGTTTGTCTTTTTCAGTTTGACTTATTTCACTTAGGATAATACCCTCTTGCCCATGCGTGCTGTCACAAAGGGCAAGGTCTCATTCTTTTTAATGGCTGAGTAATAGCCCATCATATATATACCACAATTTCTTTATCCATTCATCTGTCAGTGGACACAGGTTGCTCCCATATCTTGGCTATGATAAATAATACTACCGCGATCAACATAGATTTGCGGGCGTCTTTTAGAATTAATGGTTTCATTGTGTGTGTGTGTGTGTGTGTAAATGCCCAACAGTGGAACTGCTGCATCACATGGCCTTCCTCGTATTAGTTTTTTGAGGACTGTCCATACTGTTTTGCACAGTGGCTGCACCAAGTTGCATTCCCACCAACGGTGCGTGAGGTTGCCCTTTTCACCACATCCTCGCCCACACTTGTTATCGCCTCTTTTTGTTTTAATACCAGTCTGGCCCAAACCTTCATAAACACAAAACACATCCCTCTTTCGACACATCAAAAATGACAGCATGAGACACAGATCAGGTAGGAGCGAGAGTTTTGTTTCTTACGGAGGAAAGCGGGATGAATCGCCGCGTGTTGAAACAGAACGAAGGGGGATAAAACCACGAAAGCCTCTAGTTTTGAGCTCGCTGGATTCTTCTTCGTGGCTACGTGTGCCGCTGGGGAAGGTTGCTCTACCTGCTATTTCAAGCACCAAGACAAGTGTTACAAGTCTAGCAACATATTTAGTGATAAAGGCAGTAAGGCCACATGTCGACCATTTATAAAATCCTTAGAAATGTCTAATAAAGCCTTACTAAATTAGATCAGTTACTTCCTTCTGCCTTCATTTGACATCAGGATCTTCTCTTAAAACCTAAGTGCAAGTATATATAAAAAAAGCTGTCATTTACAGCCCCAGCTGCGTGTGCCCTCCAGCATATGACTAAGTGTTTTCTGAAACATTTGGTTTTGCTTTGCTTTTTAATGCAGCAGATAAAGTATGCAGATAATATGATACAGGAAATCTCTTCCAACTGCAACATTCTACAAATTGCTGTTTGGCAGAGAGAAAGGAAAGTGTGGTAGTCTCCTGAGGAACAAAGCGGTTGTTCTATGGAATTTGGTGTCTTGGGGAGATAAAGATTATTAGACGTCAAGCAGCAGGTTGCTTCTTTGTTTCCTGATTGCTTGGGGCAAGAGGCAGAGAAATCAGGTGGTGAACAATTTTGGTTAAAGAAATGAGGGAGGGGCACCTGGGTGGCTCGGTCGGTTAAGGGCCTGACTCTAGATTTCGGCTCGGGTCATGATCTCACGGTTCTTGAGATCGAGCCCTGCATTGGGCACTGTGCTGACAGTGTGGAGCCTGCTTGGCATGCTCTCTCTGCCTCTCTCTTCCCCTGCCCTGCTCATACATGCTTGCACTCTCGTTTTCTCTCTCTCTCTCTCAAAATAAATAAATAGGTTTTAAAATATTAAACCAAAAAATAAGATGAGGAAAAGTTTGAGAGTATTCAGAGGGACAAAGAAAGATGTAGTTATGGTTCTGAACATTTTTGTGGTATAGGCTCTTTTGAAAATCGAAGGAAAACTCCGCCTGTGTAAAATTCAGGGATTGCCTATACAGTTTCAGGGGGATTATGCATGCCATTTTCATAATCCTGCTCTAGACTCTACATCTCTAGAAAGTAGAACCCTTGGCTTGTTCACTTGGTATCACCTCGGAATCCTCCCTCTGATGCCTGATCTAATTTAGTACCGAACGGGTCTTCATTGCATGTTTGTTTAAAAGACCATCCCCTTCTAGGAGCTCATGTATTGTGAAGAAATCATGTCCAAGGGGCAGATTCTAATTAAAAAGAATGCTATTTTAAAGGCATTCTTTGTGTAGAATATGTCCTAATCAAGGAAGGAAGGGGGGGGGGGGGGAGGAAGAAGAAAGGAAAAGAAAGAAGGAAAGGAAGAGAAAGAAAGAAGGGAGGGAGGAGAAGGGGAAAGAAAGAAAGAAAGAAGAAAGAAAGAAAGAAAGAAAGAAAGAAAGAAAGAAAGAAAGAAAGAAAAAAAGAAAAGAAAAGAAAAGAAAAGAAAAGAAAAGAAAAGAAAAGAAAAGAAAAAGAAAAGAAGAGAGAAGGGAGGGAGGAAGGAAGAAAGGAACAGAGAAGGAAAGAAAGAAATAGGGAAATGAGGGAAGGGGAAAAGAAGCCTATGTAACTCTTCAAGAAATATATTACTTTTTAAGTCAGAAAATTCTAACTCTGGCAGAGTTTATAAAATATATACAACATATGTCATGGTTAATATACGACAAGACACGTGTCCACACTGGCTGCTTTAAGCTTCGGTCAAAGTCTGGGACCCCATTAATGACTTCTAAGGAGAACTAATTCCTTCTCACCTCCAGGGGCTGAAGTTCTGATGTCCACCCCCCAAACCACACACATCTGTTTTTCCTTCATTAGTATTTGCTGAAAACAGAGATAACAGCTCTAACTACCTGCCACTCAAAGCAGATTAAGTGGATTACTTTTAATTAAAAATACACCCAGAACAGGAACATATTCAGCCACAAAAAAGAAGGAAATCCTTCCATTTGCAACAATATGGTAGAAACTCGAGGCCTTTGTGAGACAGAGAAACGCAAACACTGTACGGTCTCATGTGTATGTGGAATCTTAAAAACAAAACCAAACAAAAAAAAAAAAAAACACAAGAAAGGCTGATAATAAAAAAAGAGAGAGATCAGATTTGTGGTTGCCAGAGGTGAGGGCTGGAAGGGAGGGAAATCGGAGGCAGGGGGTCAAAAGATCCGAACTTCCAGTTGTCACAGAAACGAGTAGTAGGGATGTAACGCACAACGCACAACGCACAACACGATGAACACAGCTAATGCTGTTGTGGGACCTCCAGGACAGTTCCAGAGGAAGTAGATCCCAAGAGCTCACATCACAAGAAAAGCACCTTTTTTTTTCTTTTTTCTTTTCCATCTATCTGATGGAGATGAACTAAGCTTATATGGTAATCATTTCACAATATATGTAAGCTGAATCATTAGGCTCTACACTTTAAACTCATACAGTGCTGTAGGCCAACTATCGCTTACTAAAACCAGTGGAGGGGGCTGTTGAAATCAATAACGATGGTTAAGGTTGTTCATTTCATGGTATTTCTTTTTGCCATAAAAAAGCCATTCAAAAATGCACCAGTTACAACAAAGCTGCCATATACACCCCTGAAGAAATAGGAAGCTGTAAGCTTATGCCCTTAACAACCTGTTACTGCCTGGCTAAGCATTTCTTGACAGTCTAGTAACCAATTTTCAGAAACGAGAGCCACGAAAAGGAATTCAGTACGATGCCTGGCATTATGATAGGCGTTCATAGTTAGCCTTTTCCAGTTCCTGAACATCTATTCGGCACCAGACATGACAAGCACTGTGTCCGATGACCCAAGAAAATGCAACAGAGAAGAGACAATGTGCTTGGCATTTTAGGATTTCCATTCTAGCGAGGGATACAGATGAGGAGCCAAAGCAAAAGTACAATATGGGGAATAAGTTTAATCGAGCATGTAGCAATAATGAACAGTGCTGGAAATAAAGCAATTAAAAAGCAGGGTGAGGGTGAAAGAGGGCTGGGCAGTGTTCATTTGGATCATGTCTAACCCGAGCAGTTCCAAGTTCCTCTCTAGGTAAATCTGAAATTTTTGAAGAAGTCAAAAATTGGCACGTGAAATGGCCCTGACCACTTGTTAGCCAGTATAAACACGTGATTTGGGGTTCTAAGTAAGAAGGCACTGGCGATGTCATCTAGGTTCTGGACTTCAGCAACTGAGACAGCTTGAACTGGCTTGTTACCATGGCAGCATTGCCACATTGCCTCTAGTGGGTGATGGCTGGAGCAAGAGTTGAAGAGTTAACCAAAGAGGCTGTGCAAGGAGCCAACCCATCCCTGTTCTCTGGCAGTTTTTCCTCTCACCTCCGTGTCTCTTGAGCTGTATATTTTTCCACCCTCAACTGAGATCCCCAAACATTCCCTCAGGACATTTTCTGAGCTGCCTTCAACTCTTGATGTCCCTGCATGTGGCGTTTTCTTGCCCCGCATGAGCACACGGGTTGGTGATGCGTAAGCACACTCTTTCCTGGGGCACGGAGCCCTGTCTTTCAGAATGTCAAGGGCAATATTGTCATCATCAGAGCTCTTCTGATTGATGAATAAATAACCTACAAAATTAAATGAATTTATTCCTGGAAGAAAATGAATTTTCCCAACTCGGCATGGAGGTTTTGGCAAACCCTTGAGCTGGAGGATAGTGACATCTGCTAATGAGCGTCTGACACAAGTCCAAGCATAGCCAACTTCCAATGATCCTGAAAATAGAGGACAGCCTTGTCCAGAGTCTCCCTGGTGTTAATTAGCCAACATTTTACTAATGATTTCTCCCTCGTGTTCCTTGTTCAAGTCCTTGTAGTCCATTTGAATGGGAAAAAGTTATGGACCCAATTTTGTAGGTAAGGAAATTAAGATTCAAAATGGTGAAGGGACCTAATTAAAGTATCAAGAATAAGAAGAAAAGTAGCAACAAAAACCACTGACATTTATTGACCACTCACTCTACATATGCCAAGGAGTATTTTAAGGGCTTTATATGTTAAATTATTTAATCTCCACAACAGCCCAATGAGGTAGGTTTTATTGTTATGATTTTATTATCAAAGAATCTGGAACATGGAAAAAGTAAATAGCTTTCTTAAAGTCACAGAACTAGAAATGGGATTCATTTTAAATTGGTATAAATTGGAGGCACAAGAAGTGAGAGAGGTCAAAGGGTAGACCACACCGAGGGAAAAAGAAGCAGACTCACAAACCACTGATCATCTTTCATCAGTTCAATCATGTATTTTCTCAACTACACCATCACTCTCCCAAAACAGAGGAAGAACAATGAACAGAACTCTGTGTTTCTTTGACAACAATGAGGTGAGGGCTGGGAAAATGGAGTTGATGACTATTTACAAGGCTGAGATACCTGTTCGAGAAATACCTCCACACGGGGATACTTCTAGATCATTCACAATAGCTGACTCCAGGCAGTACTCCATGTGAATGCAAAATGGAAATTTATCCTCAATCTGGGCAAATACTAGGTTACAAAGGTGTTTTCCAAAACTTTAAAATCACAATAAAATCTTCTTCACCAAGAGAAAAAAAAATGTTTGGCTTCTCTCATGATGCTTTTAGAAGCATTTTTCAAATGTTGTATTATATTTAACCTTTTAAAAGGTTACATTATATTAAACATTCTTAACCAATAATGAATGCTGTACCATTTATCTGTTCAAAAGGAAAGTTAAACAGCCAGCTAAAGGGCAGAATCGTTCAATGGAAGACAGAGGAAGTGCACGCCAGCCAAGTATCCAGAATGGAAAGAATAAACATCTCAGACACACTGGGAGGTGAATTTTAAATTCTGTTTTTAGAGCTTGACTCCAGGAGACAGCAAGAAAAAAAAGAAAGAATTGAATGGAGGATATTTTCAAAGTAACAAATTGCCGACATTCAGTCATGATGAGTCTGGGAGGTAGCCCAGTGGGAAGAGGGTAAGGATGATTAAGTGACCACAGCGCACAAGCCTGTTTGTCACCAGTTATATCCTGGAAGTGACACCTGTCCTTTCCCTATCTGGGCATGAGTGACTCCCACTGCCTGTGGAGAAGGGAGGAGTCTCTCGGCATGGAGAAGCCCAAAGGAAATTGGCCAACACTACCCAGGGCCACAAACGTCGTTGCCACGATGGAAGCAGATGATTATTACATATGGTGGCCCCCATGTAGTAGAGTCTGGGTGGCCTCAGCGGCAGCATCCTGTCTCCCTTTCCTCCTCACCTGGTTTTCTGTAGATGTCCACCTAACTCACGTGATGCAGGAGATACCGATTCCATCTAAGCGACGAATACAGGCTGGACAAAGCCCATCCCAACAGAGCCCAGCCTTCTCATATTGGAATACTTATCTGTTCTGGGTGGGCATTTGCTCAAACTGAAGGGAAGGAATTATACAGAGGGCTCTCTTTCTCTCTCTCTCTCTCTCTCTCTCACTCCGACCGCCAACAAAAATTAAACAGCAAAGCATTACCCTGGCTGCTTTTAGCAGGCAACTTGCAAATGTAAATGGCTCAATCATCTGAATTGCGTGAGGCAAACAAAAACATAGTGCATTTTTAAATGTAACTATTGGGCCACCTGTGTTTGCCCCAATTTCTCTTTGCCACCCAATCATGCATCCAGGGCAGACGCCATAGTTGGCGGGTGCTTTTATGACTAAAATCTCCAGCCAGTCTAATTCCATTTACAGCCTGGTTCTTATATGCGATCTAAAAGCTCTTGTTCCCTTTCTGCTAAGCACCAGTCAGGCTGTGGCCTGAGGAGCTTGAAATGGGAAGAGGGACAGTGTCTGCTATTTTTGTCCTCTCTTCCCTGCCTTTTCTCGTTCTATCTTTCTCAGTGTTGGGCACTGGGAGGAGGGAAAGGAAACAGAGCCAATGTTTCTTTCTCTGTCTGGAAGAGCAACAGCAATCCTCTACTGATGGTGATTGCTTCTCTAGTTAGTACCATCCCCTTGGCAATGCCCCCCCTCCCTTGAGGCAGGAGCCCAAACATCTGTTCTCCCCGTGGGATAAGGGTGTGAGTGTTTTGGAGGGCCCTGCGGGATCTTCTCTGAAGAGGGAGACACAACTCCAGCTTTGCCTCCTCTTTCTGCAGCCCTATGACCCACCCCCGTCCAAGTCTGGTTCCCAATACCTAACAGACAACTCTCTTGAACAGAGCACCAGCAAAACAACTAAAGCACAGTTACCTACCGCAACGCCCAGAGTAAGCTAAGGCAAAAAAAAAAAAAAAAAAAAAAAAACAGTAAGAATCTTATCTGCCCCATATCAGTCCCCCTTCCCCCCTCTTCTAGGCTGTACCTTCTCTCTAGAATTTTGTTCTCCGCTCGGATGTGCTCCGAGTAAGATAATCAAGGCGGCTGTCTAAACGGGCAGCCAAACAAAAGAGTAGACAAGCCAGAATCCCTTGCTGAAGGGATGATTTTGCTGTTTCCTCTGATTTCAAGAAGAGGAAGGGAAAAAATGCCCTTTGCCCAAGGAGAAGGAGAAAGGCAGAGGGTCCCATTAGTCATGCAGCTGGGAGCAAACGATAATGACTGAAATGGCTTAAGATGTACAGATCTGAAGCCGTGTTCTTCCCATTTCTAGAGGCCAATTTCGGCCAGAGAAACGGGGACAACCAAGAGAGAGGATTTCAAAACTGGACAGATTAGTAGCAGATGTGTGTTTCTTTCCTTTTCTCTCCCTTCCCTTCTATACCATCCTGTTGGAGTTTGAAATCAAGAAAGCAGCACCAGCCACATAATTTGCAGGTCTCAGGCAAAGTAAAAACACAGCTCCCCTTTCTCAAAACATTATTAAGAATTTCAAGAGGGCGAGAGCAGAGCATTAAACCAAGCACGAGGCTTTTCTACGTGTGCTGTAGAAAGGCCCTGTGTGCTGCCCAGGTTGCATAACCCAGTGGGTCCAGAAGGCAGAGCATCAAGCCAAAGAGGACTACTCTTGAGTCTTAATCTCTCATGAAGTGTACCTTGTTCGGCTTTGGACTTGCTGGGGAACCATCCCCTCACCTCTTCTTTCTTTTTTCTCTCTCCTTTGTGGAATGGGAATGTCTATTTTATGTCTGCCCCACCATTGTATTCTGGAAGCACAGAAATCCTCTGGTTTTGCACGTTCACAACGGGAGAGGACTTGGCCTCAAGATGAATCTTTCCTGGAATCTCACCCACATCTGATTTAGATCACATTTAGCTGGGACTTTGGATTTTAGACTTTAGAGTTGATGGTGAAACGAGTTAAGACTTTGGTGGCTCTTGGGATGCAATGAATGTAACTTTGATGTGAGAAGTACATAGATTGCAGGGGCGGGGGACTAGTGCCGAATCCTAAGGACTGAATATTTGTGTCCCCTCGAAATTCATATGTTGGAGCCTTAATTCCCCAGAATGATGGTTATGTGGAGGCAGGGTCTTTGGGAGTTATTAGGTCATGAGGGTGGATCTCTCATGAACGAGATTAGTACCCTTAAAAGAAGAGACATGAGAAAGATTATTTCTTTCTCTCTCTCTCTCTCTCCTTTCTCTGACATGTGAGTATATAACAAAAAGATGGCCATCTGCAAACCAAGAGGCACACTCTCAGCAGATGCCAGATCTGCTGACGCCTTGATATCTGTCTTCCCAGCCTCCAGAAACACTGAGAAACAAATGTTTGTTGTTTAAGCCCCTAGTCATGGTATTCTGTTATATCTGCCTGAACTGAGGCAACTCCAGAGAACTTCAATGGCCCCCTCTGCCTTTCTGTGATCACACACACGTTCTGAGACAGAGAGACAGTACTGGACAGGAACAGAGTTACAGTGAGAAAGCTGGAGGGGTCTGTTAAGAAATAATGACTTTGGGGCGCCTGGGTGGCGCAGTCGGTTAAGCGTCCGACTTCAGCCAGGTCACGATCTCGCGGTCCGTGAGTTCGAGCCCCGTGTCAGGCTCTGGGCTGATGGCTCGGAGCCTGGAGCCTGTTTCCGATTCTGTGTCTCCCTCTCTCTCTGCCCCTCCCCCGTTCATGCTCTGTCTCTCTCTGTCCCAAAAATAAAAAATAAAAAATGTTAAAAAAAAAAAAAAAAAAAAAAAAAAAAAAAAAGAAATAATGACTTTGAGGTTCCATGTGACCTGTGCTGTAAAGCACAGATCAAATTTGAAAAGCGGAATTGGAAGACATGTTGGAAAATATTTCTAAGCAAAAAGAAGAGTGTAGGCAATGGGATGGGTCTCAAAGCCAAGGTGGTGTGGGATGCAGAACACGGAAAATGGGAGGATTTATTGATTTGAAAGCGGTTGGAGCCAAAACATAGAAGTCCTTGAACTACGATGGAGGGTTTGTTCAAGAAACATGGTGTTTCAGGTACATTCATTTTGAAAGTAGGTTACTTGTGTTTTGCATTATTCCACTATTTTGAATCTAGACAAGCTATTGCTGTCATTCCGGATACATGGAGTAGCTTAAAATATAATGTGGGTTCTGTGATTCAAGTTGTACTTTAGTAAGTTGGAGACTTCTGGTAATGTCTGCTTTATTCACAATACGAAAGAGCAACAGCCAGAGGAGTGAAGATTTGAGATAAAGGAATCTAGCCTTGCGTCTCACAGATATCTGTGTATCACTGGGCACATCATTAAAATTTCTGAACCTCAGTTTATTCATCTGTAAGATGAGAATCAGTATACCTTCTGTACAGGGGTGTTGTATTTGGTTTAACAACATTTGCGAATGTGCTTGTAAACAGCAAGGAGCTATCCAAGGTATAGCGTCAATGTGATTCCTGAATTCCTGGCTGTATTTTGGTAAGGTCGTCCCAACTGAAGCTTGCTTGAAAAATGACATAGAAGTCTGCAGAGGTAGAATTAAAACAGACTGAAGCATTTATAAATCTAGTTTTCATCTGGTCGAAGCATACTTGGCATGCAATCACCTCAAGGGAAGCTCTCAAGTGTCAGGTTCATGGACCCATGAATAGAGCCTGTAATTGAGTGTAGTCAACATAGCTTGAAGCAGCATTGCTAGGAACTTGGAGAACATAAAATTTTTTAAAGGAAACTTTTATGTAACATTTCTGCATTTTTACTTCCTGGTTCTCTATATTTTCCCAGTCCTCCATCTCAGCTCCATAAGAATATACAACTTAATATTTTGAAATGAACGTTGAGAGTGAGACACGTATTTAATCATCTTTCAGTGTGACATAATTATGGTCTGGCCCTTGTGGTTTAGTGGGCACCAACTTTAGATGTTATTTACTCTAAAGTTTCTTGCCATTTCCCCACAAATGATCCATGACCTTGAAGACCCTTGCATAAGCTGTTTACTCTGCCTGGAATATATATTCACCTACCATGGACACTTGATAGTGGCTCTTCCAGTATGTGTTTGTCCCATCCCAATGACTCCTAACTTCCACCCTGCTTCTTAAAGGGAAACTAGCACCTTCCCAGACTCCAGAGGATTGCACATGACCTAGGCCAAACCAGTCATGACTTTCTATTTCCTTGGCCACAGTGGTTGATTTAGGGTTGGAAATATGACGGAGCCTAGAGAGGGAAGCAAAGGTTTATGGACTCTTGTGTTCTAACAAAATAGACCTGTCGGGATAAGTGGGCTGATTTTTTAATTTATTTTTATTTTTTTCATTTTTCTAACTTGTTCACTAAGCGTTTGTGGCAATTACACATGGTTTCCTCATACACATAATTGAGGTTTCTTGAAACCACAATTTATTCCTTTCTAAACATGGTAAAGATGATTCTGACCATCTTTCTAAGCAGTTTGGTTAATAATGAAGTTCAGCAAACAAGAAATTGATTAAATATCTCTTCAAAGACTTCTCTTGGAATCTTTCTTTGGAATGAAGTGTGCTTAAGCCTGGAATCTCTTCTCTAGAAACTGGGAGTGCTATAAATCTATTATAATAGGTGCCCAATAAAGTGCTCTGGAAATAATATCAAACCAACTCGATTGAGTCGTTGCAATAACCCATGTCCCAGGTTTGTAACAAGATTTTTAGTTTTGGAAGGTGAATTTTTTTTTTAAGTGGCTACAAGTGAATTGACACTCCTCCAACTGGGCCATGTTCCCTGCACTTGAATCTCAATAGAGTTTTGACATTTTTGTACAGCAGTGTTTGGTGTAAGCGATGCTATGTGACTTCTAAGGCTAGGTAATTAAATGCTATTTAGATTCTGCTCTTGACTACTCACTGTGAGGGAATCCAGCCGCCATATAAAAAATCAGACTAGCCTGAAATTACCTTGCTGGAGAGAACAAGTGTAGACATTCCTGCTGACGATCCCAGTGATCTGGGCTCCACATCATCCAGCCCAGGCACACATACAACGAAGCAGAGACAAACCATCCCTGCTGTGTACGATCTAGATTCCTAACCTATAGAATTCTTTTAACATAATAAAATTGCTACGTGCCACTGAGTGTTTTGTTATACTGCATAGTACCGGGGAATTTGCCTCCATTCCTTCAAGGATGAACTGAAGGTTTTTCTTGGATGTGTTTTAGCTACTATGTATGAAAATACCATTTTTTAAATTATATTTAGGACGTAATAAATTTCTTGAATCTGTGATTGGTGTCTGAAACAGTTCCTGAAAATCCTCAGCCATCACTGTTTCTGTACCATTCAGTCTTATCCTTCTTTCCTTATCTCCCCATCTCATTAAACATGTTAGACCTTGACACTGTGTCTTCTGTTTCTCACACACTTTTCGGGTGTCCCTTCATGCTATGTAATTTCTTCTGACCTACCTTTCAGCTTAAAAATTCTGTCTTCAGACAAGTCTTCTGCTAAACCCATTCATTGTGTTTAAAGTTCTGGGGTTTTTAAAATCTGTTATGTCACTTTTATAGTTTCCTATTCCCTCCAGATATTTCCAGGTTTCATTTTTAAAAAAAAACAAGTATTTCCTTGTACATAATAAATATAATTGTTTTATGGTTTATGTCTGATGATTCCTAGATCTGAAGTCACGTTGGATCTATTGCTATTGTCTATGGATCACACTTACGTCATCTCGGTTCTTTGTGCACCTTCTGCCTTTGGTAGCATACTGAATATTTTGCTTGAAAACTATTTGTATAGATAATTTTAGGCCTATCGTAATGAAGCCTTCTTCTATGGAGGATTTTGCTCACCTGTGCAAACAGATGGCTGAGATATCTTTCAGAATTGGCCCATCTGAAGCATAAATTCAGGAAATGGTAGATTAATAGACATCATAGGTTCTCAAACCCTACAATGCATACACATCAGCTGATATCATGTTCAATGGTGGGACTGTCAACAGGAATACCAATTCTCATCCAGTAGGTCTAGGGCAAGGTCCAGAATTCTGCATTTTAACAAGCTCCCAGGTGATAGATACGCTAAACTTTGAATAACGTGTGTAAAGCTAGATGGAAATATTGAGTGGGAGTTGGGAAGATGACAGCTCATGATAGAATACATCCCAGGCACAACTTCTAAACAATATGCTACTCCAAATCAAATGTGTTTGGACCTTTTCTTGACAACATACTAGACATACAGCAACTGAGAGATTGAAGCACGTCTGAGAGGACCTGATACAGTGGTACTCCCAGTACGACTCTGATTTCAACAAATCTGATTTTAGATTTGCAAGAGAGAGAGGCTTATGGGTTAGACTGGAATGATGATAGAGAATAGTATATCTGCCCCCAACACCGCTTCCCACGATTGGGTATCTAAGGCCTGTGGAAGACAGGTCTGCAGATGAAAGCTGAGGGAACCAATTTCTTGGGAAACTATGTAAGACACAGAGATATAAGTAGGAGGTCATTTAACATCATCTGGGAAACTAACCTGTGGCCTCTCCTCAGTGTAACTGGTACCAAGTAGGCAGATTTGTCGGGTGGGTAGTTCCCCTCAAGTTCAAGGACATATTCAAGGCAGTCCGGGACAAAATACCTTAAGCAAATTCACCTGGAAAGAAATACTTCCAGGATATGTATATATGTGTGTATATACATACATACACACTTTTTAGCATCTAAAGACCATACACATTAAATGTCTGCATAAGGGGTAATTCTTAATTAATGGAGGTGTACTGGAAAGTTGGCAAGATTTTTAATAAGCAGAACTTTTAGGGTTCAAATCCATGCTCTGTCATCACTGGTGGGGTCACTTTGGGCTGGTTACTTAGCTTCTTACATTCAGGAAGTTTGTGAAGCTTAAAAGTGACACCCATTACAAATCACTTGGTGCATATTAGGTCTTTAATGGTAAATGTAAATATCTTTACTTTTCCCTTTCCTCAATAGCAATAACTTACAAAATACATCTAAATCCCAAGTCACAGCCTTATCCACGTAGGACTGTGATGTAAGAAGATCTAGAATATTTGAACAAGAGATGCCCTGGAAATCAGCATCCCTATTGCATAAGAATTCAAAGCAATGGAAATAGAAGCCTTCTCCTCACTCCTTTTTCAGAAAACCAATGCACCAGGCGGGAAACAATGATTTATTCGGTCGCACCATTTCAGAGTTAAGGGAAACAGACGTGGAATAATTAGCTAATAAATTTCATTCTTATTTAATAACCAAGGGAAAAGATCATTCTTCCATACCCTCAAAGCAGGTCATTCTTGGCTTCTCTTAATACAAATGTGGTAAGCATAATTGATCAGAAAGTTTTATTATTTAGAGAAGACATAAATACCAAACTATGAATATAATTATCCCCTATGTTCTCACTCTGACCCGTTCAGACATATTTATTAATAATCACTTGTAGAAACAAAATCCACAGAACAGATCTTCCTAGAACAATAGTGCATTTACTTATCTCAACACTGCCACATGCTGACCTTGTCCAGCTTTCCTGGAAATAATTATTCAGCATCAATATGCTAAGTTTAAAATCAGAATCTAATTTAAATACTGATAAGTACACTTGCAAATTAACCTCCCGCAAAATGTTCTCAATTACCAAAACTCTGAACTCAGAGAATATTTGTTATATTGGAAATTGTTAAAGTGGGCTTAGGAAAAAAATACATTTTATAACAGATACTCAGTTGTGCTTAGGGGAAAAAAAAAACACATATTTTGTAACACATGTTCAGTTGAGCATGCAAACACTGACGGCTCCATCATTTCCACGTAGGAAGTGCAGTTACGGGAAAAAAATCTTACCTTACAGTGAAAACATACTGATTTTATAGATCATTTGTGTTTAGTTAAAAGGGTTTTGGGTAACGGTGGGAGCGTTCCAGCCCCTCAAGCCCCTTGCCATGCCAGGCCTGCAAATAAATTTTCTTTCATGGAAAACAACAGGCCCTTTTGAAGAAACCTGGCCTATAGATGTTTCAACTCTCATCAGCTGTTCCCGTAAAAAAGGAAAATATGTTAGAGTCGAAGCCTGACATTTGATGGTCCTTTTCTGGTAATAGAATTGTGATCGGTTTGTATGTGCCTCACAGTTCAGATCTCAATATGAACACCAAGAAAGAAAATCTGAGGATTGTTAGGCTCAAGCAAAAGCAGTATGGAAATGTTAACTTTCACAACCCCACATAAAATATCCTTTAAGGGCCCTGTAAGAATAGCTTAATCCTTTGACTATGGATTTAGCTGCCTGACAGATTTAATTTGAATGCCACTTTAATTGTTAAACACATACCTAAGCATCACTGTACTCAGGCATCCTGGGAACACCAAAACTAAGCCCAAGGACCCCAGAAAATCACTCTTGTATACCAAAAACTATAATACCCAAAGACTAGGAGTTCTTTTTTACCTACTTTTCTTCTTTTATTGGAGCCAATGAGATCTTTCTCTCTCTTTTATCATGTTCAATTTTATAATTACATGAAGTATTTGTTTGCCTGTGTGCATGTGTCTGTATACAAGTTTGATATTTCCTATAAAGAAATGTTAGTTCTTGGTACAAAATGACCCACGCCGGGGCACCTGGGTGGCTCAGTCGGTGAAGCGTCCCACTTTGGCTCAGGTCATGATCTTGCAGTGCGTGAGTTCGAGCCCCGGGTCGGGCTCTGTGCTGACAACTCAGAGCCTGGAGCCTGCTTCGGATTCTGTGTCTCCCTCTGTCTCTGCCCCTCCCAGCTCTCCATCTCTCTCTCTCTCTCTGTCTCTTTCTCAGATAAATAAATGTTAAAAAAAAATTGAAAGACAAAACAAAACAAAAATGGCCCATGCAGAAGCATAAACAGCAGTTCATGAAAACATTGCTTCAAGCTGGAGACTTTAATCAGAAGACCCAAGCACAAAAGAACAATCTTCTACCAGGCCTCTGTGATGGCTCATTGGTCAGACCAGGCTGTATCTAAAATCTTGTTATTTATCTGTCTTCATTATTTTAAAACTAAAGACTTTAACCCAGATAAAATTATATCTTTCCTGCTGGCTGATCTTTTAATAATATACACAAGCGACTGAGGATTTATCAAAAGAGATTGCTAAGGGAATTTAGAGCAGCTTCCTTTAAGAAATGCATTTCCTCACGATAACACATTTGTCATTGTGTTTGGACAAAGTTAAGTATTTAAATTATATTTAAAAATAAAAACTTCATATTTGTCAGACTAGGTCTCTGAAAAAACAAGCACCTCAGGCTAAAAATTTCTTTGAATCTACACTAAGCTTCTCTTTGACAAAACTTCCAAATTAATTAAATCAAAAAGACACGAGCGAGGCCAAAAAACAGTCAGGAAGCCCAAATTCAAATATCACCTACGATGCTTCATTGGTCTTGCCTTAATTTGCTTTTGTGTGGTGCCATTTTAGAAATGGCAAAACTAATTTATGCAAAAAAAAAAAATATCAAGTTTATGCAGCAAATCGGAAAAGTTAATAAGTACTTCAATCTTCCTTTTCTGTGAATAAGTGTTAAAAAATTCTCTCAAGGTAAAACAGGTTAAGATTCAAATAGGCAGTAAATGAACTTGGCAATCGCTCCACAAATATTTGAGCATCTCCCACACAAAAACAGTGGGTAGTAGTCGCAAGCCCTTGGACTACCTGGAGGTTGGCAGCCCCATGGCTCAAGACAAACTAGAGTCAGTCTACCCATAAAATGTAAGCCTCCCAAGCCAGACAAAGAAAAGGTGAATACTGTTATCCAGCTTGACCTTGGCCTCTGCCTTGACTTGGCTACAGAATAACTATCATCAATCCACCTGATTGTGTTATTCAGAACTGACATCTTCAATGTCTATACTCTCCAATATGGTAGCCACTAGTCATTTATGGCTATTGAGTATTTGAAATGTGGACAATGTAACTGAGGGAGTGAAGTTTTGATTTTACTTATTAATTTGAAGTTAATAATAAAGATTGATAGCGGGATTAATGAATTTAGTTAAAACTTGGACATATGTAATTTTGAAACAGATGCTTTTGCTTCAAGGCCAAATCAATTCCTCTAATAAAGATGAACCGGGTCTGTCAATGTGGGTGGTCTATGAGAGGAAAACGATTATTTGGTATTCAGTTCAGTTATTGGACAACTTTCAAATATGGTTGGAAAATTTAGGTATGCGAGCCTAACTCTTCAATGGGAAGTTTTATGAAATCTAAATCCAAAGCAAGTATTTCCAATGAAAATTTAACGTCTGGATAAAGATGTGTCTTCCCCAACGCTGCTCTGCTATAGAAATGTTCCCATTTTCCTTTGTCCTGGGGAGATGTTCATGGAAAGTTCACCCTCTGGGAGTCTGTTGGTGAACCTCTCTAACCAGTTGGCTACATCTCTCACAGGAAGGGCTAGGAAGTGCAGAAGCGTGCAGGTACTAGAAAGATCCTGGAGAGGCCCTGACTACAGGCCTTTTCAGGCAAGCCTCAAATCTTCAGATCTGGGATGGGCGGTGACGGGGCTGACCAGGGAGATGTATCTGACTCGAGAAGTGATCCTGGAACTGCATTACTGATTCTCCACAGAACCTAGTCAGGTTCATTGCAAATCGACTTTTTATGGGGGGTTTTCTAAAAGGTCTCTTGCCTTTCTATTTGGTCTAAAAGAGAAAGTCTGAAGAGACGAAGGTCAGGTATCGCAGGGAGCTTCTCTTCACTGATGATGTCACTGCAGTTGGCGTCACAAAGATCTCATGGTGCCAGGTATCTGTTCTTCCACTCCCAGGATCCATGGGTTTGGGGAGCTGTAGACTACAGAGCTAGCGGGCTGAGAAACACCCTCCTGGAGAGGAAAAAAGTAGATCCGCTACCTACACGTACACAAAATCACACACAATATCCAAAAGAGAAGATGAGGATGTGAATTCGCTGAATATCTAGTAAGCTCTTACGATGTGCCAGTTACTGGGCTAAATGCATAGGTACTAAAGCAAATCAAGTAGATCTCACTAATGAGCTATCCGGAGAGAACACCTGCCCCGAACAGTTGCCTAGACCCATTGCAGAGTTTGCCTAAGTGAGAAATAAATTGCTGTTTATTAACCTCCTGAGAACTGAGGGTCTTTTTTGCTTCTTTGTTTGTAATTGCAGCTTAACCTTATCTATCCTAATTGATGATTAACTAACACACGGGACTTGCCCGTGATAGGTGTACAATCCAGGGAGGTAACTTCAGTGATCTCAGTGGCTGCGATAAGCCCACATATTTTGAGCTAAAATAATTATTTGTTTCTAATTTATGTAAGTATTTACTTCCAAGGATGATGAAAAGCTTATTTCAATATCAAAACAAGTATAAAGGTGGACAACTAGAATATTCAAGTTCGTTAGAACAGCTGTTATCAACTCTATGTGTTAGAATTACCTAGGGGTACCTGGGTGGCTCAGTCGGTTAAGCATCTGACTTCGGCTCAGGTCATGATCTCACGGTTCGTGAGTTCGAGCCCCGTGTTGGGCTCTGTGCTGACCTGACCGCCTGAAGCCTGCTTCAGATTCTGTCTCCCTCTCTCTCTGCTTGTCCCCCACTCACGCTCTCTCTCTCTCCTTCAAAAATAAATAAACATTAAAATTTTTTTTAATCAAACAAAGAATTACCTAGAAATGCCTTTCCAAAATGCCAATGCCAAAGCTAAGCCCCAGAGATTTCAATTTAATTGGTCCATATTGGGGTTTAGGCATTAGTATCTTTCATCAAGATTTCTGGTTTGAGACTCAGTGGATTTGATACTTACATTAAACTCCTGGAATAAATTAAGTCTCTTACATCTTAAAATTGTACATTAAATTTAACTTTAAACTTCCAGCAAACAGAGGAAAATAGAGAACCTTTTCTCCTTCATGAAACTTATCATGATATTTTCGAATTTTTTTTTAAGTTTATTTATTTATCTTGAGAGAGAGAGAGAGAGCACGCGAGCAGGGGAGGGGCAGAGAGAGAGAGAGAGAGAGAGAATCCCAAGCAGGCTCTGCACTGTCAGGACAGAGCCTGATGAGGGGCTCAAACTCATGGACCGTGGGATCATGATCTGAGCTGAAATCAAGAGTCAGACACTTAACTGACTGAGCCACCCAGTCACCCCCGAGTGATTTCTTTAATGTTCTCCCCTGCAATGGTCAGTTTTATCTGTCAACTTAGGCCACAGTCCTCAGTTATTCAATCAAACACTTGCTATGAAGGTTGCTATCATGGTATTTGGTAGAGGTGACCAAAGTTCGTAATCAGCTAACTTGAAGTAAGGAATGCTATCTTACATATGAATGGACCTGATTGAACAAGGTGAAAGATCCTAAGAGCAGAACCAAGCCTTCTGGGGAGAAATTCTACCCATGGGCAGCAGCTCCAGCTTGGGTCTGAGAGTTTCGCCCAGCTCATCCTGATGGCCTGCCCTGAGCCTTTCAGACACTTCTTGTGATCCCTCAAATCCTGTGAGCCTCACAATAAATCTCTTAATATATATCTCCTACCAATTCTATTTCTCTGACTGAATGTTAATTAATACACGCCAACTTCCATTAGACTGTATACTCTGAAGGCAGAGGTATCTGTGTTCTTCATTATGAATCCCAATAGCTAGCAACATGCATGGTTCATAACAGGCACCAATGAACACTTGCCAAATGACTGAGTGAATGAATGAACCAGATGGGGAATGAACCAGATGGGGGAAAAGCATGCAATATAAAGGGTGGGCCATAAAAGCACCATAAATGCTATGCAATTCATCATAAGGAGAAAGCATCCAGCCATGGTGAGGAGGGAAGATTTCCACCATGAGCTGAAGTTGCAGGATGGAGATTTAGGGACCAAAAGTGTAGAGACTGGAAACGGCATTCTCAGATACATTGTATAAGCTGGATGAGATAAGCTAGATGAGACAAAGAATTCATAAGAGCAAACAGAAGAAAGTAAGTTGGGAAGGTTCAATCATGACCAGATTTTTCATGATGGAATGTAGCCAGTGGTGGCTCTCTCTCTCTCTCTCTCTCTCTCTCTCTCTCTTTCTCTCCTCCCTCTGTCTCAAACATTCAAAAACCTTTCTCTGAATGCATTTCACTTGCAGGCTAAAGTCAGGAAGAACAAAAAAGTTAAACTCTTCTGGTAAAGAAAGATGTGGAGGACGGAATTCTCACTCACCGGCACGGATGTCTCTAAGAAACCTCTAAAGAACAGCTAATGTTCCATAAAACATCTATTGAAAATCAGTGCCGAAGTAACAGGCCATGTCAATATTAGTTCACTCATTTAACCAGTCAGTCAGTCATTGTTTGGGGCATTCTGCCACATTCTGGAGAAGCTCAGGGTGAAAAGAGGGTCCCTCCTGGTGGTGGGACCAGCATGAAAGGCAATGATGACTCTCCTGAGGTCCTGACAGGTGGCCTTCTAGGGCTCTGAGGTTTATTCCAAAGACAATCAGTCCCTGAGAGAGGAGAGGGAGTTTTGTAAAAACCACAAATAGGTGCTGACAAGGTTTTTTCCGACCTCATCTCTCCTCCGTGAAGTTGTGCCAGAGCCCTGGGGGAGAGGGGGCAGAAATGAACTACTCCATCATGAAAGTCTTGGAAGCGGGGGGGGGGGGGGGGAAGGGGGGGGCCAGGCTGTTTCGTAGCCCGCATGACAAACCGCCGCACAGAGTGTCAGTGCCAGAAGCATCATCTTGACTCAAGTGGAACATCCTCTAAAAATGGAATGTGAGAGAATGCCACCTTTCAGGAGAGGGAAAGGTGAGGGTCATTGTGGACAGAGACAGGGTATTTGTCACCTCACCTAGATCCTGTCTTAGAAGAAAAGGGAAGACTGACAAATCCCAAGTGGCCCAGAGAGAATTCAGTCTACTTGCTTGGTTCATTCTGCGATGCAGACTTTCCATTTCCCCCCTGACTTTCTCACTTCCAATGCCCTAGACTCCTTCTAGCCAGGGATCTTCTCATGACCCAGAAGGACTTCTGGGTTTTCTAAAAGACTCTTGTGCTGGAGGTTAGTCTCCCCATATTCTGTCTCTGCGAACTGCACTACCCCTACCTCACGGCAAACCAACAGAGTTGTTCTCCCTGGCACTCTCGATTTTGCTGCTGTCCTTTTGTCCTGGTCTCTCAGTAAACCTCAGGCCAGAGCCACTTGCAGGACATGCCTTCTCCACACCTGTGCTGTGCCACCAAACACCTTGGGAGAGAATCCCACAATCTCAGTACGGATGCCTACACACATCCGTGGTCCCGACTGGCTCAACCTTTGGTGCCTGCCCATCACCCTTTTGGATTTCCTTCAGTGACTATTGGGAGAGAAGAAAAAAGGCAACCTTCCTCTCAGTCTCTAAGCACCAAATTCTCAGCAGACAGCCCTACAGAAACCAAGGTCATCAGGCATTTATCAGCCAGCTCTTGGTGTTGCTACTTCCTTGACATCAAGGCAAAAACAAAACCACTCCATTATCATGTCCAAACACAGCCAGAATATTAGCATTGTTTAAGCACAAAAATGACCAAACATCCCCCTCTCCTGGCTCGTATGAGTGGTGCCTGTTCCCTCACCAATTACCTAAAATTTACCAGTTGCAAAAAAATCTGAGTATATCCAATCACAGAATTGGACCCGCTTTCTGAGAGCAACCTGGAGTAAAGAGCAAAGTCTCTAAACACTCCCCCAAGAACCTAACACAGTCCCAAACCCTGTAATAAATCCTTTCCAAAATTCCCTTTGTGAGAGGCTCCATGATTCCTCAGGGGAGTACATTCTTTCCTCCAAGGAGCAGGCCTTTGTCAGGAGGACACTGTCCTTTGTCAGGAGGACACTGATATTACTAAATAGGAGTTTTGTTATCACTGTTGTTAGGTTCTGTGCTAAACATGTGTTATTCATTTAATCCTTTGATGACAGTGACAATTTTGCCCACTGAAGATATGGAAACACTAAGACTGAAAGGATTTGATGGGGCACCTGGGTGGCTCACTCTGTTAAGCATCCGACTCTTGTTTTTAGCTCAGGTCATGATCTCACTGTTGGTGAGTTCTAGCTCTGTATCAGGATCCGCACTGACAGTGCAGAGCCTACTTGGGATTCTCTGCCTCCCTCTCGCTTTGCCCTTCCCCTACTCGTGTTGTCTCTGTCTCTCTCAAAATAAATAGATAAACTTAAAAAAAAGAAAGAAAGAAAGAAAGAAAGAAAGAAGGAAAAGACTGAATGGAATTGAAAAGCCCTCCGCGTCACAGATCCAGCATGATGGGTAGAGGGATTCGGGAATCTGGCTCGAGCTCATGCTTTGCATGATTTTAGAAATAACAACCCACAAAATTAGGAAAATTACCTTCTTCCCCACATCCTCCCATCCAGAGTCAGAACATGAACTCTTTTTCTTTCAACATCAACCTTCTGTCTGTTCTTTGACCACCTCTTCTGTCTCCTTTAACACCAGGTTCCAGCAAGTTTCAGTTTCCTTCTAACTCTGCAACCTTCCTTTTGCCACTCGAACAATTTTATCAGTCTGAAATCAGGCATAAGCTTCATTCATTCTAAAGCAAACGATTGCCTCTGATGACCGATGGCCCCTTCAACTTTTTCATCTCCAGCCCAAGTTCTTGAAACCCAGTCCATATTCTTAAGAATAACATAACTTAAAACTATAAAATAGACATGCACAAAGGGAATTTGGGATGAAGATCTTTCCTACCTTGGAGGGGTAAGGATGGGTGGGGGGGATCAAAGAAGAGGTCAAGGAAAAAATGATATCTGGGGTCAAGTGTAAAGCATGGGGTGGGGGGTTGTCCAGCTGGAGATACAAGAAAATGAGTTTTAGGGTAGATAGGTGCCCCCCACCAAATTTGTATGTTGAAAATTAACCCCCAGTGTGATAGCATTAGGAGGTGGGGCTTTGGGGAGCTAACTAGGTCGTGAAGGTAGAACTCACATGAATGGGATTATATGCCCTCATGGAACCCCAGAGAGCTCCCTTGTGTCATCACCATGCGAGGACACAGCAAGAAAATGGCCATTTATGAACCAAGAAGCAGGCTCTCACCAAACACTGCATCCGCTGGTGCCTTGATCTTGGATCTTCCAGCCTCTAAAACTGTGAGAAATAAATTTCTGGTGTTTGTAAGCCACACCCCCCAAGTCTGTGACATTATTTTGTAATAGCCAAGTGGACTAAAACAGGTAACAGTAAAATCACAGAGGGAGGAAGGTCTGGCATGTATCTGAGACCTGATGAGTGGTCTAGTTATCTACTGTATTAGTCAGCTCAGGCCGCCATAACAAAACACCACAAACTGGATGGCTTAAGCCACAGAAATGGGTTTCTCACAGTTCTGGAGCCTGGAAGTCGAAGATCAAGCTTTTGACAGGTTTGGCTTCTCCTTGAGCTTCTCTCCTTGACTTGGCCATCTTGCTTTGTCTTCACACGGTCTTTTCTCTGTGCGTGTGCATCCCAGTGTCTCCTTGCGTGTACAAATTTCCCCTTTAGACACCAGTCAGATTGGATTTGGGACCATCTTAGAGACCTTAACATAATCACCTCTTTAAAGGCCTTATCTCGGGGCGCCTGGGTGGCGCAGTCGGTTAAGCGTCCGACTTCAGCCAGGTCACGATCTCGCGGTCCGTGAGTTCGAGCCCCGCGTCAGGCTCTGGGCTGATGGCTCGGAGCCTGGAGCCTGTTTCCGATTCTGTGTCTCCCTCTCTCGCTGCCCCTCCCCCGTTCATGCTCTGTCTCTCTCTGTCCCAAAAATAAATAAAAAACGTTGAAAAATTTTTTAAAGGCCTTATCTCTAGATATAATTACACTCTGATTGCATTCTGAAGTGGATTAGGATTTCAACATAAGAATTTTGGAAAGATACAATTTATCCCATAACATCTTGGATATCAGGGAGCAAGAAAGATTAGGGCAGAAATGTAGGTTAGGACCAGTTCCCCGATACCTTAGAACATAAGAATGGGAGATTTGAGCCTCTTCTTTAAACAGTGAACTGTATGAACACCTGACATGACATCACTTCATTAGACTGTTCAAAACTGAAGGTGAAACTTGCGAACGTGATTCATGTACTAATTATCTATACAGGTTATAATGTATATTTTGCAGGAACTGACTTCCCTCCAAAGAGACTTGTTCCCAGATATATATGTTCATACTCTTCTATTTTTATCCTCCTTCTCAAACCAAGTCTAAAAGACCCTTGGGATATTTAAAAGACTGTCTGAAACAAAATGTTTACTTTCCACCAATGCTTAAAAAGTTTTTGTGATTAATACTTGTAAGCATTAGCTCAAATGCTTAAGAAAGCAGCTGATGCTATTCTAAATATAGGCCACCTGCTTTTCCCAAGGGAGTCAGTAAACTCTGAGTGGCTAGAGAGAAGCACATTTAGGAAGGGAGGGTTCTGGCATTCAGAAAGGCAGAGAAGCACCCACAAGGGC
This sequence comes from Neofelis nebulosa, assembly GCF_028018385.1. Taxonomy (NCBI): domain Eukaryota; kingdom Metazoa; phylum Chordata; class Mammalia; order Carnivora; family Felidae; genus Neofelis; species Neofelis nebulosa. The sequence continues at coordinate 11,035,598 of NC_080783.1, forward strand.
AGTTCATGCAAGATCGTCATCGTCCCCATCACCCAAGTCAACACCGATTGCAACCCTGAGATGGCGCATTCTTAACGGAGTAACGCAAGGTCAAGGACACTTCTTACCTGCCAGCTATCCCACAGCCTTTGAGTTGGTTTTTCCTTGTGTGTATGATCTCATTTCAGTCTATTATTATATTCCTACTTTATAGATGAGGAAACAAACCCAAGAAGGTCAAATGACTTACGCATAATAATAAAATGATGAGGTGAGCCCTGTCTCATTCCAGAGGGCACATTCTGTGGCACACACCGTGTTAAGTGCGAGTTCTCTGCCAATGATCAAGGTCAAGATACCATCAGCCATTTTTGGAAGCCTGCCGTCTGCCCTCTGCAAGAGGAGGGCACCAGGCCACAATAATGGGCGTGGGCCGTGATCAAGGATCCGTCTGAGAACAAACACGGACATAAAATCTCTCACCTTGCACGTATACAGCAATACAGCGGGGTGACCCACACGAAGCTACTTTTGGAGATCAACATTTGTCAACATTGGCAACTGCGCATGACTCGACCTAGCTGATTATTCATGGTAATAACCCAAGAGTTAATAACTGTAACAGTTACTCTACTCCCTGTCGGAGATTTTCTGACCTAGAAAATAATTGCACGTGTCCCTTTGCCTCAGGCACACCTGGGAAACAAGTCTTCTCCGGCGTGGGGAAAAACACCCAGTGTCATCTCCCCCTGCGGGAGTGTATATTCCTCCGGGAAAACGGGAAAACCACTTCTATCTGGAGCCGAAATTCAGCCATTCCTCCCTGAACTGCTATTTCCATAATTAAAGAGGAGAATGAGTCCAATACTAGCAACTGGCAGCATTTAGGATGAAGAAAAACACTAAAACTAGGAACCACATCACAAAAGATTCAAAGGGGATTATTGCATGTTTGGCATTGAGTCCAAACCCGACACGTTGCCTGTCACACGCTGGAGGTGACGACGGGAGAGTGTGCTCACTCTCACTGAAGGGGCACTGGCTCCTTTGATTGACCAGTGTGAGTAATTAAAATCCAAATCTGGGGGCATTTGTCAACTCCTCCCACACATGCAAATCCCTGACATTTTAATAGGCACATGAGAGCATCCTGGGGACTATTTCCACCTTTAAGATATTTCTGAGAAGTGTTTGATAAATCCCCTCTAATTTCCCTAATAAGAACATCTCCTCGAGCACTAAGAGGAGGGTTTCAGGAAGAATTTTGAAATTCCACTTAATTAATGGTATTTGCATCTTCTTCCTCTTCAACTGTGATTTCCGTGGCTGTGCAGGCTGGACAAGGCTTTACCTAAAACACAGTTCTGCAAAAGGGGAAGAATATAGAAACACTGGGCTGATTCAGAGCTCTAGAGACAGCGTGTGTGTTAAGCTGAACCAAAATTTTATTCACATACCCGAATCCGTGAGAACTCATGAGAGATGAGCCCTCAAGATATCCCTTCCTTATTAATTTCCTAGGAGAAGGTGAATTAGAAGTCTTTGTCTATTGCAGACAGACCCCAAACCATCATGAATTAATAAGAAAATTCGCCTTGAATGTGCAAATTCTTTCTCAACTCTTAAATCCTTTAAATCCAAATCATTGAAGCAGCATCTACGAACAATATTAGCTTCCCCATTAATTGAATGTTTACATTGTATCAGTCTCATGATGTCTCTATTAACTTAATTTATTTAACGCTCACAAACTTGCCCATACTATTGCTAGTCCTCTCTTAAAGATGAGAAAACTGGGGCGCCTGGGTGGCGCAGTCGGTTAAGCGTCCGACTTCAGCCAGGTCACGATCTCGCGGTCCGTGAGTTCGAGCCCCGCGTCAGGCTCTGGGCTGATGGCTCGGAGCCTGGAGCCTGTTTCCGATTCTGTGTCTCCCTCTCTCTCTGCCCCTCCCCCGTTCATGCTCTGTCTCTCTCTGTCCCAAAAATAAATAAAAAAAAAAAAAAAAAAAAAACGTTGAAAAAAAAAGAAAAAAAAAAAAAAAGATGAGAAAACTGAGCTAAGGGGTGTTTGAATTCTCAAAGTCCCACATCTAAGAAGTGGTTGAACATGGTATTGAGACAGGAATTCTGATTCCTGAATTCATGTTTTTAATTACCAAAATGCTGTCCTTCATAAGAAACTGGCTGTCACAGCAGCCATCCCTCACCAAATAACGAATATAGTATGACAGTTTGAGGGCAACAAAGCATTCCCATTTATTCCAGGAAATAGCCACCACGGGGGGGGGAAAAAAAGAACCCTTTGCCCATAACGTTGAGCAATCCTTCTTTTGAAATGTCCCCAAGCTATCTGTGTGCCCCCTTGAAACCAACTAAGGACTGCCTAAGGTACCCGAAGACCAATTAGGAAGTTACCAGTTTGCATTCCCACCAAAAGTGCAAAGGTGTTCCCAAAGCGCCCATCCTAATAGAACACTCGTCAGAGACTCGGTGTTTCATGTTTTTACTCCATGAAACTGACTCTCCGTTGAACAGTTAAACTCCCGCTGGAAGGAAAGTGACAGCACCTGGCTCTCCCTCCCACAAGTTTTATGAGTAAGCATCCGTTGTTAATTTAGTCTCAGACTTACTCTTGTCCTCCATAGCCCAGCACAAACCAATTTGACCCTTTTGATTTATGGCCATGTTAACATACTGAAGTTCAAAGTATTCACAATTCTTAGACTCTCACCCAGTGAAATTACAGTAAACTTTATTAGAACATAAAAGGAATCGATGTTACACTCTGATCAGGTATTACCATTAAAAGACGTAAATGAATGTTGGATTTCTTGACAGATTGATTGTGTTGTTTTAAAATGATTGATAGAGGGACCTAGAGGGAAAAAAAAGAACTGTCTCCCATTCACCCTACTGGTCTAAGTCCTCATAGATGGAAAAATATCCCTACACTGCATCAAGATGTGTTGTTTGCCCCAGAGATGTCGAGATGGCCCTAAGCGTAAACCACACCAAAATCTGAGCATGGTTATATATCCCCACATAACCCTGATCTTTAAAGGACAGAGAATAAAAAGTTTACTCTTTTTACTCTCCATTTGTAGCTATTAGAAGCAACAATTCATCTGCCAAAAGATAAACACTGCCACCTGCTGAGACAAGAGAATAAAGGCAGGCAACCTTATGCACTTTCAAAACAGCAACATTTTCTACTTTTTCATTAGTGAGAAGGAACATGAATTACTTCCTTAAGATCTCACAGTCCCAAGAAAATAGTCGCAAAGGCAACTTTGTTCGGAGAGACGCATCCAACATTTCCCAGAAGGTAGAATGAATAGCAGTTCTGGTCTTCTTTGTATTTACAGCTTCCAGACAACTTTTCTGAGATTTCCACCTCTTGCATTCTCATAAACTCGTTTGTCAGATCTAGTAATGAAACTGAAATTCCAAACTCAAGAGGAAATTTAGGAGTAGAGAGAAACTGATGGTTTTACCTTAATGTGCAGAATTTAAGGATCCCTGTGACACACACACACACACACACACACACAAAACTTTATCATTTCCTCTCCATGTTTTAAGCCAATATCCTTTCTGAGGATTTCTTATAAAAACCAGAGTATTTCAGAGGGAAGGAGAAAAAGGTGGAGGTGGCTAGTAAAAAGAAGTAGAAGACTGAAAGCTATAAAAAACCCCTGGTGGAATCTTCCAGATGTTACAATGAATAGAGGCTTGTAAAATTCCACGGTGTTCACCCTAAAAGAACAGGGCAATCCTAAAAGTAACATTCCCAAACACAGACTACTCTCATATAACCAAACCAAAGTCCAAAAGTATCAAAACATGAATTGTCATCGGAAGACATTTTGAAGGCTTCTGGATCTTGTAACTTCCAAAGCACAAAAACCAACTGAATACTCTCTTTCTGGGCCAGATTTTATGCAATAATAAGAAAGTGTTTTTCCCATGATGATTCAATCATTTCATCCTTTAGGTTTTATATTGAAGTATACTTCTCCACAATATACTTTTATTTCTAAAAAAAAAAAAAATGAAATTCCCGAAATTACATAGCCTTTTCACCAAAAAACTAATCAAGTTCTTTGCACCTAGTGTCTCAGAGACAATAAGTAATTGTTGGAAGATATAATCCAGCTATGACTACGTCTAGAATTAATACCCATGTCTTTACTGAGTATGTCTTTTTCTTCATGAGGTCAATGTGTGAATTTCCTTTAAACAATATGCCTCTGACAGGCAAAAAAAAAAAAAAAACACAAAAAAACAAAAAAACAAAAAAAAACACCCAAGTATACCATGCTGTGAAAACCAAGAAAATTAACAACTTAACCACTTGCAAAAGACTGGACCTAGATTGAACATTTGATATACTTTTATTGAGGTGAAATCCATATAACATAAAATGAACCATTTTAATGTGAACAATTCACCCTAAAATAAAACTCTGCTCCTGTAAACCAGGTGCTGTCCATTTCTCCTTACCCCCGATCTGTGGCAAAACCACCAATCTACATTCTGTCTTTATGGATTTACTTATTCTGGATACAGCAAATAAATGGGATTACCCAATATATGATCTTTTGTATCTGGATTCTCTTACTTACAGCATAATGTTTTCAACAGAGGTTTACCTACATTGTAGCGTATATCAATACTTCATTTTTATGGCTGAATAATATTGTATTGTATAGATATACCACAACGTGTTTATCCATACACCCGTTGGTAAGACAGTTAAGCGGTTGTGAATAGTGCTGCCATGAATATGAGGGTACATCATGTTTATGTACCATTTTTCATTTTGGGGGGTAGGGAGCATATATACCTAGGAGTGCAATTGTTGGGTCATATGGTAATTTTATGTTTAGTCTTTTGAGGAATCTCAATATTGATGTTTAAATCATGAAAAATAACAACATAAAAGATGGCGCTTGCCAAAAGCAGAGGTGAATCAAGTCACAACCAACCATAATTGAATCTAGTTGGGCTCAGGGATCCCACCAGAATGAGTACAGCTGTGGAGAGGACACTTTTCTGTGCTAGAATCTTTACTCCCTTTAACCATATAGGTGGACCTGGGCCATATTTAAGAATGATAAACTCATTCCAATATAAGGGAAAGGAAAGAAATATATGTGAATCATAACCTGTCACTGGCTTATTGTGTTAGTAAGTCAAAAATCAGTACTTTGGATATCACAGACTGCATTTAAAAATGAGGTCCTTTGTGAGGCACCCGGGTGGTTCTGTCAGTTAAGTGTCCAACTTCAGCTCAGCTGATAATCTCAGTCTGTGAGTTCGAGTCCCGCGTTGGGTTCTGTGCTGACAGCTCAGAGCCTGGAGCCTGCTTCGGATTCTGTGTCTCCCTCTCTCTGCCCCTCCCCCCTCACGCTCTGTCTCTCTCACTCTCACGAATAAAAAACATTAAAAAAAAAAAAAAAAAGAATCTGAGCCCTTGCTCTTTTCTACTTCCAGAAGCTTTTATTTTTAATTTTCATCTGGTATCTGTAATGTTTGGGATAAACATTTCTAGTCTGTTACGATATGATTGCTAGGAGAAATGTGAATTTAGGATTCCCAGGCCACAGGAAATTGGGACCCTGCTACTAAATAACTGAATGCCTAATAAAGGTCTAAACTCAAACTTGTATTAATTGGAAAAAAGAACCAGGCTTCATCATGTTTATTTTTAAAAAGTTATTCAGGGGGTGCATGGGTGGCTCAGTAGTTTCAGCGTCTGACTCTTGACTTTGGCTCAGGTCATGATCTCAGTTTGTGAGTTCAAGCCCCACATTGGGCTCTGTGCTGACAGTGCAGAGGCTGCTTGGGACTCTCTCTCTCTCTGCCCCTCCTCTGCTCTCTCTCTCTCAAAACAAATAAATAAACATTTAAAAAATGAAAAGTTATATAGAGGATTCAAAGGAAATCCAAACAATTTTTAAAAAGTACATGCTAGGGGCGCCTGGGTGGCTCAGTTGGTTAAGCGTCCGACTTCAGCTCAGGACACGATCTCACGGTCCGTGAGTTCGAGCCCCGCGTCGGGCTCTGGGCTGATGGCTCAGAGCCTGGAGCCTGCTTCCATTCTGTGTCTCCCTCTCTCTCTGCCCCTCCCCTGTTCATGCTCTGTCTCTCTCTGTCTCAAAAATAAATAAACGTTAAAAAAAAAATTAAAAAAATAAATAAAAAGTACATGCTAGTATGTGAAACACACACTAACCATGTTGGAAAAACTCAGGCAACACACCATTATTTGAGGCCTCTCTTGGCCATATATAGATACACACACACACACATATATACATATATATGTACATATACAATAATAAATGTATATATGTACATATATATGTATATATACGTCTGTGTGTGTGTGTGTGTGTGTGTGTGTGTGTATGTATACATTATAGCCTTTCTAGGCTGTGAGTTCATATCTGGCCACTCCCTGGCCAAATGATCTTGGGCAAGCCACCCTCCCTCTCCTAAATTATGTGTTATCAATTCTAAATTTGGGGTCCAATAATTCCTACTTCATTCCTCTTTATCGAATGAACTGAGTTATGTAAAAGTCTTGTAAACTGTAAAACATATAAATATTTGGAGGATTATTTTTCTGTTCATTTTAGAAAGCAATAATCTGATAGAGCAAAAGGAAGCCAAGATAATTAACGAGAAGATTGTCTCAGTTTCTAGTACAGAGGTAATGAGATTACATATTACAGATAAAAATGGCACTAAGACTGGATAGCTAGAATCGTTGTTGTTTTTTTTTTTAATTGAGGCAAGTGTTTATGATATGGTGGGCAGATAGAGAAAATAAAGAGAAAAAAGGCAAGATGGTTCCATCAGTGGCAGGAATAGAACTGCTAAGATGTTAGGGCAAATGAAAGTCATAGAAAGGGAAGTAAGAAGTTCTCTTTCTGGAGTTGATGAGATTAAAAAGATGGCAAGACACCTAAACCAAGAAAACATGTCAGGCATCTAGCAACAAGGAAGGATACACAGGACAAGTCAACAATAGGAAACAAAAGGGAAAGCCCTCAAACCCTGAGTCCTTGTGTCCTCTTGCCACTAAATAACCAATTTTGGGGGGGTGCACCTGGGTGGCCGAGTCAGGTAAGCATCTGACTTCAGCTCAGGGCATGATCTCACGGCTCAAGGGTTCAAGCCCCGCCTCTGGCTCTGCGCTGACAGCTCAGAGCCTGGAGCCTACTTCAGATTCTGTGTCTCCCTCTCTCTCTCTCTGCTCCTCCCACACTTATGCTCTGTCTGTCTGTCTGTCTCTCTCTCAAAAATAAATAAACATTAAAATTAAAAAAACATTTTTTAAATGTTTTTTTATTTATTTTTGACAGAGAGAGAGACAGAGACAGAGAGACAGAGACAGAGAGACAGAGCATGAGCAGGGGAGGGGCAGAGAGAGAGGGGGACACAGAATCGGAAGTAGCCTCCAGCCCCGAGCTGTCAGCACAGAGCCCAACGTGGGGCTCGAACTCACAGACCGTGAGATCATGACCTGAGCCAAAGTCGGACCCTCAACTGACTGAGCCACACAGGCACCCCCCTCCTTTTTTAAATTTTTTTAAATGTTTATTTATTTATTTTTGACAGAGAACATTAAAATTTTTTTAAACAACCAACTTTGGAAATGACTTTGTTTTAATTGTGCATTTTGCTACTTGCCACGAAAATCATCCTAATCAAGATAACCGTGAAGCTGAACAAAAAAATGAAATAATCTTGGTAAGATAACTAAAAAGATTATAGAAATTTTGAGCCAGTTTTTACAATTCTTTGTGTTTGAGAAGGAACACGTCTTTAATTATAGTAATTGCTTTTTCTTGTCATTACAAATTCCCCCCCTTTGGAGACCCACCAAGGTAAATTGTTTGAAGAATAACCACAGCTGTGGGGAGACAGGAGATAAGCCACTTGTAATTTGAAAGATTATGGATGTGTTTTTAAATCGCTATGTAAAAGCTGGGCATATAAAAAGCAGTGTTTAGTTCAAAAAGCATTTATTTTGTCTCTAAATCAGGCATTATGCTAAACCATGAGCTACTGCAGTTTTAGACAGAAGTTGTTAGAAAAGAGATTTCATTTTTATGAGAATGATTCGCTTTCCTAAAATCCTATATTAAATCTGAATATATGAAGATGGGTTAGACATTAATCGTTTATATACTGATGATCACCTCACATCTCAGCGCTTCTGTCCAAGAGAGAAATCTTAAAAGGACAATGATCCCAGGGCTCTTAAATTTTAATTGATAAAAATTTGAGTTCTATTTCTCCCCGGGATACCTATAATACATTAAAGTGAGTTATGTTTCAACTATCACTTCTGAGTAAATAATGCTATGTTCTTTCCTGAGAAATATGCTCATGTATCAAAGATACTTTTTTTAAGGTGACTGCTAAGTCACTGTTTATAAGAATAATAGAAAATATTCATCATGCTTGCCAGATATTCCCAATCCTCAAAACAAGAATGATTATTATCACCATTGTCTAACTGAGGAAACTGAGGCAGTGTGGTGGGGGCAATGGTCCAACAATTCAAAGTTGAAATCAGAGTATGTATGTCCAGGCAGGGGCGCCTGGGTGGCTCGGTTGGTTGAGTGTCCAACTCTTGACTTTGGCTCAGGTCATGATCTCATGGTTGTGAGATTGAGCCCTGCGTCTGGCTCCACACTGAGTGTGGAGCCTGCTTGGGATTCTGTCTCTCCCCTCTGTCTCTGCCCCTCCCCCCCCCTCAAAATAAATAAATAAACATTAAAAAAGAGGAAGAACATACGTCCAGGCAATTTGACTCCAGACTCCACACACACTTCACTTCCTCTCTACAACACTCCAGATGAAAATTAAGTGAGTATATTATCACTTCTCTTATGATCTTCAGTGTCCAAACATTTTTTTAAAGTAGTTTTAAAAATACTGCTGGAAGAAGTAAAACTTCCAGTTATTAAATAAGTCACAGAGATGAAAAGGACAGCATAAGGAATATAGTAAATACGATTGTAGTAACATGTGGTGACAGCCAGTGACGACACTTCTGGAGGTGAGCACTGAGGAATGTATAGAATTGTGGAATCTCTATGTTGTTCATCTCAAAGTAACACCACATTGTATGCCAACTCTACTTCGATAATAAAAAATACTACTGGAAAACTTAATAAATATTCTATGAAGAAAGTTTGCCTCAACACATAAAAATTAGAGGAGCCTTTTCTGACCAAGGGCTTCCTACAGCTAAATAGGTCAGTGAGACGTAGAATGATCTCCATGACCATACAATGGCTCTCTCTATTGAATGACATAACAAAACAGTATTGCGACTTTCCCTAAAGCCATCAGAGTCAGAGGAAGAGCCAATGGCAGCTTCTTCTTCCTGGTTTCGTAAGAAGTAGCTAAGTTTTGGCCCAGGTTTTTCTAATCCGAGCTCTCCTTGGCTTCACCATCTCTGAAGGTCCTCCTTCCAGCAGCTGCACTGAAGTTTTTGTTTATGTTGTTCTGCTTTTGTTTTCTTTTTCTTCTTGGGTTCTGGACATCTGTAGATGATCTGAGGGGTAATTCTCAGCCCAAACCTTCCCACGGATACATCTGATACTCTTCTCCCATAAGTGTTCATTTAAGCATGGAGTATAATGGATGTGATGTCTTTGGTAGATTATCTAACTTGAGTGTGACTCACCTTCCTCATTTTCAGATCAGGACAATCACCTGCTCAGAAACGGTTGGCTGGAGGGTTGCAGGGATGATGTGTGAGGTGGGTGGGCAGTGTCTGATGGGCGACACCCTCAGCCACGCTGACCACTCTTGTTATTATTAAGAAAATGACTCCATGAGACTCTCATGTGTTCTCCTGCTCCGGATTCAAGCATCAGTCGTTCTACCTTGTGCTTTATCTTTTAACAGTAACTTTTAATATGCATTAAGGCACGTTTACATAGAAAAACCTTTTAAAAAAAAATAGCTTTCAGTATTTCAGCAGTAATCAGGTTGGTGTTGGATGAATTTTCCTGGTATCCCAGTTGCTTTCCATCCAGATTTTTTAATTCATTCGTCTGAATGTCTATCCTGTTTAACATTTTTTTTAAGAAAAACCTGCCCATATATTTTACATCCACTATGAACTCAATTCATATTTTCTATTAAGTGATATCCATTTTGCCTTCCTTATATGCGACCTTAATTTTATCAGTGTAGGTTGGCAACTTCTTTTCTGGGGGGAGGAGGCATAGATACACTTTTGAATATGAGGGAAGATTAAGTTTCCATTCCAATTTTGCCTCTCATTCCTAGCTGCACAAAGTAAAATCACAAAATAAGTAATACAACTTCTAGTTAATTTCCAAACATACATGTCCTCCTAAAAATGTGGGAATGCAAACTGGTGCAGCCACGATGCAGGATGGACTTTCCTCAAAAAATTAAGAATAGAACCATATGATTCAGTAATTCCACTTCTGGGTATTTCCTGAAGAAAATGAAAACACTAACTGGAAAAGATCTATGCACCCCCATGTTCCCTGCAACATTACTTACAATAACCAAGATATGGAAACAACCTCAGCGTCCAACGCTGGATGAATAGACTAAAAAACGTGGTATATAAATACAATGGTATAGTGCTCAGCCATAGAAAAGAAGGAAGGCTTGTCATTTGCAACAATATAGATGGAACTTGAAGGCATTTCGCTAAGTGAAATAAGTCAGACAGAGAAAGACAAATATCATATGATCTCACTCTATGTGGGACCTTAAAAGAAAACCAAAACAGAAAACAAATGAACAAACAAAAAACCACTGAGCTCATAGACACAGAGAACAGATTGGTGGTTTATGCCTTTATACCAATGCAGGGCGTTGGGGAGTGGGCAAAATTGGTAAAGGCTGTCAAAAGGTACAAACTTCCAGTTAAAAATAACCCCTGAACGTGTAATATACAACATGGTGACAACAGTCAATAATACTGTATTGTATATTTGAAAGTTCCTAAGACAGGGACACCTGGGTTGCTCAGTAACTTAAGCGTCCGACTTCAGCTCAGGTCATGATCTTGCGGTCTATGAGTTCGAGCCCCAAGTCGGGCTCTGGGCCGACAGCTCGGAGCCTGGAGCCTACTTGGGATTCTGTGTCTCCCTCTCTCTCTGCCCCTCCCCCACTCATTTTCTGTCTCTCTCGCTCTCTCAAAAATAAATAAACGTTAAAAACTGTTTCAAAAAAGTTGCTAAGACAGTAGATCTTAAAAGTTCTCATCACAAGAGACACATACATCATACATATAGATGGATAATTCACTCACAACTGCTTCCAAAACCTTTATTCAACAGATTTTATAAGAGCTTTCAAAGGAGAATCTGAGACACACTGTGAAATCACTCTGATTTCCTTTATCACTATCATGATGCTACTAAAAATAAAAACAAAGATGCAATCACCAGTGACATTGGCCACACATTGTGGTCTCTCCTACCATTTCCATCAAATACTATGAAGACGTGATGTAAGTTTATTAGTTTTAACGGTCATATCTGCGAAGCTAAGGACAGCATGTAGTTGCCTTGCGGAAGAAGAGAAGATGTGAAACGTGAAAATAGCTTGCTTGACAACTGTGAAGCTCTACCTTCACCTCCATCGCTAGCAAATCCGCTCACCAACCGGCTCTCTTCCGTCAACGCCATATCCTACACGTATTATCCTTGCTACCTAACGAAACAAATTGCACAAAGTTATTTTTCCCTTATTTTATTCACTAACTCTCTCTTTTTACAAATTAACATCTTCTGGGTCACTGACAATTATCAATACACTCAATGTGTCCAGTCGTGGAGCCTTTGAGCAGCTCGGGCATTTGGGGAGCGAAAAAAAATTTTTTTAAATGATTCCTGTCAGTCACAAATTGGGCAAGTCTGTGTCCTACTCACAGGAGCGAAATTCACAGCATCTCGGAATTGGCCAAAATGAGAATGGAGCCACCCCAGGCATCCCCTCTGCTTATCCTCTCTGCCCTCCCCTCAAACGATGCCATCAAATGGAAAAACAGTGAACTTGAACACCCAGATGTGTTTCTCTTTCCTGTACCTGTAATGATTATGTTGCCTTTATAGTTGAAAGCACACGAAAAGATCTCATCAGTGTGCCCCTCAAGAACCTGGAGGCACTGACCAGTCTGAGCATCCCAGATTCTCGCTGTCTTATCAGTGCTGCCCGTTAGAAGACGATTCCCTTGGGGGTTGAAAGAAATCTACAAGACAGAAAGGAAAAAGGATCACAGGTTTGTGTAATGTGATTCTCGACATATTTTTCACCAGCAAAAAGAGGACATTACTGAGCACCTGTCATCTTCCTAGCCTGGCATTTATTCTTACATAGAATAGTTCCTTCCTGATGGGAAAAAATATTGCGGGGATTAATACATGATTATTGTTAACACATAATAATGCTTCTAGACAGAAGAAATTAACTGGCTACACCCCCCCCCACCACCACCACACACAACAATTCTAAGGATAAAGACCAAAGCTCTCTTCTAATTTGAGTATTCCCCACCTAGCCTCTTTCCAAAGTCTTTCCAGGCAAACCAAGAGAGCCCTGGTGTGGATGAGGACACAAGTCAGGCTCCTTCAAATCCAACCCCCCATGTCATCCCCATAACCCAACTCACTGTAAGCAAAAGCATACAGATCCTCCTTCAACCTGGCCACAGAATGAGTGAATGTCGTGCCTACAGGCAGGGACTTTCATTCTACTGCCACTCAAAGCAAAGCACATTGCATAAACCTGTGCTTAGTGCCTCCTATGTGCCAAGTGTTGTCAAACGTATCTGAGCAGCTGTCAAAGGAAATGGTCAGTTCACTATTCCTTTGGGCACCATGCTTCTAAGCCTCTCTAAATCATCATAACACAATGATTTGGGTCACATCCTCCAGGGCTAAAAATTTGATGAGGGAAAGGCTCAAGGCCATGGCTTTTTTTTTTTTTTTTGTCCTTATGTCCCCAGTACAATGCCTAGCACAGTGGAAGCTATCAAAAAGCATTTGCTGAGGGGCTCCTGGGTGGCTCAGTTGGTTAAGCATTGGACTCTTGATTACGACTCAGGTCATGATCTCACTGTTTGTAAGTTTGAGCCCACATGGAGCTACATGCTGACCATGTGGAGCCTACTTGGGATTCTCTCTCTCTCTCTCTCTGTTCCTCCCCCGTTTGTGCTCTCTCTCTTTCTCTCTCTTTTAAAATATATAAGCCTAAAATGCAATAATACAGAGTTTGAGAACTCTTCATATTCACACATACACAAAAACATGTGCACTTGTTGAGTAGGACACATCATGCATGTCAAGTTATTAGACCAGCCACTCAGAAACACAGTCTGGGCTCTCTTCCCAGGCTGTCTCCCACATCCACACTTCCCTCTCTCCCTTCCTGCCCATCCCTCCCAGCCTATGGAGAAGATGTGCTCTGCGTGGCCTTAGAGACCAACCCTGAAAGACAGGAGCTCCTGAGCTCCGGGCCACCAGCAGCAGGTATGGGGGGAAGGGGGGCGTGGGTTGATGGGGAGCACCACAGGGACAGTTCCAGGGTCTAGGGGCAGCCTTCCAGGACCTGAAGCCATCAAAATGATACTTTGAAAGGAAGGAGCAAATCTGATCTCAGGTACAAGACCAAAGAACTGGGCTGAACTGGGTGACAGTGGAGGGTCCCCATGTCCAGATCTTTCCAAAATTGTCACAGGACATGGCTAAACTTCAGGTCACTGATTGGAAGTCTCTGCTCTGTGAATCACGTATGGGTGAAGCTTATACAAAATCCTAAGCTACAGCTCTGAAGTTTCAAAACAGGTCATTTTAAACTCTACTAAGTATTGGGGCACCTGGGTGGCCCAGTCAGTTAAGCATCTGACTTTGGCTCAGGTCATGATCTCGCAGTCTATGGGTTCGAGCCCCGCGTCGGGCTCTCTGCTGACAGCTCAGAGCCTGGAGCCTGCTTCGGATTCTGTGTCTCCCTCTCTCTCTGCCCCTCCCCACCTCACACTCTGTCTCTCTCGCTCAAAAATAAATAAACATTTAAAAAAAATTTAAACTGTGAAGTATTAAATATTTCCCAGACACACTTTCTCAATTGCATTGAATTCACAGCACACTTGATACCTGCTGAACAGCATGTTATTGTGCATAATATACACTTGCGTGTCAGCCAAGACTGAGAAAAGTACTTCACAAGTTTCTTAAATGGCTTTAATAAGTATCATCCGCTAACTCGATCCTTTGCTGACGGCTGAGAAAAAATGCTGTCTTAAACTGTCTTAAAGATTTTAGGAATCATTTATTACGCGGAGTTTGAGGTCACACTTAAAAATATCGTTTTTATGATTTCTAGAAAGAGTAGGATAATTGGGCAAACCCTAGTGCCAACAGACCACTATGCATTCGATTCTTTTTAACTAAAGAAACTGCTCCAGACGAGAATGCAACTCACCTTTGAAATTTCACCTTCGTGGCCTTCCAATCTGGCAATGCATTTCCTTGTGGCTGCACTGAAAACCCTTGCCGTTCCTTTTTGAAAGAGTGGAGATACATATGAATTCATGTGTAATACAGAACTTTGAACCATGTGCTTCGAATTATGTAAATATCTATCCTTCTGACATACAGGCTCTATGTGTTTGTCTCCCTTCCTGCGGCGAGGGCCACCACCTGAAACTGTCCGTGCAAGCTGGTGCCACCGCGGGAGAAGAGGGGGAAGAGGGTGCGTCTATAGCCCTGAGCTTACTAGAAGAAACAATGGGTTCCAAGGTCCAAAAGGTGGGGAAGGAATCCAAAAAGAAGATCTTAAAGAGAAAGGGGAGAATCAAAACAAGTTTTGAGAAGTTGGGGATGAAATAAGCCACCAGACCAGCACCACACACCAAAAAGCGTGTAAGGGCACAGACGGTTCAGGAGGCCTTCTTGAAAAGGAACAACAGCCACTACTTGCTGGGCAAAGAATAGGCATTAGGGATACCTTTCTACAGAAAGAGCTAGTAGAATGGTTTGTTCCCAGATGTTCTCCTGTGCCCAGAAGTGCCAAGCTCCCAGTAGACACCTATTAAGTAGATACAGGATAGGTGGGTGGATGGATGGATAGATGGGTGGGTGAATGGATGGGTGGGTGGAAGGAAGGAAGGAAGGAAGGAAGGAAGGAAGGAAGGGGGAAGGAGGAGGGAGAGGTATATACATTTCTTTAGAATTAAGGAGTGGAGGAGTTAAACAAGTGTAGAAGGAGAAAAACAGCAGTAGTAAAATTATCAGAAAAAAGTTAAAATTTATCTAGCCAGGTGAAGGCTGCTCTCTTATTGCAATTATAACTTTACACAGAGGCACAATTAGTGCAATTAAAACATTAGATAGAGGCAAAATTAGCAAAGATAACGAATTTTGGTTACTTAATTTTCATTCAGAGAAGAACAAAATATCTTAGTAAATTTTGTACTTGCCCTTCTGACAATGTCAACTTCAGGAAGGAGTAGATGAAAAGTGCTATTGTACAATCAATATGACTAAAAATATAAAACTTGCTACTTGGACATTCCAAAAACCTTCAAGCGACCAACGTGTTTTAAGAACGTGTTAATACAACAAAAGTGAATATTCTACATAGAGTCATTCTCGAAATTTCTCAGAAGCATTTTAAACCCAGGCAAGACAGAAATAATATAGTCTGAAACTATGATTTTAAAAAGACAGAAATATGAATAGGACACCAAGAAATAATTCAGTCTTGAGAACGATTCCAATGAGGAAGAAAAAGGTGATATATATACACACAGATGTAGCTGCACAGGTAACTAACCCAGTTGAATGGATCCAATTTTAAGAAGGGGGTGTGGGGCAGGAACCAGAGATTAGGTAAACAAGATTTCCTAAGCATCAAGACTTCTTAGAAGGTACACAATGGGAAGAGGCTCACAACACACGCCAAAAGAGAAGAAGAAGATTTTTTTTTTGAAGCAACGTCTTGTTGAACAGGGAAAGAATGGGATCACTGCTAGGGGGGCTTAACAGATGGTAGAGAAAACAAAAGGAGAAGAATTGAACGCGCAGTTCATTCTTACCCATCCCTCAGCATCCTGATCTCCAGACCCGGCTAGTTTCTGCCCCCCTAGTGCTGACAAAGTCCTAACATGCTTCCTAGTCTGCCGTTCTCTATAATTTAACATTCTTTATAATCTAACATTCTCTATACCCTCACATTCTATGTAAAACATATGTATGGTATTCTTCCTTGTCTCCCCCTCGCCAGCACAGCTCCATGAGGGAAGGGATTCCTCTGTCTTCTGCTCATTGATCTAGCCCATGCTCCTAAAACGATTCCTGGCACAAAGTAGGTACCCTCTCTACTTGTGTCGAATGGATTTTTTTGTATAAGTGAGAATGGTATTTAAAATGAAAAGGGTAGATTAATTACAGTTAAGGGATGATTTTTAAAAAGCCAAGCTCTGTGATAAGATGAAAAAGTAAGTGGTTACTTTGAAAAAGTAGAACTCTCAAATTCAGGGTGTTTATAATTCCAGAGCATAGAAAGAACTTTATGTATGATCAAAGGATCACCTTTGAAAAGTCCTAGTGAGTAAGAGAATAAGCATGCAAATGTAATTTTTAAAAAGGAGACACAGGTGGAATAAAGACTGTGTAATTAAAATGAATCACTGGCAAAACTCTACAAGTCATTGTAACACAAAAGATACGCGACTGCTTAACAGTATGTTAGCCACAAGGAGCAAATGCAGGAAAACTAAGAACAAATCACGCCCCCCCCCCAAAAGCCTTCCATCTTTGCTAGAATTCCTGAAATGGCTGTTAAGAAGTTTACATGGACATGATGTAGAGTCCCCTGGAGTCACGAAGGAATTGGACACGATAAAACATCATATGTGAATATCAAAGAGATGCCTTAGACACAGTGGAGGCTTATGCGTGTTGACATGGTGATGACAAAATCATAGCACAGCATGATACGCATTCATGGGAGCATGACACAGACATAGTGACCTATGTGGCCATCACAGAGACGAGGCAGACATAGTATAGCATGATGTATGCTTGTCCAAAGAGATTAAAACACACAGCGTAGCAACATACGGGGTCATCAACAGGTGGCAAGATATATTGGAGCATCATACATGGTGGTCATCATGGACATGACACATACTGTGACACTTAGCATCACACTTAGCTGTCTAGGAGATGATGCAAAATAGCATAGCGCTCCCCATGGTTATCAAGGAGATGATATAAACACAGTATAGGATATCCAGCATATACCCTTACGAGGTTGTCAAAGACCTGAAGAATGGCAGAGCATTATGTATGTATTGAAACATTCTGGAGTAATCGCACACCATGACACATGCTTAAGATATGATCCAGAGTGTGGCATCTCATGTTTTTGTCAAGGATATGATGCAGACGTCAAGAAGCGTCATTCACCGTCTTCAGGGAGTTTATCCCTGGTATAGCATCATCCATGGCTCTCGGGAGGTGGGGAAGTCACAATGTAGCATCGTATACAGTAGGTTAAAAGATGATACAGACAGAGTGTAGCATGATTATCAAAGACACGATGCAGACATGTCATACTGTGGGATTTGCAAGAAGAGAAGTCTTCAGGCAGAAGACACAAGCATGCTGTATGTCATACATGCTGTTATTGGGCCAAACTGCGGTCCCCACAAAACTCATATGTTGAATTTCCAACCCACCGTGCCTCAGAAGTTGACTTACTTGGAGATTGGGTCTTTTTATTTTATTTCTGTTTAATTTTTAAATGCTTATTTATTTTTAAGAGAGAGACAGACAAAGTACGAGCCGGGGAGGGAGAGAGAGAGAGGAACACACAGAATCCGAAGCAGGCTCCAGGCTCTGAACTGTCAACACAGAGCCTGACTCGGGGCTCAAACCCACCAACCGCAAGATCGTGACCTTAGCCAAAGTCGGACGTTGAACCAACTGAGACACCCAGGTGCCCCGAGATTGGGTCTTTAAAGAAGAGATGAGATTAACATGAGGTCCTTAGAGTGTGCCCTAACCCAATATAGCCGGTGCCCTTATAAGAAAAAGAGATTAGGACACAGACACAGTGAAGACCATGTGAAGACACAGGGAGAAAACAGCCATCTGCAGGCCTCAGAAGAAACCAACGCTGCCAGCACCTTGATCTTGAACCTGTAGCTTCCAGAATTGTGAGAAGAGAAATGTCTGTCTTTTAAGCCACTCAGTCTGTTGTACTCTGTTATGGCAGCCCTGGCAAACGAATACAGTTATCAAAGAGGTAATACAGTTACAGGATGCCATCGCGTGGGCTGGCCACAGACAGTGCAGGGTCGTGCGCGGTGGGCAAGATGACACAGATATCTCACAGCACCATACGTGATTGTCAGGAGATTCCTTATAATAGAGCACCATGCATGACTGTTAAGAAATATGCAAACAGAGTCTATAGCTTCATTCGCTGGCCAAGACATGATGAGACACAGCATGGCTTCGTACGTGGTCGTCAAGGAGAGGACCAGAAATGGTGTAGCATCACCCTGGCTGTCAGGGAAGTGATGCAAATACAGCATGGTGTCGTACATTATCAGGGAGAGGACACACAGTGCAGTGTCGTATGTGGTCATCAGAGGGACGATATAGGCACAACTTGTGTCATATGTGGATATAATAGGCTCGCCACAGACATATTGTAATGTCATAGGTGTTGATCAGGAATACAAGACACATAAATTTCAACATCACAAATAATAGACAGAAAAGTAACACAGAAATAACGCATCACCATATCCTGTTTTCCAAACGACACAGACATAGTGTGGCATCATACATGATCATCACGGACATAATACAGAAATAGTTTAGTCGCATGTTGCAGGGTTGTTAAAGGGGTGATGTAGTAATCGTAGAGCATGACACATACTTGTACAGGGGGTTTCACATAATGTAGCATGGTTTTCTAGGATATGGTGCATATATCATGTAGCATCATGCACGGTCATCAAGGAATCTCTCCTAGTATAGACATTATACATGATTATCAAGAAAATGATATAGCTTTATATGTTGCTAGGAAGAACATGAGACATAGTAGAACATCATACATGTGTTTTAGGAGATAACACAGAAACAGCACAACACCTTACTTGATTGTCAGGGAGATGATGTAATTATCAGGGTATGACACACAGTGTAGCATTATATCTGGTTGCCAGGGAGATGATGCAATCAGAGTGTACCATCATTAAGGGAGGACACAGAGTAACGTTATACGAGCCTACCATTGAGATGACAGGCACTAGGGCATCACACGTAGCACTCAAGATGACACAAAAGGTATAGCCTGAGGAGCAGATTTCAAAAACACAATCCAGACATGATGTGGAATCATGTCGTTTTGTAAATGAGGTGAAGCAGACATAGCGGACCTTGAAGACGTGTTTGCCGAGGTGATGAGGTAGAAATATTACAGCGTCGCACATAAATTTCTAGGAAGTGGTGAAGATATGGCAGAGGATCATACATGGTTATAAGTGATTAGATGAAGGTATAGTGTAGTATGATACAAGATTTTAAAGAGAATGACAAGGACTGTAAATTAAAACATAGCAGTCGGGTATATGATACAGACACAAGATAGCATCATACGTGGTCATTAGAGGGATAATGTGGACTTATGTGGCTCCCTTCATGGTCATCAGGTGGATGATATGGACACAGTGTAGCATCACATTTGGTCTCCAGGGAGATGACAGTTCAGCATCATACTTGGCTACCAAGGTGAGGTCTCTCATGGAACAGCATTGCATACGGTTACCCAGGAGATTAGGTAGACTTTGGATAGCACCGCACCAGCTTGCCAAGGAGATGAGGCAGATAAGAGTGCAGCGTCCAGTGTGGTCTTTAAATGATAACAAAGTCACGGTGTAACTTAAAACGTAATCCTCAGGTCTACGGTGCGGACACAATGTAGCATCGTAGGTGGCTATTAAAAGAATTATGCACACGTGGTGCAGCTGCATACGTGGTCATCAGCTGGATAACACAGGTGTGGGGTAGCATGACCTGCAGTCTTCAGGAAGATGACACAGTGTAGCATCATACTTTATTATCAGAGTGATGACTCAAAGAAGAGCATCACACATGGTTGTGTGATGTCATGAGATGACACAGACTTAGTATAGCATCACGTATGCTGGCCAAGGAGATGGTGCAGATGTGTCATCGCATGCAGCTGTCAAGGATGTGATGTGGACATAATGACAGGGTTGCCAGCAAATGATGCGGAAGTCGTGGAGTCTCTTACATGCTTGTCAAGAATACATAGTTATGAGGGTGACCTGTTGTTTAGTATAATAAATTACCACCCAAGACAGAGTGTATTCGTAATGTTGTAATACCGATGCTTGTCAATGAGGGGGGACAGATGTCACATAGCATGATATGCAGCTTTCAGTGACATGTCAAAGACATGGTGTAACATCATATTTATTTGTCAGCAAGGTGAGTTCATGGTAACCATACATGGTTATCAAGGAGAGGATACCTCCTAGGCAGCAATCAAGGAGATGATGGAGTGAAATGGAATATCGTGCATGGTTTTTAAGAAAATGTGAGTATGGTGTGTTATCATTTATGGCTATCAGGAAGGGATGATGGTATAATGTAGGGTCTTACTTGGTGACCCAGGGCTGGAGTAGACATACCCTGTAACTTGTGTCCTGGAGGGATGAGATGGACATAATAATATGCACGGTCAACAGGAAGATGACAGAGATGTATTGTAGCATCATATGTGGTCTTCAATGAGTTGAGGCACGCACAGTTTACCACCAGTCCACGGTTACCAATAAGATGATGCAGATATAGTGTAGACTCATCAATGGTAAGGGAGAAGATGACGTATAGCACAGCATCATGTGTGTTCATCACAAAAGTGCGCTATACGTAATGGAGCAGCACGTGTGGATACAGGAGATAATACAGACTTATTATAGCTCTGTGGACGGTGGTCAAGTTGATGAGGTCAACACAGTGTAGCATAATGCAGAATTAGGGAGATGATCCAGGATATACCACCATCCACAGTCATCAAGGAGGTGTGAAGACCGAGTATAACACCAGACGTGGTTGCCAAGGAGGTGACGCAGATATCATGACATGGTTACCAAGAATACCATACGGACATAGATACCAACATCACAGAGATGAGGCACATGTGGTTTGTACCACAGCTGGTCATCAGGTAGATGACCTATAGTGTAGAATTATACATGTTTCTCAAACAAAGCATAAATCCCCCCCATAAATTAAATGTATGAACCGATGACCTACCATCGGCTGAAGCAGTAGCAATAAGTTTTCCAGTGTAATCAAAACAGCTGTCTAGTATTTCATCATCATGGCCTGTTAAGGTTGCCACATATTTTCCATTTGCAGCGTCCCACAGCTACAAGTAAAAAAAAAAAAAGAGAGACGACTATGATAACTTCCTGTCTGAAGTGCAAAAACAGCAAGTAGTAGTCTTGATGACATGCGTACGGCTGGCTAAATAACTGGGCCAAGATCATGTGTATCATTTTCACATGTTCTGTTAATTCTACCTGGATTCATGACAAGAGACCACAGCCAACCAACTAACAAGGCACACTTTGGACCAGGAGAAGATCAGAGACAGACATTTAGGATGGGTAGTACAAATCTGCCACGATAGTAGGAAAAATCTCAAAGTGCCTGCTCCGCTGACTGGAAAGGAAGTGTCCTCTTTTCATAAGAAGGTCATCAAATGATAAGGAGCTTGATCTAAAACTGTAACGCCAGCACATGAAAAGTACACTAAGGTTATAATACATTGGATGTGTAATCAAATAATAATTCCAGAGCATAAGCTCTTAGCAAAAGAAAGTTAAAGGCAGGGAGACGTGGTGCTGAGCCTCATTGAGACTGCCTCTAATCAAAGTTCAACAAATGAACAGAGAGAATAAAGAAAAATAACATGCCTTTTATTTCTTTTAAAGATCTTGTAATAATTAACATTGTTTGATCTGATTCAATTAACATTGTTTTACTACATAGTTTCTTTAAACTTGGGAGATCAGAAACAACATTTAAAAATGCCAACTATCCTCTCTGTCTCAAAAATAAATAAAACATTAAAAAAATTTTTTTTTAAAGGGGGCGCCTGGGTGGCTCAGTCAGTTAAGTGTCTGACTTCAGCTCAGGTCATGATCTTGCGGTTTGTGAGTTCAAGCCTCGCGTCGGGCTCTGTGCTGACAGCTCACAGCCTGGAGCCTGCTTCGGATTCTGTGTCTCCCTCTCTCTCTGCCCCTCCCTGCTCCTGCTCTGTCTCTCTCTGTCTCAAAAATAAATAAAACATTTTAAAAA
Source organism: Neofelis nebulosa (assembly GCF_028018385.1). Lineage (NCBI taxonomy): Eukaryota > Metazoa > Chordata > Mammalia > Carnivora > Felidae > Neofelis > Neofelis nebulosa. The sequence continues at coordinate 11,058,010 of NC_080783.1, forward strand.
AATTTTAATGCCAACTATCATTTATAAATTAATATCTTAATTTTACAGTACCTTTGAGATTTGTTAATGTTGCAGGGAGTGTCTGACACAGTAAAAAGCAGGCACACAAGAACTGTAAAGCAAAGGTGTTTCTTGAGCTCACCATGCAGGTTTTGTCCATAGAGCCGGTTAATATCAGAGAGCAATCCCAGTTGAATAAAGCACTGCTAATCTCAGCACAATGCCCAACTAGGGTATACACCTTCCTGCAGAATGGAAAGGATGCATGCTGGTGAACGATGCCACACGTCAGGATATGTGCCCAAATAATGATGTCTAGCCCCCTGTGGGTGTAAGAACCTAAACTTTGGTTTTTACAAAATAACACCTTTGATGACCAAACAATGATGGCTTTACTATAGCTCAAAAAGAGTCAACTAGGCTACTCATTTCATTTCAGCAGAAATATACCAAAACTTTAAGCACTCAAAGATGGCAACATTACTTAAGACAAGACCTCAGAAAGCCATGGGTAAAAAATAATAAAGATCGTCTGAAATTCTGGAAGCGGGATGAGCGGACCCCCTGGTAGTTCAGAAACTTCCCCTCGAGTGTCTGAAGGGCCCCTCCTTCTCTCTCATTTCTTGTTGTATCCATCTGGATTGCTACCCCTGATAATTAGCCCCCTTATCAAGATGCAGACAGGTCCAAGGTAGAGCTTTATAGAACAAATAGTCTAATTTAGTTAACGTCTTAGCAACTAGAACCAAAAATAATTAGGAAGGAAATTGAAGTTCGTGGACTAAATTAAGTAGGGGAAATTAGCCATGATTTTATTTACTCCTGATACCCATGCCTACCGTAATGACAAGCCACTGAAATTTGATTACACAGTATACAGAATAAGTAACAGCCATACACCCAGGCTACTGTTAACATTCTCCTTGTACGTTGCTGTGTGGCATTATTTGCTCAGAATTCTAAGAAAATACACATGTTTTATGGATCGGAAATACCATTAAATAATGAATTAATTTATTTGCGGTGTGTCCTATTCCTATAGAATCCAAAGCACACTTAATAGATATAAGATTAAACTAATGAACGGCAAAGATTGTCTTCTTAACCCTCTGATTTAGGTGTTAAAAATTTTTTTAATGTTTTCTTATTTTATTTTTGAGAGACAGAGAGCATGAGCAGGGGTAGGGCAGAGAGGGAGACAGAATCCGAAGCAGGCTCCAGGCTCTGACAGCTCAGAGCCTGATGTGGGGCTCGAACCACGAACCATGAGATCGTGACCTGAGCCGAAGTTGTACGCTTAACCGACGGAGCCACCCAGGCGCCCCACAGGTTTTAATATTCCTAAAGACACAGAATACCTTCCAGTTTCAGCTTCCCACACTGCAACTGTATGATCAAAAGACCCTGTGATGATTCTGTTTCCCGAGGTGTTAAAGGACAAAGAGATGATTTCAGCCGAATGTCCCTAGAAAGAGAGTGGATACCGTCATGCACACCTGTGGAAAAACACTCCCTACAAATGCACAATATCCTAGTTGATAAGAAAATGCTAGAAAAGACAAAACTCTATAGGGGGAAAAAAGATTAGTGGTTGACTGGGGGTGGCAATAGGGAGAGATTGCAAATGGGCACAGGTTTCTTTCCGGGGAAATGTCTGAAAACTACAGTTTAGGGAAAGTGGCACTTGACTAAATTTTTCTCAAAGTTGACTTACACACTTAAATCAAGTCAATTTTACATAGTACGGCTGTTTGTTTGTTTTTTTTAATTTTTGTTTCTGTTTGAATAGACAGGGCGAGAGCATGATTTGGGAAATCAGAGGGCTTTTTTCACATTGTCTTAAAAACACTTTTAGAAGAGCTGTATGCAGGGAGCCTGCGTGGCTCAGTGGGTTAGGCATCTGACTCTTGATCTCAGCTCAGGTCATGATCTCACAGTTTGTGAAATCGAGCCCCGCGTTGGGCTCTGCACTGACAGTGTGGAGCCTGCTCGGGATTCTCTGTCTCCCTCCCTCTCTACCTCTCCTTCAAGCTCTCTTGCACACACACACACACACACTCTCTCTCTCTCTCTCTCTCTCTCTCTCCCTCTCTCTCTCTCTCAAAAAATAAACTTAAAATGATTATAAAAAAAGGGCTGTGTGCTTTATGGGTTAACAATAGGCAAGTTTGTGAAATAAAGTTAATAACTTAAAAAAAAGGATATTCTTGGGGCACCGGGGTGGCTCCGTCGGTTAAGTGTCTGACTTCAGCTCAGGTCGTGATCTCGCAGTTCACGAGTCTGAGCCCCACATCAGGTTCTGTGCTGACAGCTCGGAGCCTGGAGCCTGCTTGGGATTCTGTGTCTCCCTCTCTCTCTACCCCTCCCCCACTCCTTCTCTCTCTCTCTATCTCTCAGAAATAAACATTGAAAAAAAATTAAAGGATAGGTTAATAAATATCTGGCCTTTGGCCTGAGTTTCACCTGGTCCCTGTCTACGGTTGATGCATCAGACGTCCTGAGACAATCCGAAGAAGCCCTTCTCTGCGGCAGATTCTACTCTGCAGTGTCTCCCTTGTTTCTCTAATTATTGTAGCAAATTAACATATATTACTTTTTTAAGTAGCGGAAAGGTTCACTTACAAATCAAATTTCTGGTTGATCCCGAATGGCAAAAAACTAAATGTGGCTGAACATTGCAATTCCGAACACACGAAACGAATGTGTTCTCTGGCAGCAGGCAGGTGTAGGTGTGCAGGGACAGATGCGTCCTTCGAGGACTGTCAGGCATGTGTCTGAAAGTGGAGGTAATGCAGAGGCAGCCGCCCTCGGACAGGATGAGAACGAAGAGCGAAAGAGGATGCTTACGCTAATTAAGGCTGGCACTCTGAATCCCTCGGCGTTAGTTAAAAAGGGTGCTTTTTCTCTCTCCGGGCCATTTTGTCACTTTCTTGGAAAAAGCTCTCCTAGGAGAGGGGTCTTGTGTTTAATGTCCGTCTATAATTTGGAAGGATAAGACTTGGGTTTTCCAGCTAGCAGTTCCCACTGATCGGCACAGAGAATCACCCTATTTTTGTACGGGGGTGTGGGCTGCGGTGGGGAGAAGCAGAGACGGCAGGCAAGTGCTGGACGCCTGGTGGCAGTGGACAGAGGCCCCTGTGGGGACAGGCAGCACCGGGGCTATGGGCGGTGCCCTGTGGCCTTGCTCCTCTTTCCACTGGCCCCTTGTCATTTCAGACTTTGTAACACAGAAGGCTTCTAAGACTGGGGGGGGTGGGGAGTGGTGGAGGACGGAGCGAGCAGTCATCCGTTTAAGGAATCTTCTGGCAAGTTCTCCACTTCCACCCCTTCCAGAAAGTGCCAGCCTCCTCCTACTTGGCTTTAAGCCAGGAAGACGGCGGTGGCTTTAAGTCACAGTTGGTATGGTTTACAGACTAAAGCCAGTCACAGGAAAGAGCCCGCGTGGCTTCCCCAGCTCTCCCATCAAAGCCTTTTGGAAGAGCCAGCAAACCAACCGGGACACTCTTTTCACTGCAGAGTCTGAAAGCCCAAGAGGTCAGTTTGCAATAAACACAAAAATAGAAACAAACTCAAATGATAGGCCGGTGCTAAAGGGCGGCGAATGAAAATGCAAGGCTCCGGAGGCTGTCGGCATTTTGAACGTACCGTCAGAGTGAGCACTTCCTCTCCGTTCTGAATGTCCCACAGTTTGGCTGTTGTGTCCATGCTGCCAGTGGCCACGAGGGTGCTTTGAGGATTGAATGACAAACACACCTGAATTACAGGAAGTGGAAGAGATTTGAGAGAGAGAAGAGTTTTACGCCTTCAATTTTGCACAGAAAAGCTTCGGGAAGCAACCACCTTGGATTCAGCCTAATTCTTTGTAAACCACGCAGTGAAACATCAGATCCGGGTGGCCTGCCTTGTGCCGGTTCAATCCCGAAGCACTCTCCTCTTGGGAAGAAGCTTCCTGCTCTCCCACGGCACCCGGCTCAGGATTTCAGGGGCACTGGCGCCCCTCCCCGCTTCCAGACCACAGAACACGAACAAAAGCAAACCCATCTCCTTCGAGATGAGATTCGTGTTTTCTGGCTTCCGGCTTCCTGGGTGTTAACTTCACAGTCCTTTCAATCCTCCCCCTCACTCACCAAGGACTTTGGCTACTGGATTTTAGTCTCAAGTCCAAGTCCTACGCGGCCTTCCTGTGAGGCACCAGTCCAGTACCCCAGACCCGTGACCCTGCACTCCCTTTCATAATCACTCCCATGGCCACACCCTGGACTTTGACATCACTTCCTCTAGAAAATTCACTACCAATACATCAATCCCGAGTTACAATTTCTCAGGACTTCCGTTTCCTTCCTCACCAAGCCATCCCCAGGACATTTTCCATCTCATTCAGACCCCTGCCTTTTCCCGGGCCCTCATCCCCCACTCAGCTGACACCCTGAGAACATGGCTCCTGCCAGTATCCTCAATACCTTCACTCCCTGTCTTTCCACTGCACCATCCGTAAGACTCCCACCAACTGTAGCAACTGCCATTGCGCTCACTCACTTGCCCTCCGTCACCACTCAGCTTCAGAAAACTGCACAGCAGGTTATGGCGTTGCTGGTTCGTGCCTTCTGTCCTCAGCTGTGTGCTCAGCACCCTTCCCGACGTGAACGTGCCTCTGCCTCAGTACGTTGTCCCTTTCCCCACTCTTGTCCCCGGTCTGTTTCACCCCTCCTCCACAGATAGCCTGGCCTCCTACTATTTCCCTGAGAAAACTCATCTATGGGGAGGGGGGGACTTCCTCACCTGGGCCTCTCCTCTCTTCTTTCCGTCTCAGGTGCAGAGGGATCCCTTCGCCCTTCTGAGACACCCTCTTGCCCACATACCTAGGAGCCACGTGCCCACTGATTTTTCCCTCCTTCTGGACTAGATCCCTCCTAGTGGCCTAGAAATATGCTTGAGCTTTTCCCACATAAAAACAAACCCTCCCTTGACTCTATGTGCCGACTACTTTTTCCCTTTCACCACCAAATCCCTGACTGCCCATCCCCCACTCTTCAACTCTGCTGGAACCACTTTGGTTAAAGGGCCGATCCAATGGCTGTCAGTCATCCCACTTAACCTCCTTGACATCTGCAGTGTTGACCCCTTTGTTCTCCATATTTTCTTCCCTCTTGGCAGCCATGACCCTGCTCTGCTTTTCTTCTTTTGCTTCCTATCTGTTTTTTGTATCTTTTGGAGGGTTCTTCTCTTCCCCATCTGCTCAAGATGCCATCACACTTCTCCCCATACTGACCCTTTTCCTTTCAGAAATTTCACTTCCTCAGTGGAAGTGCTGCCACCCTAATACCACTGACTCACCCACATATCCGTGTCTCCTGCCCAGACTTTGCCACTCAATTCAGGCCCAAGGGGCCCCCGATGGACACCACGCGGGCAGCTTGGACCAATCAGTCTAAGACACGTGAGTCCTATGAACACAGAGCTGCTTTTCCTTCTATGTAGAGAATTGGTGAACGGTACTGCCATTGTCTGAAATCAGGGAATCTCTCTAGAGGCCCTTTTTTCCTTCAGGTCTCACGTCTACTTGCTGACCCAGTCCTACTCCTCCACCACCTACGCCTCTGTCATTTCTGCTTGGAAACAAGATGCCCGACCGGCCCCTACTTCCCATCACGCTGCACGTTGCCAAAAGAATGATCTTCCCAAAGACTCAAAGTGACCACGCGATCCCCCAGCTTAAGAGTCCCAACAGCACAGCACCATCCACAGGATGAAGCCCTAATTCCTTAGTATAGCATAGGAATCAAAACTACGGGCCACTTCGATCATGCTCACCATGCGATGTGGCTCTGAATGGGTTGCAGGTGCCAAGATAAGGTGCCTGGAATCCAGGCAGCTGGGCAGCACAAGGGGTCCTCAGCCAGCACCCCTGCCCATGGGCAGAAGGCAGCTCCCCTCCATGCGTTGCATGGCCACGTTGGCATATTCTGTGTATATCACCCCAGGGCGAGGCTGGGAGGTGCTGCTCTGGCCACACAGAGTCACCCGAGTTCAAAAGCACCCACCACCGTTGCACACGTCCTCTGGGCGTGCTGCTTCCTCGTCCTGAGTACACGTGCAAAGTCTCTCCTCAGCACCCCCCTACTGGGTGCTCCCCTCTGTGACCACACTAAACTCCCCACGAACTTCTAGCACACCCACAAAGCATCCTTGAACTTATTTATTGGTGCCTCTACTCCCTCTACTAAAGTACAAAATCCCTGCAGGACAAGATCTATGTGTGATTCTATTTGGCATGCCAAACACGTAGGCCAGGGCTCGACACGCAGCCAATATTTAGTAAATATTTATTGGATTAATGTTGTTGACTATGAAAAAAATCAATGTTTTCCTAGGAACCATATATTAAAAAAAAAACTTTTTCAAAGTTCCAAGGGAGTGTGAGAATGAGGATTATGTCTTTTTTATAACTTTGGGTAAATTACGTACTCTATGCCTCAGCATCTTGGACTGTAAAAGGGGGAAATATCTAGCCCTTAGGGTTGTTATAAGATGCAACTAAGCTAATATATGTGAAGGGCTTAGGACAGCGCTTTGTGCGCACTGAGTGCAATTAACGAGTCGGTTATAGTTTTTCGCTGCATTATCCCCCAGTGTCTAGCAAAGTATTAAACATAGCATGAGCCCTTATTGGATGAGCACACCATGAGTTTGAAGGATAAATATAAATAAATTTTGCTCCTAAAATAAGCAGCTTGTTTATTTTTAAAAGCTATCATTTGTTCCATAGGGTGCCAATTATCTCACTAATTGTTATAAGCTGTAACACAGAATTGGCCAAGGTCAAGGCCTCCCAATAGTGAAAGCTATTTAGAGTATCAAACTATTTATGCAAATTTGAATTCTAACGATATCTGGGAAACAATCAGCCTAAATATTTCCCGTGATACATATATATATATATATATATATATATATATATATTTCCCGTGATATATATATATATATTTATATATATATACACATATATATATATATGTGTGTGTGTGTGTGTGTATATATATATATATATATATATATATATGGTACTTTAAAAGCTATGTTAAGAATTTTATCAACCCCCATCAAGTCAATCCTTCAAAAGCAAGTCAATGAAAAAGAAGAAGTCAGGTTGGATATTGCACTTAAATGTTTATCATATCTAATTGGTCAATGCAGGATGCAGGTTATTGAACGACGTCTTTAATATATAAACACTCGAATAGCTTGTAATTTACATAAATGTCACCATATGAAATAAATGTAAACTAAAAATACTGTATAGAATTATAAAATTAATCATGAAGGTAGAGCCACCACTTTTATATAACGGACTCCTAAAAAGAAATAGCAATGATGTGTTGACATAGGTCCATCAATTGTAACAAAGGTACCATTTTGGTGGGGGATGTTCATAACGGGACATGCTTGGTTTTGGGGGGACGGGAGGGAATATATGGGAAATCTCTGTACCTTCCACTGAGTCTTGTTGTAAATATAAAACTCCTGTAAAAAATAAAGTCTATTAGAAAAGAGAGAAAGAGAAAAGTGAAGAAGAAGAAGAAGAAGAAGAAGAAGAAGAAGAAGAAGAACAAGAACATAAAAAATATAACAGAATAAATATACTCACTATTTCTGCTGTATGACCTCTAAAGGTATGGTAACACTTTCCCGTTTCTACACTCCATAGCTTACAAGTCTTATCAAAGGATCCAGTGGCAATTTTGTCACTAAAATTTCAAACAAACGTAGATTTTGAAAACAAATTCAAACACACTATATGAGACACTGAATTAAGACAAGACGTTAATACGTAGGTCTGTATCTACTCAGAAATTTACTTCGTTTTTACAACAACAAACAATCTTACGTTTGTTTCCGTGGATAACAATTTTGAGGTCTAATTTTTCAATAATATAAGATTATGCATTTAACTTAAAATGTTTTACATTGAAAGTATAAATTTATGTTTGGGATTACAATCAGTTTTTAAACTAGCACAATGAATATGGTAAATTTTTTAGTTTAGAAAACTCCCACCAAATGGAAATTAAAAATGTATGAGTTGCAGGAAACGGAAAAATTCTATTAGATCTACTGACAAGGATAACATTGAATTTAAAAGAAGAAAAATGAAAAGGTATAAATCCAATGAACCACATGGCTAGATGAGTTTTTGAGAATTTAGTGTCTCCTTGGGAAAATAACGCTGCTAATATTCCAATTGTCAGCTCTTTGGTGAAGGAAGACGGTTTTCGGAGGAAATATGGTGAGACCTCAGTCCCTTTCAAACAAGAGGCTTTCCATGTACACCGCAGAGCAGGGTTACTATCGACACCAGATAGATAAGAGTAGGTTGGCCCGCTTAACCTTTGACCATGGAACTAAACCTTTTCCTTTACCATTGACCCCTGTCTTTTATAGCAACTCATTAAAATGCTTCACCCAACGGGGTCACCGGTTATACTGCAAGCTCATTGTTCAAGACCCTCATTGGCTCTTAAGACCCAAATATATATATCTTAAAGCAAATTCTATGTGCTTGGCACAGTCATAGGATTAACATTTTATCCAAACTAACATTAATGCCCTGTATCTCTCCTTCGCTCTCAGGCCACCCACATAAGTATTTCTGTGGTCTCTGATACTAAAGGAGTCAGGTCCTTTCTGTCCATGCTCCATGCTCCAAGGACAGACTGTTCTGGAGAATACCCACCCACCCAACTCGAGCTTCCTAACACTCAAGGCTGGTTGTCAACCCAAAGTCTGCACTAACTCTCTCCCCATCTGGTCTGAGCGTTTCTCATCAGCTGCTGATGTCCAACTTCTGCTCAGATATGCTGAGAGCACTGTGTGCTCTTTGTCAGCTCCTTCCCTCCACTTTCCAGCCCTCCTCCCCCTCAGACATATTGTCTCAAGTTGCTGCTGTTTCTCTCTCAGTTCCTGTTGGATCACACACTGCTCTCTACACCCATTCACCACTACATTATAAAAGATAACACTGATTTCATAGTTTTGAGAATTACTTTATAGAATCAAAGCTTACTTCTGACCCAATGTATAAAACATGTAAGGACTAACCTGGTTCTTCTATCTCTATCTCTGTCTTTCTGTCTCTCTGTCTCTCTGTCTCTGTCTCTGTCTCTCTCTCTCACACACACACACATACATACACACACATACACACACACACACACACACACACACACACACACACCGTCTCATTCTTTGGTGGCGATCTTGAATCTTGAACTCACTCTGCTGAAACCCCAGTGCCCCAAAGTGCTGTGAAAAAGGCTGCTTTAATCCGTACATAAATCATCAGACTATGTAATTGGACAAGCGAGTTTTTTGTCAGGGGGTCTTGGTAGAATCCAATAGAAAGGCCAAAAGATGAAGAGTTCCTCCCCTCTCTATCCCCCCAAAACTTTGTTCTAAGATAGATACGCAAAAATATCCTGTCTTGTAAGTATAATATTATAGGATATTATATTATATCATGCAGAACATACTGTTAAAGTCCTTTAAATAACACTGCAAGTAAAGTAGGAATTATAGTAGAGGTAAAGCATTATCATTTATAATGTCAATTAAATCTCTCTCCCACAGGTTGGTGCAATAAGGCATTATAAAAACTATCATTCTCTACAATGCAAAACTGCATACATCAAAGTTAGGTTTTGGGTAATGTAATTGGAATACTTAATCATTTTAATGTACCAATTGAGTTTGATTGTGCCATCACAATTGATATGATTTAAACTGTGTTACATCTTAGAAAGATATAATGACATTAGCAACCTACATATCAAGTTTTTAACATATATGGTATAAAATTTCTACTTTAAGTGCATCAGATTTTGATGGGATTCCCTTTATCACCCCTGCCACTACCCTAGACTGTTCTCATCATCCCATGAATGTATCTTTTTATCTGCCTCCTAACTAAATTCCTTGCCTCCTGTTTCATCCCAATCCAAACCCTCTGACCCCTTCTCTCTGCCAGAACAGCCCTCCCAAAATGGCACTTGCATTGCGTCCCTCCTCTGTACACAAAGCCTTCATGACAACTCAGTCATCCAGAACAGAGTTCAAACTACGCAGAACGCTCTGACCTCACCCACTTCTGATTCTCACCAGGAAACATCCACTAGAGAGCCAGGGGCACTGGGGGAGCCGGGCAAAGCCCCACCTAGGCCGTGGAGCTGCAGGGTGCCCTCCCCCAGGGTGCCCTCCCGCCTCCTTTATTTTCCACCTCCAAGCTTCTGCTGGAGCTGCACATCATCCTCACAACCTCCACCAAGAGAAATCCCACTGGCCTTTCTCTTCTAACTTTCAAGCCATTTACTGTTGTGTTCTAGTCATCATACCACTATCATAAAAGAGACATATTTACTGAGACAGCTTAGTGAATGGAAAAAGTCACAGTGGTCAGTCATGAAAAAAGACACACATTAAAAACTTTTACTCAAATACGCAAAGCAAAGGCTTTTTCTTTGGCTACCTGGAGCTCATTATCTGCCTTACAGAAATCATATCCAACCTCTACAAGTTCCAATTTGAGAATTTAGACACACTTGTAGGACCATCTGAGTACAAAGATAGTTCGAAATGTTTCCATGCATTTTCTAATGTTTGCACTGGCCTCACCTACAACTTCACTCACTAGCAATTTTTCAAAGATTTACCTTAGCTACGTTTTCACGAAAAAATAACAGCTTTCTTTTCACATGCATATTTCATTAGTTTAAGCACTATTTAATTCAATTCGATCATTAAAGTTGAAATCACAACAAACATAAGCAGATTTATGGACAAATACAAGTAACTCATGGTAGACTTAGACCTAACCGGTGGGAAGAAAAGCTGAGCACACCAGTGGATGGCCCCGTTTCTGCAAATATCCAGGGAGCCTTGGGTACCAGCAGTACGTCATGCAGAAGGAGAGCTAGAGAGAACATTGGTTCATCTGTTGAATCAGTTAACTAGAGGCTGGTTTAAAAATGCTATTATAGGGGCGCCTGGGTGGCTTGGTCGGTTAAGCGTCTGACTTCGGCTCAGGTCATGATCTCATGGTCCGTGAGTTCAAGCCCCGCGTCGGGCTCTGTGCTGACAGCTCAGAGCCTGGAGCCTGTTTCGGATTCTGTGTCTCCCTCTCTCTGACCCTCCCCCGTTCATGCTCTGTCTCTCTCTGTCTCAAAAATAAATAAACGTTAAAAAAATTTAAAAAAAAATGCTATTATATCTTGTGCTGTTATCTAGAATGCTACTGGATCCATTTTTTTTTTCAGCTAAGACTGTAAATTAACTTCTGAACAAGGTTAACCATGCTCTGGGGGTATGTCACATTCTCCAGAAGCCAGTGCTCTAAACATCAATAGGACATAAGTGCCTGTCAGAGAACTCCCAGGGCACGGGACTCAGCCCTGCTTGAACTTGGGACTTCAGCTCGCCTCTTAACTACCCCGTGATTTTGAGAAAGGTCCTTGAACTTTATACACTTTATGTGAGAAAAAGAAGACCTATCCCCAAACTCCTTTAAGCACCGAAAGGGGTATTTAAAAAGCTTTCAAAGCACACATCCAGGCACTTGGAAATTTTAGTTCTCTTTTTCTTTTCACCCCCCAAAAAACAGAGGAAGACATGAATAAATGGAGAGAAAATAAAGGATTTAATGGATTAATGAGGAAGAAGTGAATGACTGAATGTCTGTTTACCCATACGGATTGTTGAATGCTATGGCATAAACCACATTCCGGTGGCCCTCCAGGGTATGAAGCTCCTCTCCAGATGCAGTATCCCAAAGTTTACACGTCCGATCATAGCTTCCTGTAATAAAGCTAACACGTGGGAGACAAATAGATCACAAAGTGACAACAGCAGCGTGTTAATAAAGACCTCGTTTTTTTACCTACAAGATTATAGCCCCGTTTATCTTGCTCTTCTTTTTTTTAATCTTTCTTTATTTTTGAGAGAGAGAGCAACAGAGCATGAGCAGAGGAGGGGCAGAGGGAGAGGGAGACACAGAACCCGAAGCAGGCTCCAGGCTCTGAGCTGTCAGCACAGAGCCCAAGGCAGGGCTCGAACTCACAAACCGTGAGATCATGACCTGAGCTGAAGGCAGACGCTTAACCAAGACTGAGCCACCCAGGTGCCCCTATCTTGCTTTTTACAAAACGAAATCGTGTATGGAGAACCGTTAAATTGGGAACAATAGCTACATCCTTTTATTAGGAACTTTTTAAATTTTATCCCTAAACCAAAAAGGAGCCACTAAATCAAATAAAGAGTAATCCTGCCAATAATCATTATTATAAATAATTACAAATTAAATAATATTAATCAGCAACATTTTCTGAAATTCTAACATATCTCAATAAACAGTATCGTTCTTCCCATTGGTCAGCCCATAAAATCTTAGCATCATTTTTGGTTCCTCTAATCCCCTCACATACCACACATAATCTATTAGTAAATTCTGTGAGCCCAATCTCAAAATACACCCCTGGTGTGGCTACATTTCACCAGGCTCCATTGCCTCCGTCTCTTGCCTAAACCATGAAACCATCTTCTAATAGATCTTGGCTCACACATGGTCCTTACTCCTTATGAGTCTATCTTCCACACCGAAATTGGAGGTTTTTGTTTTTTTTAACTTCCCTCTGATGGCTTCCTAACAATCTAGAGGAAAATTCAAACTTCTGCTCATGGCCCACAAGACCAACAGCACTGGCTGTCTCTGGGACCTCAACTTGACCCCAAAGCACACCCTGAGCAGGCACATTCACCTCTTTGCTAGTCTTTCTTCTACCCATCTGGTTTACTGCCATCATCCCCAGGACCTGGAACATGACTGGCAAACTAGTAAGTGTCAGTGAATATTTACTGAAGATTAGCAATCCTCTTACATGACCATTCTTCTACAGGAATAATTTGTACGTTGGCCTCTCATATGTAGTTTTTTATTTTAGAGAGAAAGAGCACATGCAAGTTGGGGGCGGGGGGAGAGAGAGAGAGAGAGAGAGAGAGAGAGAGAGAGAATCTCAAGCAGGCTCCATGTTCAGCATGGAGCCCAATGAAGGGCTCGATCTCACGACCCTGAGATGACGAGCCAAAATCAAGAGTTGACCACACTGAAACAACTGAGTCACCTATGCACCCCTTGACCTCTAATATTTTAAAGTTAAAAATACTATCTTAGTTATTCCTTAAATATTCCATTAGGAAAGCTACTTCCCCAACACAGAAAAAAAAGTGCACAGAAGTAAAAAGCTGGTCTGCAATAAAAAAGAATGAAATCTGGCCATTTGTGACAACATGGATGGAACCAGAGTATATTATACTAAGTGAAAAAAAGTCGGTCAGAGAAAGACAAGTATCAGATGATTTCCCTCATATGTTGAATTTAGGAAACACAACAGATGAACATAAGGGAAGAGAAGGAACAGTAAGATAAAAACAGAGGGAAGTAAACCCTAAGAGACTCTTAAATACAGAGAACAAACTGAGAGTTGATGGAGGAAGGGAGGCGGGTAGGGTTAGGGGTAGGGTTAGGGTTCACTAAGTGAGTGATGGGCATTAAGCAGGGCACTTGTGATGAGCACTGGGTGTTATACAGAAGTGATGAATCATTGAGTTCTACTCTCGAAACCAATACTGCACTGTATGCTAACTTAAATTTAAATTAATTAATTAAAACAAATAAATTAAATCAAGAAATAAATTAATAAATAAAATTTAAAAAAACAGTCTGAGTGTCAAGTGGTAACAATAAAAGGTAAACGGATAAATGATAAATTCTGACAAGGAAACTCAACCAAACAAAAGGGTTGACAAGGCAGTGTACCTTTGATTCTTCTCCAGACACTTCCTCTTAGCTTTTCAGGGATGTAAACTGGCACAGTCGTGATGGGATATAGGATGGTGGGTCCCCCAAAAAATTAAAAATAAAACTACCGTATGATCCCACAATCTCACTTCTGGGTGTATATAAAAAAAATGAAATCAGGGGCGCCTGGGTGGCTCGGTCGGTTGAGCGTCCGACTTCGGCTCAGGTCACGATCTCGCGGTCCGTGAGTTCAAGCCCCGCGTCGGGCCCTGGGCTGACGGCTCGGAGCCTGGAGCCTGTTTCCGATTCTGTGTCTCCCTCTCTCTCTCTGCCCCTCCCCCGTTCATGCTCTGTCTCTCTCTGTCTCAAAAATAAAGAAACGTTAAAAAATTAAAAAAAAAAAGAAATCAGGGTCCCATAGAGGTATCCCATGTTCTTTGCAGCGCGGTTCACAATAGCCAAAACACTGAAACAACAAATTCCATCAGGGAATGAATGTCATACTCTTTAGCCATGAGAAAGAAAGAAACTCTGCCACTTGCAAAAACATGGACGAACTTGGAGGGCATTATGCTAAGTGAAAGAAGCCAGACACAGAAAAACAAGTATTGTCTGATCTCACGCACAGGTGGAATCTAAAAAAAAGTCAAATTCATAGAAGCAGACAGTAGAACAGTAGTCACCAAGGACCGGGGAGTGGGAGAAGTGGGGAGACATTGGTTAAAGAGCATAAATTTGGGGCGCCTGGGTGGCGCAGTCGGTTAAGCGTCCGACTTCAGCCAGGTCACGATCTCGCGGTCTGTGAGTTCGAGCCCCGCGTCAGGCTCTGGGCTGATGGCTCGGAGCCTGGAGCCTGTTTCCGATTCTGTGTCTCCCTCTCTCTCTGCCCCTCCCCCATTCATGCTCTGTCTCTCTCTGTCCCAAAAATAAATTAAAAAAAAAAAAAAAAAAAAAAAAAAAAAAAATAAATAAATAAAGAGCATAAATTTGCAGTTATGTAGGATGAATAAATCTAGAGATGTAATGCACAGGCATAATCACTATAGTTAATAATATTGGCCTGAGCTAGAACTGATCCATGAATTCAGCAAAGTCACAAGATATAAAATCAGTGCACAGAAATTAGTTGCATTTCTATACACCAATAATGAAGCAGCAGAAAGAGAAATCAAGGAATTGATCCCATTTACAATTGCACCAAAAACCATAAAATACCTAGGAATAAATCTAACCAAAGAGGTTAAAAGTCTATACACTTAAAACTATAGAAAGCTCATGAAAGAAATTGAACAAGATACCAAAACAAAAAAAAAGGAAAAATATTCCATGCTCAAGAATTAGAAGAACAAATATTGTTAAAATGTCGATACTATCCAAAGCAATCTACATATTCAATGCAATCCCTATCAAAATAACACCAACATTCTTCACAGGAACAAACAATCCTAAAATTTGTATGGAACCAGAAAAGATCCTGAATTTCCAAAGCAATCCTGAAAAAAGAAAAACAAAACTGGAGACATCATAATTCCGGACTTCAAGATGAATTACAGAGCTGTTATCATCAAGACAGTATGGTACCGGCACAAAAACTGACACACAGATTAATGGAACAGAATAGAGAACCCAGAAATGGACCCACAAACGAACGGCCAACTAATTTTTGACAAAGCAGGAAAGAATATCCAACGGAATAAAGACAGTCTCTTCAGCAAGTGGTGCTGGGAAAACTGGACAGCGACATGCAGAAGAATGAACCTGGACCACTTTCTTACACCATACACAAAAATAAACTCAAAATGGATTAAAGACCTCAACGTAAGCCAGGAAGCCATCAAAATCCTCGAAGAGAAAGCAGGCAAAACCTCTTTGATCTTGCCCGCAGCAACTTCTTACTCAACACCTCTCCGGAGGCAAGGGAAACAAAAGCAAAAAATGAGCTACTGGGACCTCATCAAAATAAAAAGCTTCTGCACAGCAAAGGAAACAATCAGCAAAACTAAAAGGCAACCAACAGAATGAGAGAAGATATTTGCAAATGACATCAGATAAAGGGTTAGTATTCAAAATCTATAAAGAACTTATCAAACTCAACCCCCAAAAAACAAGTAAGCCAGTGAAGAAATGGGCAAAAGACATGAATAGACACTTCACCAGAAAAGACATCCAGATAGTCAACCAACACATGAAAAAATGCTCAACATCACTCATCATCAGAGAAATAGAAATCAAAACCACCTCACACCTGTCAGAATGGCTAAATTTAACTCAGGCAATGACAGATGTTGAGGATGTGGAAAAAGAAGAATGCTGGTGGGAATACAAACTGGTGCAGCCACTCTGGAAAACAGTATGGAGGTTCCTCAAAAAATTAAAAATAGAATTACCCTATGACCCTGCAATTTCTCTGCTGAATATTTATCCAAAGGACACAGACGTGCTGTTTCAAAGGGGCACGTGCACCCCACTGTTCATAGGAGTGCATGGCCAAAGTATGGAAAGAGCCCAAATGTCCATCAACAGATGAGTGGATAAAGATGTGCCATATATATGTGTGTGTGTGTGTGTGTGTGTGTGTGTGTGTGTGTATATGTATACACACACACACACACACACACACACAATGGAATGTTACTTGGCAATCAAAAAGAATGAAATCTTGCCATGTGCAACAACATGGATGGAACTAGAGGGTATTATGCTCAGCAAAATTAGTAAGAGAAAGACAAATATCATATGACTTCACTCATATGTAGAATTTAAGATACAAAACAGATGAACATAAGAGAAGGGAAGCAAAAACAATATAAAAACAGGGAGGGGACAAAACACAAGAGACTCTTAAATATAGAGAACAAACTGAGGGTTGCTGGAGGGGTTGGGGGTGGGGGGATGGGCTAAATGGGCAAGGGGCATCAAGGAAGACACTTGTTGGGATTAGCACTGGGTGTTATACGTAGGGGATGAATCATTGTCTTCTACTCCTGAAATCATTATCGTACTATATGCTAACTAACTTGAATGTAAATTACAACATAAATAAATAAAAAATAAAATAAAATAATAATTCTGGCTTGAATACTGGAAATACACTAAAAGAATAGATTTCAAGTGCTTTCTTCACACACACAAAAAGTGGTAACTGTGAGGAGATAATATGTTAATTAGCTTGACTGCAACAATTATTTCACTATGTGTATGTACGTCAAATCATGTGGTACACCTTAAATATATATACAATTTTATTTAAAAAAATTTTATCCTTGGTTGTTGAAAATTAGAAATGAAGAATAGAAAGGGAAATATAGAGGGGCACCTGGGTGACTCAGTTGGTTGAGTGTCTGCCTCTTGATTTCAGCTCGGTAATGATCCCAGAGTCATGGGATCAAGCCCCGAACCCAGCTTTGTCCTGGCAGGGCAGAACCTGCTTGGGATTCTCTCTCCCTCTCTCTGCCCCTCTCCCCTGATCACTTGCTCTCTCTCTAGAATAGACAAGAAGGGAGGAGGGGAGGTAGGGAAGGAGGAAGGGAGGGAGGGAGGGAAAGAGGGAGAGAGGGAGGGAGGGAGAAGGAAGGAAGGAAGGAAAGAAGGAAGGATGGAAGGAAGGGATATATAGAAATAAATAGATGGAGCACAGAGGATTCTTATGGCAGAGAAACTGCTCTGTGTGATGCCTTAATGGTAGAGATCTGTCATTAAACATTTGTCAACCCATAGAATGAAAGAAAGCAAGAGCAACCCCTAATGTAAACTATGACGTTTGAGTGATAATGATGTGTTTGTCAATGTAGGCCCATCAAATGTAGGAAATGCACAATCCTTGGGGGAAGATGCCAGTGAAAGAAGCTGAGGGTGTGTGGGGGCCAGACGTATGTGGCAAATCTCTGTACCCTCTGCTCAATTTTGTTGTAAACCTAAAACCACTATAAATAATAAAGTCTAATAATTTTTTTAATATTTTTTATCTCAAAAAATTAATAAAGGAACTACCCTATGACCCAGCAATTGCACTACTAGGTATTTATTCAAAGGATACAAGAATGTTGATTCAAAGGGGCACATGCACCCCAACGTTTAGAGCAGCGCTATCAACAATAGCCAAATTATGGAAAGCACCCAAATGTCCACTGACTGATGAATGGATAAAGAAGATGTGGTTTATATGTACAATGGAATATTACAGATCGACAAGAATGCGATCTTGCCATTTGCGACAACGTGGATGGAACTAGAGTGTATTATGCTAAGTGAAAAAAGTCAGAGAAAGATAAGAGAAAGATACATATCGTATGATCTCACTCATATGTGGAATGTAAGAAACAAAACAGATGAACATAGGGGAAGGGAAGGAAAACCAAGAGAAAAACAGAAGGAGGCAAACCGTAAGAGACTCTCAAATACAGAGAAGAAACTGAGGGTGGCTGGAGGGGTGTTGGGGGAGATGGACTAAATGGGTGAGGGGGACTAAGGAGGATGCTTGTTGGGATGAGCACTGGGTGTTATATGTAAGTAATAAATCACTAACCTCTACTCCTAAAATCATTATTGCACTATATGTTAACTAACTTGGATTCAAATAAAATTAAAAATTAAAAATTAAATAAAATAAAAGCAACTTTTCGACTTTGAGTGCAAGAAAATAAATAAATAATTTTTTCATTTAAAATTTTAAAAATTTTAAGTTTTAAATAAATAACAGAAACTTACCAAGACCCCGATTTATTAAGTGCAACATTAGTCAATGGCAGTATATGTGCTCTGAGAACCTTCAATGAAAGAAAACAGCATTTGTTTTAAACTCAAAAAAAAAAGTGTAAATCATTAATTTTAATTTCAAACCAAGGAAGATATTCAAGTTTATCTTAATTATACATAATAAGTGGACAATATTCACTATCTGAGCAGACGAGAAAAAACTACATTGTATCTCCTACCATTAAGACCAATAAAACATTTGGTAGTTAACATAATTACAAAAAACAATATTGGATCTGTGTTTTCCATGAAATGGCTTTTAAGATAAATTACTGCTATTAAATAAGATACCAAATAGCATTAATTTATAATATTGTCTTTTAAATACTGCACATGATTTTGTCCATAGACATAAAAAGCATATAGAGGAAATACACTAAATACGTTTCAAATGCAGATTTTACAATTAATTAATACTTCTGGAATCCTAACGCTCCTCTAGAGTCAGGATGCCTCTTATTTCATTTATCTTTCAATTCCTACACTGTCAAGCACAGAGTGGATACCTTAATATTTATCAAATGAACATACATAAATTGGATAGTCTGTTTACAGATGGAGTGATTGGCTAGGCTGGGACAGTCCAAGTTACGTCTGCTGCGGGGGCATAATTATCAATAGTGTCTGCTTTCACTATCAAAAATGTTCCCATTGGAAGATAAATTACAAGGTCACTGTAGTTATAGAGCTGATATTTGAAGTTAAATAGTGCCACCTGCTGGAAAAATAAATATTACAAGAATAACTTCCTCCTCTTTCAATAGTACGTTAAAGGGATGACTACAAAAGATGTAATTTTTTTATGAGACAGAATATGCCACAAATATAGATAATAATAACATTTCCTTTTTAATCTTTTAATGTTTATTTCTTTTTGAGAGATAGAGACAGAGAAACAGCGAGCAAGGGAGGGGCAAAGAGAGCAGGAGACACAGAATCCAAAGCAGGCTCCAAGCCCTGAGCTGACAGCAAAAAGCCCGACGCGGGGCTCGAACTCATGAACTGTGAGATCATGACCTGAGCATAAATCGGATGCTCACCCGACTGAGCCACCCAGGCGCCCTGATAACAATGGCATTTCTTCAAAATTCATTTAAATCATAAAAAGAAAACCAGTGTGATATGAAGCAATATTAGAATAAACTATTAAATATTGTTAAATAATTAAGAAAAACTAAAAGCTATTCCTGAGTAATTGACTACATTTGTTATACTTTAAATTTAATCATTGAGAAAACTACAGAGAAAAATAGGCACACTTACATTGCATTAAAATTATTATATAAGCCGTATCAATAAATAATTTCCTGAAATATAGTTTAGTTCACATGGAAGCAGAAAATAGTAAGTATTGATATTCCATGAAACAGAACTTAATATTACTCCAACTGAAAAGAAACTTCAATTATTCAATAACTTGAAGCTACCTTAATGGTCATCCTTTAAAAGGAACATCGTAAAGAATAGCTAAACTTACTACAAATCTTTTTTTAACTTCTCTTGGGAAACACGTTTCAGTTTCATTCAGTCAGTAAATAAACACTTGCTGAGACTTAGTCTTAGCAAATATATATGAGACACCAAGGGAAAGAGAAAATATAATCTGCATTTTATCTCGGATTGATCGGATGTCAACCACTTCTTTGAAGTTCTTCTATTTGGTCATTTCAAAACATGCATTACCTTAAAAAGATAGAATTGGTGGTTGCTGTGCTGCCTGAGTTTGTCTTGTAATCTCCGTAGTAAAAGCTTTACTTGGTCTGATCGTGAAGCTGTGATTACCGGCTCCGCTTTCTGTATCTCCTCTACTAAGGCATTGACGTCAGTACTGGAATTCCCACACACAAAAGTTACTATTTTCTATACCAAAATTTGCACACACACACACGCAACCCATGAAGAATGACATTGCATTTATGAAGCACATTTATAAAATGTAAAAACACCATCAGCTTTACTAAGAGATTTCTTGGGGGGGGGGCGGGGAGGAATGCAAATCCATAAAGAAATCAAGTCTGCCTGAAAGTGGCTTGGGTTCTTCAGAATGATTCTTCATTAACTGTGACCTCCCCACGGAAAGGGGAGCAAGGATATTGATTTGCTTACCTAAGAAGGTCAAGTGCAGACTGAGCTCTTTCTCTTTACTTTTTCCCTGCTTCCTTTGTCTCTTTAATGAACATATACAGAATGTTCCCGATACGACTATACTTTGTGCCTTCCATATGCTTTCTTGTTTAATCCTACAACAATCCTCTAATATAACGCTTTTATCATAATTACTTTGGTGATGAAGAAACTGAGATTTGAAAAAGGTTAAGTTTGAAATACTTTTTTTAGGGAAACAGCAAGTAGCGAACCAAAAAATGAACATTCAAAGAAT
The DNA here is from genome assembly GCF_028018385.1 of Neofelis nebulosa. NCBI lineage: Eukaryota > Metazoa > Chordata > Mammalia > Carnivora > Felidae > Neofelis > Neofelis nebulosa. The sequence continues at coordinate 11,078,988 of NC_080783.1, forward strand.
GATGATGATTATCATTAATAATTCTTACGGGCTACATGATTTTCTTAAAAAAGAACTGCTTGGGGATGTGCAGATTCGAGGTTTCCCTCCATATTCAAATAACCTGTAGCGATTCTGGTAAATTTTGCCAGCCCAGAATAATAATTGTTCAAGACAAAGCATCCATAAGCCACAAAGCATCCAAAATGGGGTCATTCTGTAAAACATGTCACGAACATGTCTCGAAGATGTACTGTCCAGTTCCCTCGCTTCAAGAAAGGACTCGGGGCCCCGCTGGGGGGCAGGTGTTTAGGTAGCTGACAGTCTCCAGCGGCCGCTCCTTCGGGATCCACCTCAGCATCGGAGCCCGAGGCATGCTCTTCCCCCGCCGCCCCGAGCCCAGGGCTGAGCCCAAGGTCAGCCTGGCCATTTCTGCCCCGCAAGCGACTCTCACCGATGAGCTTTACTCTGGAGCTCCCTCGTGGCCTTGGCAGAAAATGTTATCACCTCTGCATCATCGTGGCTGATGGCTCCTCGTGCTGAGCCTTGTTCCATCCCGTCTGTCACAGATGCCACTTCCCAATAAACCTCTCACCCACCTGCCTCCGTCTCAGCCTCTACTGCCCAGAAATGCAAACTCTGATAAGCAGGCCTTGGTCTTTGTAAATAAACATCTCCTGAGCTCCAGTCTTGTGTAAGGGACTGAGTTAGAAGACGATTCATCCCGCCTACATTTACTGAGTCCCTACTACGGTTGGGCCCTGGGAGTGTAAAAGATATCATCTCGGCTCTCAAGAAATACAATCTTTCAGAATAGGAGTGAATATTTAGAACAGGAATGAATCAGAGACAGTTTACAATGATGAGTTGGATGCATTTCCAGAGTCTGTTGTCAAAGGAGTTATACTTTCGTAAGAATTAGAAAGATAATAATGCCTCTTGCAAAGGTTTCCAACAAATGTTGTGAAGCAAAACAGATTTCCCAGCAAGGTCTAAATTAACCAGATATTTAATCTGTCCATCCCAACCCTGTGGAATTCTAATTCTGATACAGTAACCCGAGTGTGCCCCATGTCATGCAAATGTTTTTATATGCAGAATTCACTCAGATTCTTGAGCAGAACTAGAAATAAGATCCATCCTTTCTCTTTTTTACTTTGAGACATTTATTCACTACATAGGATGACTACGGCATCCCCAGGATCTACGCTTCTTTTTAATGTTGATTTTATTTATTTTGAGAATGGAGGAGGGGCAGAGAGAGAAGAAGAGAGAGAATCTCAAGCAGGCTCCCCACTGTCAGTGCAGAGCCTGATGCGGGGCTCGATCTCACCAACCCTAAGATCATGGCCTGAGTCGAAATCAAGAGTCGGACACTTAACCAACTGAGCCACCCAGGCGCCCCAAGGATCTACAGTTTTTTAAATACAAAATCTGTGTTTTTCTGAATCTCTACCTGCAAGATATTTTCTCATATAGACATTTATCTGTGCCACTCATGTTTTATACAAGTCGTTTCTCTAGTAAGCTAGACAATAAATTCGTTGAGGTAGGGATTAAGATTAATATCTTTAGAACCTCTTACAGAACCTAACCTAGAGCTTTGCAGGGAGGTGGTGCACAAAACATCGTTACAGACTAAATAAATGAACGTCTAACAAAGGAACTTTCAGCATGCTGGCGGAATCACACTTACCAGTGATATGTGCCAGTTACCAAAAGAACCGAAAATCGTGACTTGATCTGAGACTTTGTCTTCCCCGAAAAATAGATAGAGCAATGATTGTTGTAGATGACATTTGATGCCTTATCTTTGCCACCATTTCTTCTTTGATTAAAAAGCAAACAGTTGACCGCCTTCTCTGTGGGGTCACCTGGCGGTGGCAATGAACTCTACCTGGGCCGTCACCATCCGAGCCACGACCGGTCCTCACCACAGACTCCAGACCGCTCAAGTGGCCGTGGCCATGAGAGAGGTTTCAAACTGGAGAGCAGCTCGTCTACTATCTAACTGTGGTTCTGTGAGAGGTCCTCTTCGCTGCCCGTGTCTGTCCCCGCTCCACTAATCATGGCAAAGCAGGTCAGTCACAGTGGAAAGTCACTTATTTCGCTGGCCCACAACTCTGAAACACATATCGTGGCATTTTTGTTTCGCTTTACAATTTTCTTCCACTCAAAATATCTTCATCTTATCTGAGCCTGGGCTCCCACAGGATAATCACTGATCTGATCCTGTCTCTTGAAGTGGAGTTTTGCAGAGGATGATTTTTTTTTTCTTAGTTTTGCACAGGATTTCCTAAAGGGAATGAATTCTGGGCAATATGCCCTCACAAGAGGATTTCCTCTGGGCGCATAACAAGCTTTGGAGACAAAGATGGGGTCCTCCTACTTCTGCCCCATGACAATTAATGAGGGGAGCGGAATTCAGTCAGCCCCGTGAGATGTTTGTCTACCAGGGAAATAACAGGCTCAGTACTATTCTTAAAATTCCAATCACCAGCATTCCTCAAAAATGTTAAATGGCCATCAAGAAGAAGCGAAGTCTGAGAGTCTGTCACCACCACCACAAGCCTGAGGAGACTTGACAATGAAATGTAATGTGGGATCTTGGACGAGAAAAAGCTAATTACGCAAAAAACAAAACCACAACAACAACTACAACAACAACAACAACAAAACACAAGTAAAATTGAATAAGATATGGTCTTTCGTTAGTAATAATGTGTGAGTACCGGTTCATTAATTTTGACCAACGCACCACACAAATCTACGAAGTTAAGAGTCTGGGATGCGGGGCATGGGGCGTGGGGGAGCTCCTGTCTTCACAGCTTTCTAAAACTGCTCTAACCTAAAAGATTAAAAACAACAACAGGTGTATTTAGGAAGAAAAACAAAGGGCAGACGGACGATCCTTTTCCCACCTCGTCCTCACCCAGCAAGGCACTCCTGCAGGTCTCACTGAAGCAAGCAGGAAATAATACACCGCAGAACATGTGTTGAGCACTGCACGGTGAGTCCACGCAGCCCTTCCACACCCCGCCCTGCGCCAGCGTTTGTCAATAACAAATCTGGCTCGGAAACCCAGGCTGCACCACATGGCGGGTTTACCTGGGACTGAGGTTGAGCAAATCGATGCATTTGGTCTTCAGTTCTCCACTCGTTTCATATTCCAACATAATTCCTGTAAAAATAAACAAACGTGGTATAAGACACTGGGGATGACACGCCAATGTCAGAAGTTAGTCTACTTTGCCGTAACCTTTTTTTCATCTCTATTTTTTAAGTTTGTAAAATTTCTCGGCATCCGGGGCGCCTGGGTGGCTCAGTCGGTTCAGTGTCCGACTCTTGATTTCGGCTCAGGTCATGATCTCCCGGTTCATGGGTTCAAGCCCCATGTCGGGCTCTGTGCTGACAGCTCGGAGCCTGGAACCTGCTTCGGATTCGGTGTCTCCCTCTCTCTCTGCCCCTCCCCCACTCGGGCTCTGTCTGTCTGTCTGTCTGTCTCTCTCTCTCTCTCTCTCTCTCTCTCAAAAGTAAATAATTAAAAAATGAAAATTTCTCGGCATAAAACATAATGCAGTGATGTCTGATTTTAAAACACGGTTGCGTGAACTCGCTTTTCCCTAGTCCTTCCTCTAAATACAGCTACATACCCTTGAAAGTCTTCAACAGGCGATGGTAAAATAATCACAAGCTGGGTAGAAGGTGGACTGGCCAGAGGCCTCAGGACTTGAGGAATGACAGCATGGTGAGTCCCCTGGGTTTTCTTTTTGTCTCCCACGTGTCCCTCAACTGGAGAGGAGCTTGACCTGCTGCCCAGAACCACCAAAGAGCACAGCCAACAAAAACCGAGCCGCAGCAAAGATTGCTCTCTGTGGCCAGAGGACCAGGAGAAGGAAGTCAAACAAACAAACAAACTCATGGGGAGCCCTAAGCCCTGCTCCACAGCTGGGGCCCCTTAGGCAGTCTGATTCCCTCATTGGAAGCCCGGGGCCGCCCCAGTTCTCCTGCAAAGCTGGGCCCCAGCAGTGCTCTGATCTGCCTGCAGCAGCCCAGCGACAAAGCTCCAGGTGTCCTCGACCTCGGCTTCTCAGCTGGGGCCCCGGGGCACTATCTTATCTCTGCAACAGAGACAGAGAAGTCCCCGGACCACTCAGACCCCACTCCACAACCAAGCCATTGGTGGGCAGTCTCATCCACGTGCAAAGGGGGCGGCAGTGAAGTCCTGGGATATCCCAGACCCCATTCCACAACCAGCTGACAAAGCAAGTGTCTTCTTGCATTTTAACCAGCAGTGTAACCAGGTAAAGTCCTGTTCCCCGCCCCCAGAAGGTCACTCAGTGAGACCACGCATCCTGGGAAGTGGGAAGTACCTCCCACCCTGCAGGTGGCACCAGCTAGAACTGAGCAGGAGGGCCTTAGCAGCACCAGAAAAACAAAGCAGACCGGAAGAGCATTGCGAGGGCTCAAAACACTAAGCTGCCATTGGAACTAAAGCCCACAAAGTAGACCAGAACTTCTACACGAAATCTAAACGTGGTGACTGTCTGCCAAAGTAGATTCAGATAGGATCAAGAGTTTGCTAACATAAGAACCAAAATGTCCAGGATACAATAAACAGGAAAAGACCATCGACAAACCCCAATAGCCAGGATACCATAGGAAATCACCTCTCACACCAATAACCAGAGAAAGATAATCAATGAACACAGACATGGAGGTGAATCAGAGGCTGGAAATATCTGACAAGGATTTTAAAGGAGAGGTCAAAAATGCTGTAGCAACCATTTACAGATTCACTTGAAACAAATGAACAAAATTTTAAAAATCTCAGAAAAATAGAAGTATTTAAAACACACTAAATGGGTATTATGTAACTGGAAATTCAAAGGACAAAGTGAAAAATTTGTTGAATAAGTTCAATAGGAGAGTGGAGAGGACAAAAGATAGAATCAGTGAACTTGAAGACAGATCAACAGAATATATTCCATCTGAACAACACAGAGATTAGTTATTGGGGGTGGGGGGGACATGAACAGAACCTCTTAACCACTTTACTGTACTACCTCTATAAATGTGGGCCGGTGGATCTCAAAAGTTTTGGCCTTAGGACCACTTTACATTCTCCAAATTATTGAGGCCAAAGAAATTTTATTTCTGTAATATTTTCTGCACTAAAATTGAGAAAATTTAAATTCTGTATTAAACTGTTTTAAAATAGCAATAATAAAGTCATATCATGTTAATGTAAATAGCGTGTTTTACAGAAATAACCAAGAAAAGTAGCATCGCTTTACACTTTTCAAATCTCTTTAATATCTGGCTTAATTAAACACAGCTGGAGTCTCAGGGCGCCTGGGTGGCTCAGTCGGTTAAGCATCCGACTTCGGCTCAGGTCATGATCTCACAGTTTGTGAGTTCGAGCCCCACAGCAGGCTCTGTGTCGACAGCTCAGAGCCTGGAGCCTGCTTCAGATTCTATGTCTCCCTCTCTCTCTTTGTCCCTCCCCTGCTTGTGCTCTGTCTCTGTCTCTCAAAAATGAATAAACATTAAAAAAAATTTTTTAATAAAAAATAAATAAATAAAAACACAGCTGGAGTCTCATCTCTGCTTCTGCGTTCAAGTTGTTGCTACATGGTATTTCAGATGAAGTATATGGGAAAAAAATCTGGTCATATCCAGATATACAGTTGGAAAAGGGACAAATATTTTAACTGCATTTTCCGGTAATCATGGATAATCTTCTTTAATACTACATTAAAACTTAACAAGTGTTAATTCATAAAGAGTGGTTGCAATAGAGAATCTGAAACCACATCAATTAACTCTGCGTACGTTACGTTAAAATCCACTGGTCTATATCACATGTTCAAAGGATATTTTATTCATGTATGGTTTATATACCACGCACCAGACATCTGAAAAATATTAGTTTACTGAGTTATGCACATTTTCTAAATGTTGACGTATATAATCATACAATATCCCCCCCCCAAAATCACATTTGTTAATATCACTACCAATAACTATCATCAGAAAACTCGTTTAGTGTTGGTAAGCTACCCAGCTCATGGAGGTAGATACAAGTTTTCTGAAATTCTAATTTTTGCTTGAAAGCTCAAATTTTGTCACTGGCAAGAAATGCTGACAGTTTTGCTTGTAAGTTTCAGGCTCGCTTTGCCCCTTTTCAAGCAAAATGTCCTCCAAATGTCCGGGTCTGGAAGCGACATTTGCTTCTCAGTCCAAGTAAAAATGGTGCTCCGTGAAGAAAATGGCTAGTTCATCTCTCCGCTCAAAGGACCGCACGGTGTTTTCCTCAAAACCACTACGGAACACTACTGTGCAGAAGTGTTTAATGAGTACTTTCTATTTTACCACCCAGAATGCAAGTACTCCTATGTCAGTGTCTCACTACATTAGTGAGCTTTACTGTTTCATCAAGGACCTTCCTACGTGAAACTGAGGGGGTTTCTTCCTTGTGCCAGTGTGTGTCAGTGAGAAATACAATGACCACTCTGAGAGTTTGTGGCTACCCACCGCCTGATGTGTGGTAAGTTTCTAGCAGTTTCACCTCTCCTTGCTTTTGTACGAGTAGGGCAAATGTCAGTACAGCGAAAAAAGCAGATGGTATCTGACTGTTATTATGTAGAGGTTTGACCTCGAGGCCCCACTGAAAGGGTGCAAGAGACCCCAAGGGTCCTGTTACAATTTGAGAATCCCTGCTATCAGATATATTTGATATAAAAGATAGGATTTCTGAAGCATTTCAGATCAAGAGAAAATTGGAAATTCTATCAAAACACTGTATTTGCTTTCCAAAGCACTACACCATTGAAATGGAGTGTGGCAGGGTTGAAAAGGCATGTGCTTGGCATCAAAGAGGTCCAGGTTTGAGTTCCAGCTCGATTCCCTACTTACTTCATGATACTAGTAAAGTAATCCCTTTATATCCCACTTTTCTTATCTGTAGAGAATACCTTCAGTTTGCTGGTTGAAATTAAAGAATACGTACATAAAGCTCCTGGCGTATAGAAACTCATTAAGTAGTGCTTATTACCTAACGATTAATCAAATACTGCCTTGCGACATATCCGACATAGTCAGCTTGTATTACTCAAATTGCATCGATGCCTTCTCTCCCAGTGAGATTGTGACACCTTTGAGAAGGAAACTATTTGCTTCTACATACTCCCAGGAAGACCCTCCCTGGAATGAGTCGTGATGGTTTCCGCACAATAAGTGCATGATTTGGCCAGTTTCAAGTACAAACAACACTGTCAAATGGATTGACGTTACTTCCCCTCTGTGATTTCCATTTCTCCCTCCATGGTGCCTGCCTACTTCATTGTCTTTACCGTCTTTCTATCTTCTGTCCTGGCAACATCTGACTCATTAGACTATGGTCTCCTGGGTCTGCGTCTCTTCATCCCTACCGTCTACCATGAAATTTGATACACAGGAACTGTCCAAACAGTGCTTGTTGAATACGTGAACTAACGGACAGATGATTGGATGAGTGTCTCCAGACAGCTTAATGCAATTAACAGTCCCTGTCTTTATGACACATGGACTTTCAGAAATAATTGGCACGATGACCAAGTCCCTCCTTGAAATACGATCCTCAGTAGGCTTCTATGAAATCCTTCCATCTTTTTCTCCACTTTGTTATTTTCCATTTCTCCTTTACTGATCTCTTCTGCCTGACCTTGAACTACTGATTTAGGGTGCCAGTCTTTTTCTCTGTATAAATTCACCTATCCTCACAGCTTTAATTGCCATCAACACCAAAAATAACTCTCCCGTCTAGACCTCCTCTGAGTTCCAGACATGTTGATATCTCACCTGCACCTCTCACAAGTCCAGGATCTTTCCCTTCAATCCTGTTTCTTCTGGAGAGCTGTTCCTCAGTGTCAGACATGATCACTCACCCAACTGCACAGCTACAGTCTCAGGAGGAGCTCATTTTCACACAGTCGGCTTCATGGATTTGCCACAACTAAGCAGGCAAACCCGAGCAGCCGTTGTGTAATGAAGGGTAACATTTTGTAACCGAAAAATCATTCCAAATGCTTTTAATAACCGAACAACTACAACAACAACAAACTGCCCAGAACAGCAAGACCCAGCAGGCAAACAGCTGTACCGAACAGGCTGGTTTGGTTCAGTTTTATTTTGTTTTTTTTCCCCAAGAAGTGATTCTTTCATATCAAAGACCTGAAGCCAGACTCTAAGAAGCAAACTTAACAAATTAAAAAAAGAAAGGATCCAGTGGAGAGCCAACCACTGTAAATACTGTTGTTTCCTTAGTGTAAAAACAGGCTTCATGTTCCACACCAACTTTTTCAACAAAATATGGATGTCATAACACTGTCAAAATCTTTCTAAAATCCTATTTGTATGCCATATGTTCTGGAAAGGATTTAAGAGAGCTTAGAAAAATAGAATACAAGAAGCTAAGATTGGAAGTAAGTAAGAATTAGATACATTGACAAGGGAAGATTCAAGAAAAGGAAAGATCAAATTCGCAATTGCATTGAACACCTAAATATAAAATTAACAACAAATGTACAAGGCCTGGCTGTACTATTTTAAATTTTTTGTACCATTGAACATAAAAGAAAATTGTGATGAAATGGAGAGACACATTTCTAGATGAGAAAATGCAATATTATAAAGATGTTAAATTAATCTATGAATTAAAGTAATTATAATGATTTTATTTTTTGGAATTTGAAAATTTACCCCAAACTATAAAACAATAAAGTGTGGTTCTGACACAAAATCGGATCAATATAAGAGGATCATCTATATATGGGAATTTAAAAATGAAGTGAAGGTAATATTTTAAATTAATGGGGAAAGAATAAATTATTCAATAAATAATGGTGTAATAAGCAGTTGGATTTTGGAAAAATTGGTAAAATTGGATTTCTACAATATACAAAAACATATTCTAGGCAGATTAGAAATTTTAATATTAAAAACAAACTAGAAAATGATCAAAATACTAGAACATATTTACATCTTAGTGTATGTAATTGGCTTTTTAAGTATGATGTGAAACTCAACGCCTAAAAAAGAAAAACCGATGCATTTGTCTGAAGCCGAATTTGAAGCTTCTCGCAAGAGAAGATACCACAAAGTTAAAGACAAATGATAGCCAGCAAAAAAATTTCAACTCTAAATGCAAAACCTGAAGAACTTAATATATAGGAGCCTAAAAATATTTTTTTTAATGGCCAAAAGGCATGAATAGTCAATTTGCAAACAGAAAAAAGACAATGATCAATAAACAGACCAAACTAAAATGTACCCAACTCCATTAATAAGAAACACAAAATGCAACAACAGATATAATTTTTACTCATCAGATTAGCAATATTGCAAAGATTGACAATACTAACTAAATATTAGCAAGGTCAGGGACAGGTATTCTCACTTCCTGTGGGTAGACATATCAGGTGGCTCTCTTCCAGGGCCCGTCACACCTTCAGTGAGTTGAGCACGATCTCAGCTAACCTTTTATGTATTTTTCAGAATTTCGTTAAAAGTAAATACTACTTCTGTAATAAAAAAAAAAAAAGTCGGAGGAAAAGGAAAGAAAAAAGTAGGAGAAAAATTAGAACATGGAGAAAAAGGAAGAAAAATGACAGAGATTAACATTAGTAGAACATCAGGTCCTGAAGATCAAGATCCCTGAAAGGTTATTTGAAAAGTCAAATAAGATACAGAACTATAAAACCTACCAAACTGCTATCAATTTAATGCCTTCAGCTCGGCTCACGAACTCAAGGTTCGTGAGTTTGAGCCCCACGTTGGGATCTGCTCTGACAGTGCAGGACCTGCTTGGGCTTCTCTGTCGCCCTCTCTCTCTGCCCCTCCCCTGCTCATGTGCACTGTTGGGGGAAGAGAGGCACGCACTCTCTCTCTTTCTCAAAAGTAAATAAACATTAAAAAAAAAAAATTAGCACTTGACAGCCCACACAGCATAATCTATATCCTAAGGGAATGCACTTAAAAATTGCAGCAAATGCACAAAATTCTGTGTTTTTTATTCACAACTATCTTGTTTCTTATAAAATAAAAAAAAATGTTAGGTCTTTAAGTTGACCACTAAAAATTAGTTGGTTACTATACAAGCGGATCTAGAAAACAAAGGGCAACATCTGAAACCTGAGTATTGGACTATTTCACTGAGACAAAACACCAAGGTCAAATGCTCACCCCTCCCGTGACCACTGAGTTCCCGCACGAGCCAGAGGCTGGGTGGTGCGCAGTGAAGAGGTCAAGCAGAACACAGACAAAGATGCCCCAGGAGTATATGTGGTTCTTCAGTGACTGTTTCCCACAGTACCTTAGTCTTCTTGATCTGCCCCTGGTTGTGCATTTTCGTGTAATAGGCATGATTCCCAAAACATCGAAGAAGCTGCTACCCCCCAAATTCTGCAATGTTCTCAAAGGCTAAGCCTTAAAAGATGTGAGCATTCCTTACTCAGATCACATTCAACCAAGAGAGACTTTTAAAGTGCCCAGAACCTTATGAAGATAAAAAGCTTCTGCACAGCAAAGGAAACAACCAACAAAACTAAAAGGCAACCAACGGAATGGGAAAAGATATTTGCAAATGACATATCGGACAAAGGGCTAGTATCCAAAATCTATAAAGAGCTCACCAAACTCCACACCCGAAAAACAAATAACCCAGTGAAGAAATGGGCAGAAAACATGAATAGACGCTTCTCTAAAGAAGACATCCGGATGGCCAACAGACACATGAAAAGATGTTCAACGTCGCTCCTTATCAGGGAAATACAAATCAAAACCACACTCAGATATCACCTCACGCCAGTCAGAGTGGCCAAAATGAACAAATCAGGAGACTATAGATGCTGGCGAGGATGTGGAGAAACGGGAACCCTCTTGCACTGTTGGTGGGAATGCAAATTGGTGCAGCCGCTCTGGAAAGCAGTGTGGAGGTTCCTCAGAAAATTAAAAATAGACCTACCCTATGACCCAGCAATAGCACTGCTAGGAATTTACCCAAGGGATCCAGGAGTACTGATGCATAGGGGCACTTGTACCCCAATGTTTATAGCAGCACTCTCAACAATAGCCAAATTATGGAAAGAGCCTAAATGTCCATCAACTGATGAATGGATAAAGAAATTGTGGTTTATATACACAATGGAATACTACGTGGCAATGAGAAAAAATGAAATATGGCCTTTTGTAGCAACGTGGATGGAACTGGAGAGTGTGATGCTAAGTGAAATAAGCCATACAGAGAAAGACAGATACCATATGGTTTCACTCTTATGTGGATCCTGAGAAACGTAACAGAAACCCATGGGGGAGGGGAAGAAAAAAAAAAAAAAAGAGGTTAGAGTGGGAGAGAGCCAAAGCATAAGAGACTGTTAAAAACTGAGAACAAACTGAGGGTTGATGGGGGGTGGGAGGGAGGGGAGGGTGGGTGATGGGTATTGAGGAGGGCACCTTTTGGGATGAGCACTGGGTGTTGTATGGAAACCAATTTGACAATAAATTTCATATATTAAAAAAAAATAAAAAAATTTAAAAAATTTAAAAAAATAAAATAAAGTGCCCAGAATATTAACTAGTCTTTTTTTTTTTTTAACATCTTTTATTTATTTTTGAGAGGCAGAGAGAGAGAGTGCGAGCTGGGTAGAGTCAGAGAGAGAGAGGGAGACACAGAATCTGAAGCAGGCTCCAGGCTCTGAGCTGGCAGCACAGAGCCCCACGCGGGGCTTGAACCAACAAACCACAAGATCATGACCTGAGCCAAAGTTGGACGCTTAACCGACTGAGCCACCCAGGCACCCCTTAACTAGTTTCATTAATGTTTATTTAGTTCCTTCTCCTGACCCAAAACACCAGAGGCCTACACACAAGAAATAAAAGACAATGGCTGTGATGCCTGAGTCAGGTGAAAAGCACATATGGGACACCCACTCTTCACAAAGCAAAGAGCTTATGAATTAATGAATAAGATAAAAAGAGAATGCCCATGTTTGATTAGCCGTACTACTGCTATGGACTTTTAGGAGGGAGAGAGATCATTCCATGGATGCCAACAATGGAATGCTCCTGACCTATACGATACTCAAAAGAAAGTAGGAGGATGGAAATCGGGGGATTAAGCGATGAAACAAAACTGCAGAAGGGATAAAGGTAACATGGGAATGATTCAGCGGTGAGCGATTTTTTTTCCTACTTGATAATGTTATTCCAACACCCACCTGCTATTCAGAAGTACCTTGGAAACTTGCATATAATGTATGGCTCACCAAAGACTGGAATTCAGAAATTCAGTGTCTAACCTGCTAAGTGATATGACTTCATTGTAAGATAATCATTAAGGCAATAGTTGCCAGTGGGAGACCACAGCCTTCCTGGAATGTGGCATTGCTGGAACCTGGACTTTCAGAGCCGGAGCGAACCCTACAGATCATCTCTCTGACTTATTCACATTTCAGGAGCTCCAGGTTTTCTACTCAATACATATCATCCCATTAAACTCATTTACTCAACAACTATGTTGCATGTCTATTCATTCCCCAGTCTCTGTCTCCTCTAGGTGCTAGAGATACAGTTGTAAACAAAACAAGAGTCCCGTACCTCATGAAGCTTTTATTGTAGCAGGGGTGACTGAGGGAAATAAGTAAATTAAAATCATGGTATACTGAGCTGAGATCATGCTAAGGAAAAACAAAGCAGACGGGGAGGCTATGAAATATCTTGAGGAGAAGCGGGCAATTCTAGAAATTCTCGAAGGGAAGCTTCACTTTCACTTTTCTCACTGTACTTGCTTTTTTTTTTTTTTTTTTTTTTAATTTTTTTTTTCAACGTTTTTTATTTATTTTTGGGACAGAGAGAGACAGAGCATGAACAGGGGAGGGGCAGAGAGAGAGGGAGACACAGAATCGGAAACAGGCTCCAGGCTCTGAGCCATCAGCCCAGAGCCTGACGCGGGGCTCGAACTCACGGACCGCGAGATCGTGACCTGGCTGAAGTCGGACGCTTAACCGACTGCGCCACCCAGGCGCCCCTCACTGTACTTGCTTTTAAGGACAGAGCTATAAAAAAAAAAACAAAAAAACCCACAAACCATGAGAGTGTTGATGATGTAGATGTCCAGGGAAGATGATTCCAGGCCAAAAGAGGAGGAAGTGCAGGGACCCTGAGTGGGGGTCATGCCCAGCTCAGCCAAGGAACACTGGGAAGAGCAGCTTTGCTGGAGGGGAAGGAGGGTGGAGTCCAAGGCAAAGGTAGGGAAGGTCCTGTAGGGCCTTGGAGATTATGACCTCGAAGACCATGGCCTTTTTACGTTAAGTGAAATGAAAGGCCATTGGAGGACTCAAGCCTAAGAGTGACATGATCAGATTTAGGTTCTAGCAGTCATCCTGCTGTTGTGTTGAAAATAAACAGGAGTGGGGCAAGGGTGAACACACTAACAACAGGAAACATGGTAGGCATTGCTACCATGAATGCTGTGTATATTTTCTTTTCTTTTCTTTTACTTTATTATTTATTTTTTAATTTACATCCCAGTTAGATGGCCTGTAGTGCCACAGTGATTTCAGGAGTAGATTCCTTAATGCCCCTTACCCATTTAGCCCATCCCCCCCCCCACAACCCCTCCAGTAACCCTCTGTTTGTTCTCCATATTTAAGAGTCTCTTATGTTTTGTCCCCCTCCCTGTTTTTATATTGTTTTTGCTTCCCTTCCCTGAGGTTCGTCTGTTTTGCATCTTAAAGTTCCCAGATGAATGAAATCATACGATAGGTGTCTTTCTCTGACTAATTTAGCTCAGCATAATACCCTCTGGTTCCACCCATGTAGTTGCAAATGGCAAGATTTCATTCTTTTTGACTGCCGAGTAATACTCCATTGTATATATAGCTGTATATATTTTAAAGGTGAACTGGTAAGGGGGTCCTGGGTGGCTCAGTCGGTTAAGCGTCTGACTTCAGCTCAGGTCAGGATCTCACGGTTCATGGGTTGGAGCCCCGCGTTGGGCTCTGTGCCGACAGCTTGTGCCTGGAGACTGCTTCGGATTCTGTGTCTCCCGCTCTCTCTCTGCCCCTCCCCTGCTCACATTCTGTCTCTTTCTGTCTCTCAAAAATGAATGAACATTAAAAAATTTTAAATAAATAAAAAAATAAAGGTTAACTGGTAGGATTTATTACTGGCCTAAACTTGGGGTGTGCAAGATGGGAGAAAAGAATGAGTCCAAGGTTGTGGCCTGAGCAAGTGGAGGAAGGAAACTGCCACTGACTGATAGGAGACAGACCATAGGATGCCTCGATGACATGCACATGGCATATCCAAAGGAATAACCAGGCAGGCTGTGTGTTACTCAAGACTACTCAGGTTTTTAAACCTTGAGAATGGATAAGATCACCCAGTATAGACAGAAAAATCCAAGGACAGGGCTCTGGGACACTCCAACATCAAAGTCAGAGGGAAGAGAAGCCAACATGATGGACAAAGAAGAAATGACAATGAAGCAGGAGGGAAAAAAGTAGGTGTGGAAGCCAATGGACATGGACAGAGTGGCCAAATTCATCAAATGTTGCTCTCGGGTCAGAAAAGGTAGGACTGAGAGGTGGCCAGAGCGTTTAGTGATGTTAGAGGCCACTGAAGATCTTGAAAAGCAGTTTCAATGGAGCGGTGAAGGTGAAAACATGATAGGAGTGAGTCCCAGACAGACCGGAGAAGAGAAATGAGGAAAACATTCCTCCCAGGAGGTTTGCTGGGAAGGGAAAGAGACAAATGGGAGAGCACCTGCAAAGGGTCAGGAGACCAGTGGGAGAAGTGTTATTATCACCATGTGACTTGGTGATCAAAATGGCTTGATGGCTCGAAACAAATTGCCCACGTTACAAAATTTGTATATGGTGAGAGCCAGTTATTATGACCCCAGAGCTCATCATGTTAACCTCCATTCCGCAGCAAAGGGGTGAAAGTTAAGTCATTCAGGTCTCATCGGGCCAGGATATTTGGTCACCTACTTGCTTTGTAGCAAGTTTTGCGGACTTTTTATTCTATATTCTTCTTATTTTCTACGGGAATTCTGAACCGGAACCAAGAGTTCTTCCCCTATGTCTGTACCTAAGGAGCCGGTGACCAGTGGGCTTCACTTAATTCTTCAAAGATGCCCATGTCCTCACCTATGAAACAAGAGAACCAGGCAAGTTTATCCCTTTCTAAAACTATAGCGTCCTGTGGACTTCTTTCCAAATTCCTTAACTCATGGGCGTCAAGGGCTGTGACCTTCAAGCCCCAAGGCACAGAGCGCGCGTTGGCAGGCCCTCAATAAATGCACGGATCAACTGCTATGTGTGGTCTGGAATGCGGTCACCCACGTAATATGCTCTGTTGAATATGCATTCTTTTCATATCCAACATACCTTGACGTGATCATCCTGGGACGTTTAAAATGAAAAGTGCCGTCCTTTTTGGGTATCTTCCCCTCTGGAAACCAGTATCTTGGGCCTTCTCCCTCCCCACCTGCCACATTCCTAACTAGCCAGAAAAGCATTGTAACTTCCACGTTTAGAGGTTTCCTAAAAGAATCATTTTGAAAGTGTCCAGGAACAGAGCCCAGCAACCGAAGGAGTGGTGGGTTAGGTTGGGTAGTGCCCTGCTTCTTGTCCCCCACGTGGATCACCGTATAGGGGACCCCCCCCCGCCCCTGGGGTCCCCGCAGCCTCCTCCGCCCCAGACCCTCCCAGAGCCAAGGACCCCACGCGAGGACGGAAGGGGCCCGGCCGGTACCTGGAGGGTAATACCGGAGCAGGAGGCTCTTGAGCTTCATTTTCTCCTTCCCAGACCACCCCACTCCCGCCCCGCCGTCAATGCTCTTCGTAGCCATGGAAACGGCCAAACAGCGGCGGGGCGAACCGCGCGCATGCGCGGGCTTCCAGCGCGAGGAGCTGGGCGCGCAGGCTGGACCGGGTCCCGCGGCCCCGCGAGGCGCCGCCAGGGGGCGCGCCCGAACCTGCCTGCGTGTCCCCGGGGGCGGACGGGGGCTCCAGGGCGCGTGGCCGACGACAGCGATCGCGGCGTTGCTCCCGTCCGAATCTGCACGCTGGGCGCCCGGGCCGGACAGAGACGGGGTCCCCTCGCGTCCTCAGTCGGGGTGACCTCACAAGGGGAGAGGCGCGGCCCAGCAGGGCGAGGTGCGGGCTGCGTGCACTGTGGCCCATTAGGTTTCCCAGGAGGAGGGATGGAAGAAAAATCCCCTCCGGGTCACCGTTCCAGGCCCCTCCACAGGCCCGGTCCCCACAAAAGAATTAGGAGCACCACTGAAGAGGCTACGTTTCCTGACGCTGAGCCAGGGACCTTCTGCACCTATAGGGATAGAGACCAACCGAGGGAGGAGCTGTGCACCGTTTCTTACCGGCCCATGTCACGGATGAGACGACTGAGATTCAAAGAAAGTACAGCCGATCCCAGCTAGGTAGCGGCGGAAGTGGGATGAGAGAGGCTGTAACCTGGAGCCCCGGTGTGCCCTAAACCCTGGGTTTAAGGCCATCCGGACCTTCTGGTGGCCTGTCCTATTTCTTGCCAGCGTCTGTCCTTTGCCTGCCAAGTTGAGTTGCCGTTAGGAAAACTGGCCGGGAAGGGTCAGCAAGCCACACTGCCCATTTCCTTTAAGGAATTTGGCCGAAGTTTCTAAGTCAGAATTTCCCCTATCCCTCCCATGACCCCCTCCCTAAAAGTTTTCTGTTAAGATCTTACAATTTCTCTAAATCGACTCGCTTATTTTACTTCACGTTTTTAAATGTAGACTGAAGAAGAAAGGTGTTAATCCTGTAAATTAAAATTTGTACACGATTTTCAATGAGGAGCAGCAGGTAACTGTAACAATAAATGTGACTATTTATTTATTTATTTATTTATTTAAAATGTTTACTTATTTACTTATTTTGAGGGGGGAGAGGAACAGAGAGAGGGAGACAGAGAATCCCAAACAGGCTCTGCACTGTCAGTGCAGAACCCGTCATGGGGCTGGAACTCACCAACCGGTGAGATCATGACCTGAACTGAAACCAAGATTCCCACTCTTAACCGAATGAGCCATCCAGCTGCCCCACATGTGATTTTTTAAACGCTATTGAATAAGCCTACACTATTGCCTACCAGAGACCAAGAACCAAAAGCCTCCCCTTTCTTAAACAAATAAAAAAAAATAGGGAAAAATCAGCAACCGTTTGAAATTTTCAAGACAGCCTAGGCACCCAACTGAGCCTTTCTACTTCCGGGACCAGGAGATTGGAGAGATCAATGAATAGGAGAACCTTTGCTACTGTGTGATACAATGTAGCCTAATACAAATGGCCAGCACATAGCATCCCACACTTGGCAAACAGAAAACCAGATGAAATCTAAAGATTCCTTCTAGTTCAAACTCTGCCTTCATTGTTAACACTGGAAAAGGTTTAAGTATGGAAGGGCCAAGAGTTCATCTATAGAAACGAGGTAGCCTTTAGTAGATTTTGTTCACCCGTTTATTGTTTATGCTTGTGACATTTAAAATGAGGCCTTTGGGGGGGCGCCTGGATGGCTCCGTCGGTTGTGCATCCGACTTCAGCTCAGGTCATGATCTCACGGCTTGTGAGTTCAAGCCCCGAGTCAGGCTCTGTGCTGATAGGTGGCAGCCTGGAGCCTGCTTCACAGCCTGTGTCTCCCTCTCTCTCCGCCCCTCCCCTGCTTGTGCTCTGTCTCTCTCTCAAAAATGAATAAATGTAAAAAAAAAAAAAAAAAAATTAAAATGAGGCCTTTGGAAAAATAGTAAATGAAAACACCATATGTGATCAAAGTTAACCTCCCCAATATAGTGACAAACTGACATCCATACTTCCTATTACAAGCGCTGAAAAGGACACAGCAGTTCTCCAGAATTCCTGCCTGCAATACATACCTGTGTCCAAGCACCAGGAAGCAGCAGGGCAACTCCCGCTGAAGAAATTGTACAAAGTAACTGTCAGGGTCAAGAAAGAAAAAGACTGAACGCTACTTCAGATTAAAGAACACTAAAGACATTGGAACACCTGGGTGGCTCAGTTGGTTAAGCATCCAACTTTAGTTCAGGTCATGATCTCATGGTTTGTGGGTTCAAGCCCTGTGTTGGGCTCTGTGCTGATAGCTCAGAACCTGGAGCCTGCTTCAGATTCTGTGTCTGCCCCTCCCCTGCTCACACTCTGTGTCTCTCTGTCTCTCAATAATAAATAAACGTTAAAAAAATTTTTTTAAAGGACACTAAAGACATAAAACAATTAGAGGCCCTGAATGATCCTGGGTCCTGAACCAGGAAGAAAAGCTCTAAAGGACATGGTTGGACAATTGGATGAGATTTGAGTAGGAATGGTGGTTCAGATAACATTATGTTAATAGTATATCACTATTATGTTTCCTGATTTTGATAACTGTACTTTGGTTATATAAGTGAAGGCCCTTGTTCTTAGAAAAAAATACACTGACTTATTTAGAGATAAAGGGATATGATATCTGCAATCAACTCTCAAATGTTTTTTGAAGACTTTATGTTTATGTATAGATGTGTGTGTGTGTGTGTGTGTTTGGATAGGTGGGTGGATAAGAAACAATAAAGCCAATGAGCAAAATGTGGAATCCAGCTAGGCAAAAGGGCTCCTTCTAAGAAGTTCCTCAAACAACTCTTGTAACTTTTTCATATGTTTGAAAGGATTACAAAATAGAGTGGCCTTTGTTTTCCTAAAACAAGCCAGGCTTCAGAATGCTCCAGGATATAGATAACAACCACAGCACTATTTGGCTGCACTTTTGTTAAGAGAGTCCCAAGTTCAAGTTCACTCCCTGTTTCACCCCTAATTCTACCTCCATCTTCCTCTAGTTATGAGACCAAGAACCTTCACCGTTGTGACCTATCCTTCCCCACTCTCTCCATTTGCAGGACTCCTGGACTTCCTAAGTGGCTCCTGTATTTCTGTTCTAGGTAAAGGATTTCTCCTACTCCCTTGAACCAAACTTTAACAGGTTGTCTTTTTGCTTCTTCAAAAAAGAATGCCAGCTCTGAAGCTTTAGACATGCTTCCATTGTCTCAAAGAAGTTAAGCCAAGTTCTCCCACTTAAGTTAGAGAACTTCCTAGCCACAGCATATCCAGAGCCCTGCTTACCATCCCTGGAGCACAGGCCTTTGGTGTTGAGGTCTGATCTTTCCACAGCCCATGGCCCCCAGAGGTCTGGAGCCCTCACCTCTGCTGTTGCTCGAGAGTCATTTATCTGGATGTCCAAGCACCCTGGCTGTCCTTCAGTTTCCCAAGTTCCCTCCCTAGACACTCTCCTGATAGGATTCTTAGTGTTATGACATGACAACCCATAATCCTGTCCCGATACCCAATGTAAGTACCCCATCCTCCTTTTTGGAAGGTCGTAGGGTTATATGCAAATGAAGCAGTGATCCAAAGAGAAGCAAGCAAAGTTCACGAGTGCCGGCAGATTTCTCTTTTTGGCCTTGGCTTCACTTGAGGTTACAGCTACACTTAACTGACTCACCATTTACTCATTCCCAGAAGGTGCTGCATGAATCTCTTAACCTGAGTCAAAGTCTGTTTCATGCTAACTCAGCCCCAGTGCAGAGCTATGAGCATGACTGATCTACAGAAATTTGCAAAACCAGAACTCCTACATTGCCCGGGTAATGGGTTCTCATCTCAGTGTCCAGCTGACTAGGTGCGACTTCCTCACGGGGCTACGCAGGCACCTTCCTAAAAGTCGTATAATACTTTTCCTCAATTCATGCCATTCTGTGTTGATTTGAGCATCGGTGACTCACTAGATCAACAACGGCCATTCGTACGGATTGGTACCTATAAATGTCACTCTTGACTCTGGGTTTCTTCCCACTGGCATCTGCCTTGAACAACCAGAAACTTAAAAATTAGGAGCATCAACTTCACTCCCCCAAATGAATTCTGTCTGGTGGATGGAAGCCACTCTGGGTTTCAGTTCTCAGTGGGTCCCTGGATCCGTAGCATCAGTACCACCCATAATTTGCTAGAAATGTAAATTCTTGCCCCACCCTGCCACCTACAGGGTCACAGATGCTGGTAGTGATGCCCAACAGTCCATGTTTGAACAAGCCTTTTTGGTGATTCTGATGAACAATAAAGAGCGAAAGCCACTCAGCTGGTGTAGTAAGTGTCCATGACTTGGCCAAGGCTGAGTGAAATCGGTCACCGTCCCCCTACTGTCAGGCCCGTTATGTATTCTGAACAGTCTTCCCTGATCGTCAGGGACAGTAAACTGGTCGCTCAGCCACGTCCGAGATTGTGAGTAAGACCCAGAAACAATGTGGGAAGGGACTGGAATTCTCCACATAATTGGATTTCAGAGGCTCAATGCCCTGAGAGACACCAATAGGTACCAGACTGCGAAGGAAGGCTGGGGGCAGGGGAATCTACAAGTGGGAGATGGAAAGAAGGAAGAGGAGAAGGACCCAGGAAGGGAGGCCGGAGAATCTGGCTCAGCACTGAGGTGAGACAGATGGGCAGGAATGGGATTCTGGCCCCAGTGGGGCTCAGGGGTTCCCATTTGACCAGTTCCTTCTGGAAGGAGCGATGGCATCGATGAGAGGCTTCACTCACTGGTCTTTGGGGCATCTGCTGAAAGCGGCCCATTAAAAAGGGGCGGTGCCTTCCTGGCAAGAAAGTACAAAGAATGAGATCTGAATGTCCAGAGACTGGCAGTACAGGACAGAGCTGTGCCCCTACCAGGTAAGTGGACCCCAGCACAGTGAGTCCAGAGGGGCTGCCGCCGGGCTTTTGAACCTTCTTCCCATTCCTGCCTCCACACCACTGAAGGACTGATCTTAACCTGGAACCGGGAAACCTGCGGGGCCAGGGGCCACTAAGTGAATCATTCAGTAAGTACGCCTAAAAGACATACCAGTGTGAGTCACCATTCAGGTACAAGGGATCTAATTCTGCAAAAAAATACCTGGGGGATGTCATTCCTAGAAAGGATCAGACTTCAGGTGGTTTGAAACTATCGTGTTCGAGGACGGGGACATGTCTCTAGGTGGGACCGCATTTACCTTCACTGAGGGGTCACCGTAGGGACATGCGGGCCACATTGACAGGGCTGGTGCACCAACAGCTTTTGCCACTAAGAGCAGGAGGCTTGACTTGAGGCCTGACCCTGCTGTCTACCAGCCGTGTGCACTTAGGCAAGGTCCATGACCCCTGTGGCTTCAGTTGCCTCACCGGAGAGATAAGAATGATGCCAGCATCTAATTAATGGGGTTGTTATCTCCGCATCTGGCTTGCTCAGAAACACTCTGTGTCAACGATGGGGGTGATAACCAGCATTTGTTTTCCTAAGGCTGTTTGTTTGAAATTGGGGAAAGGGTGTATGCATATTCCTGCCATTTAAACTGATAACCTAGATCAACTATTCCTCTAATAATCACCTACGTGCAATTTGGAGTCCTCTGTATACATTTCCAGTTATGTTAGTATGGGTATAATTCGTATGAATATGAAAACTAGTTTACATCCCTAGGGACGTAACTACTTTCTGTGCAGATCCAAATAGATTTGTCTTCTTAAAGAAATGGCCCGGGAGGATTTGGAATGGAGGAGAGGGCTACGTATCTTAACAACTCTAGAGACTGTCCAGAGAAGAACAACAAAAGTGGGTAAGGACCTGAGAACGTGTAAAACCTGAACAAGGGAGCCTAGCATGGGCACGATACCACCTTCCATGCCTGGCGCAGAGTGAGTCCTCCATTAGTGTCTGATGCTTAAGAACTTAGAGGATCCAGGGCCCCTGGGTGGCTCGGTCGGTTGAGTGTCCGACTTCAGCTCAGACAGTGATCTCACGGTTCGGGAGTTCAAGCCCCGCACAGGGCTCCACGCTGACAGTGCTTCAGACCCGCTACCTCCCTCTCTCTCTGCCCCTTCCCCTCTTGAGCACTCTTCCTCTGTCTCTCTCAAAAAGAGATACTAAAAAAAGAAAAGAAAGAACTTGGAGGGTCCATTTGGAAGAGGAAGTAACTGTGTGCAGGTAGAGGTCAGGGTTAACAGAGGCAGATCCCCAGACACAGAGGGCAGCTCAATACAGAGCACTTCGTGCCAGCATGTCCAGTAACAGACCAGCCCGTCTCAGAAAATCCTGAGGATTTCCCAGCGTGGCAAGTTTTCACGGAGGCGCTTTGACCAGCTGCCGGCTTGTGACTGCGGGACACAATGTCAACGGGATGAGAGTCCAAACTACACAGGAGGTCTAATTTCCGTGTCGGTGCTGCCGTTCTTTGATTCTGCTCTGCCTGTGTGTTTTCACAAGGGAAGAAGCGCGGACAGGGGAATGGCGCTCGACTGGAGGTTGGAAGACGAAAGCTCCCATCCTGCCCTTCCCATTGGTGACCTTTGAGCAATCCTTTGTCCTCGCCCACTTACTCATCTGCAGATCGTTGTCTTTCATTCCATGCGGGTGCAGCCTAACGTGGCCCGCTTATTCATGCTCTGGGCTCTGGGTCTGGCATCCTTCCACCTGACAGGCCGCATGCTTCCTCTGCTCTGACGTCATACCAGGCTCCAGTCATGAGCATGATGCCCATGCTCAGCTCAATTTAACCATATGCGTGTGGGTTTCCCATCACGGCGAGGGCAGTTCCCGCCTGGAGCCCCCACTCAGAACCCTGCCCCCGGCCGCTTTCAGGTACGTTGATATGAGTCCGGAGATTCCTCTGGAAGCCATTTCGTGTTTAAAACCTCATTACATTCAGAACTGTATTTGTGTTGTGCTCCTCAGAGTTTACTCTAAACTCCCAATAGATCTTACACGATAGCCACTTGGCCTGGCTTGCAGCGGAGAAAGGCCCGGAAGCCTCAGTCCCGGTTACCCTTGGTCCTGCCCTCCTACTTGCGTTTGCAACCCCTCCCCTTACCTGCCAGGGTCCTCCCTGCCGCCTCTTTGCAGCCGGCTGCTGAGATGTGACTATGTCTTGCTTTGGATCCCAGCTGGACCATCTGTGCGTCACCTCTCCCTTTGCTCCTCGAGGCCAGCAGAACCTAGAAGGCTCTCTAGCTTTTCCTGTTGTTACCTTTCGTGCCCCGGTCGTGGGCCCTGAGAAGTTTCCGGTGTCTAAACTCACCAGTTGGACCATGAGAAATTAGGGGCAGAGGCAGTGTAAGAGCGATTCTGTGAGACTTGCCAACAGTCAACCTTTTGATGCTGTGGACCGCTGTGTCTCCTTCAGGGAGGCATCGTGGCCTGGAAAGGACGCCCAAATGAGTCAGAGAAGTTTGAAGTTGAATGCCAGTTCTGCCGTGTATAACGGGGTCACTTTTAGAACCTGGTTTCCCTCACTCACGGCAGGGGTAATAATAGCGTTGGCCTCGTGAGACTCGTGCACCGATTAATGGCGTAACTATACGCAACGCACCGTTTACCCCTTTAAATCTGCAGGCATCTAACATTATTTTTCTTTAACCATTATCACACTGCAATTATCTGCCTCTACAGCTGAATTATCTAACTCTGGAACGTATCCATGCGCCATGTAGCTGACCATCCATTCAAACTAAGTATCACTTGGAGAGTTTTTTACACGTCAGTTGCGGTTATTTAGCTGCTAAATAGCCCACTGGCAGTAGGGGGCAGCATTATACATATGTTTCCTAAGAGCGGGGACCCTTGCTTTCCAATGTGCAGAGACCGCAGAGACTGGGTCACACAAAGGAATGTACCAACCCTCTTGCAGAGTGCACTCCCTCCGCCTGGATTCCAGAAACCTGTCCTTGCAGACCATTCCCTGGATATACCAAAACGGCACACAAGACAGATTTTTGTTCATCTTTTTGTAATTTTGTATCTGTTGAGGTTTGGTCATTTGAAATGTGTGCTCCTCTTTGCTTGGAAAGAATGTTCAATGTTGGTGAGCTAGACTCTCTTGTTTTCTACCGCATTTAACTTTACTTATGCCTCACTGCTATATTCTCAGCCACAGTTTAATCTGTTTGACAGAAACAAAAGAAATCAGTTATGGAATGTATAATACCATAGTGATTACGGTAGGAGACAGAGCTGTAAGAAACCAAAACACGTGGTTTGGAGAGCCTTGCTAATAACATGCAAATATGCTGGCAATGGTAACCGTAATAATAATTTACATTTACTGAGCGCTTACTTTGTGCCAACCACAAAGGGGTGAGTGTATTACACAAATTATGACCTGATTTAATCTTCAGAACACCTCAGTGAAGTGAGGATCATTGTCCCCATTTTACAGAGGGAAACTGAGGCTTTGAGAGGGCAAGGTAACTTGAGCCTCCTTCCCCCTGTGTGTGGCCTTTTTTTTATTTTATTTTTTTCGCTTGCTTTTTTAGTCTACACTTTTTATTCAAAAAAATCTGAAATTCTATTTTCTCCTGCCTTTTTTTTTCTTGTTAGGTTTTCTTTAATGTTTATTCATTTTTGAGAGAGAAAGAGCACGCACGCATGAGTGGGGGAGGGGCAGAGAGCAAGGGAAACACAAAATTCAAAGTAGGCTCCAGGCTCTGAGCTGTCAGCACAGAGCCCAAACGCTGGCTGGCTGGCGCTCAGGAACCTTGAGATCATGACCTCAGATGCTTAGCCAACTGAGCCACCCAGGGGCCCCCTGCTTTTCTTTCAAAGAATGTAGCCCCTTACCCAAGAGGAGTCCGTGCGGACTCCAGAGCCACGGCCATGGCAGGGCAGTAATGTCTGTCCCTCTGTCAGCCAGGACTGTGACTTCACATGGGTCAATTCAACCCACCGCCTGGTCGCTAACAGCTCGTATTTCAAAATGGAAAAGGAAAAACAAAAAAAATCAAACCGCCTCATCCTGTCTTCTTTGCCATGGGAATATATGCAGAAATACTTTAGGCAATATGGAATTTGAGACCCAGGGTGCTGTCCTTGTTGTTGTCATTGCTGCTGTCATCCTTTCCCCCGGAATTAAATCCCCTGGACTTCCCGTATGTCTCAGAGCAGCGGTGTTTGGGGGTAATCACAGGAAGGTGGAGCGGAGCAGAGCTCAGCTGCTCTACCATCAGTGGGGGTTCCGGATCTTTCCCCCCTCGCTCCCCTTTCTCTCAATGCCACCCCCTTCTTTCCCAAAGCGTCTGTGGCTTTCTCCTGCCTCTCTGATCTACTTGGTTCTTTCTTGTTCCAGTCCCGCGCTGCTGTCTCCAACGGGACCTACGGAACAGCATCCTTTTGCCAAACCGGCTCGTCTTTGGACGCTTCCTCCGCTTCCCTCCCTCTCTGTCCTCCTGTTGAATCGGCCCGGGCCCGATGAGTGTTTTGATTTCCAGAACTCCTGCGGGGCCCCTTTGGCAGGCCTTGCAAGGAAGGCTCTCCCTCAGCTGGGTTTCATCCCCCCGGTAGGGGGCCTCGGGTCGGCTGGCGGCTGCAGATGGGGTCAGAGCCCGGGTGCACGGGGGGCCTGACTCCCACCAAACAGGCGGCGCCTGTGCCATCGGGAAGCAGAGCCACCGTCGGGCAGCAGAGATTGTGCTGCAGCCGCGGGCTCAGCCTCCCAGCCGGGGAAGCGCCGCAGCTTTTCGGCAGCAGCTTTAACAGACTGCCGCGTCTGCCCTCTCGCTTCGTGGATGCTGGAAAGCAGGGCGCGGGCCACCCGGAATGCCCACGGTGCTGTGGCCCCGGTGGCCATCCGCCGGGTGCTGGCGTCCTGAGTCCCTGCTTTCTGACCGAGGCAGAGCTGGCCACCCACGTGGTTCACCAGCTCCCTGGTGGTGTTTTCACAGACCCCCCTTAAGTTTCCGCTCAGCAGCTGTTTTTCTAGCCCTCCAGGGACTTGGAAACGTTCTCGTTTCCTGTTTTAATGACTTTTGTTTAAAATGAAGTCCTGGGGGCGCCGGGGTGGTTGCGTCGCTTAAGCGTCCGACTCTCGGTTTCGGCCTAAGGAAGGATCTCACGGTCCGTGAGTTCAAGCCCCGCATCAGGCTGTGCGCTGACAGTGTGGAGCCTGCTTGGAATTCTCTGTCTCTCTCTGTCTCTCTGTCTCTCTCTCTCTGTGTCTCCCCTGCTTGCACTATCTCTGTCTCTCTAGAAATAAATAAATAAACTCTAAAAAAATAAATAAATAGGGGTGCCTGGGTGGCTCCCTAGGTTAAGCATCCGACTTCGGCTCAGGTCATGATCTCGCAGTTCATGAGTTCAAGCCCCGCGTCAGGATCTGTGCTGACAGCTCAGAGCCTGGAGCCTGCTTCGGATTCTGTGTCTCCCCTTCTCTCTCTGCCCCTCCCCCACTCATGCTCTGTCTCTGTCTCTCAAAAACAAATAAAATGTTTTTAAAATGTTTAAATAAATAATCAATAAATAAAACAAAATAAAGCCCTGCCCAATCATTACTCGGTCAGAAAAAGTGATTGGAGAGAGCAGATTTTCAAAGATAGGCATCTGGGAGTGGTCATCTGGTACGGTTGGGTCTGTAACCATTGTAGGATGAAATATTGAGAGTCCACAGCATGGGGGCACTTTGGCCATCCCAGTGGCCCCCGAGAGATCATGGTGGTTCACTAGGTAATGACAATACACTAACAAGATGGAGTGAGCAAGGGCAGGATACCCTGCTATACCCCATCGATGCAAGTGGTTCAGAGATAAATTCCTTTAAATGCAAGGATCTGCCACCTTCCAGATGTTTGTGGGAGACCAGTATTCTCAAGCTTGTTGGGACATAAGCTTCACAGAGAAGCATAAGATGTTGTACCCCACACTCCATCCAATTAAGAGGCAAAAAGCTTGGTGGGAATATGGAAGGTCTCAACTCATTTACTGAATGACCTCTAAGGCGGCTGACTGAGTGGGACTGAGCTGGGAGCGCCCTCAGTTCTCCAGGCTGCAGTGTGAACAGCCCCACCTCTTGGTTCTTAAGGGTCAAAGCATAATGGATGATGGATAGAGCCTATAGAGAGAGAAGCGAAGGAAAAATCACTGGGTTTCGAAGTGCACCATGGCTTCTTGAAGAAAATCTTCTTTGGAAAAATAGTGCTTGGCTTGCTATGGAGCCCTAGTAGAGGCTAAACCCCTTACCAAAAGACCAGTTGCCTTGTAAATGGAGGCGTCCACCCCGAACTGGATGTTGCCTGGCTCTGTAAGCAATAAAGTCAGGCGTAACCAGCAGCACGCTATCAACAAGAGGGAGCACATTCGTGGGATCCCGTTGGAGCAGATCCTGAGGGCATCAGTTCGTTGCATGAACAAACCGTATACCCCTAGGATGTCTATACTGCTCCCCTGACGTTTTCTCTTCTGCCCACACCTCCAGCCACGTCAGGAGCTTTGCAGTGGGCTGAAGAAGACAAAAAAATTAAACATGATTGAAATGTGCCTTCATGGGTTGGACATGGACAGCTGCAGAGTTACAATCCCAGTTAGAAGTAACCGTCAGGGACACTGGGGAGTGAAAAGCCATGTTCGGGACAGAACTCGAGACGGCGCAGCTCAACGTCCACTTTGCCTGGGGTGGGAGAGAGGGCCTGGTGTGTGAGCAATGGCTACCACTTGGAAAAATGTTCAGGGAACTGGAAAGAAAAAGTTGGAATTTGGAGACAAGGAGGTCTAGAGAAGACGAAGGCGGAGGGGATCTCAGAATGGGGCCAGGTCATGAGAATCTTTATTACGTCCTGTGAATGTTGACCAAAGACGATCCCCCGAGCCCCCAAAATGAAGGTTTTCAATGATGAAGAAAAAAAAAAAAAAAAAAAGAAAGTAAACCCACCCCGGAGCTGTCAGTCAGTCTCCTCCCCACCACCCCCGCTTTTCGCTCAATGGGCCATGAGTAAAGTGGCCGTAGAGGCAGGGGTGAAGGGGAAGCAGGGCCCGGGCAGGATTTCTCATCACCACTGGCCTGGCCTGGCTGGTGGGTCCAAATCATCCACAGCAGCAACCAACCTGGAACCCCATTCTTGTACCATAGACCCTGAGGACCAGGCTGACACCATCAGATTTATTACACGGAAGCTTCTCATCATGGAGGGGACGGAAAATCGCCCCCAGTGGAAAAGACACCTACACTGGGTAAGAATTCTTCTCTGCCTCGCACGCTCCTTCACGCGTCACGATCCGCCTGTGGTGCTGCCGTAGGCCCATGTGATGGTACCAGGAGATGAAGCCTTCGGGAAGTGATTAGGTCACGAGGGTAGAGCCCTTATGAATGAGATTAACGCCTTTAGGAAAGAGGGCCTTCATCTGCCCACGCTGGCACTCTGGTCTTGGACTTCCACCCTCCAGAAATAAATACATAAGAGAAATAAATGAGAAATACATTTTTACTTTGTCTAAGCTGCCCAGTTGTGGTATTTTGTTAGTAGCCTGAACAGACTGAGACATCATCCTGATATCTAAATAGTGTTGCCTCTGTGGGGCGCCTGGGTGGCTAAGTAGGTTAAGCATCCGACCTCAGCTCAGGCCATGAAGACCCGAGCCCAAGCCTTCCATGTCCTGACCACAACCTCACCACCTGGAAGCCACAGGCCTGTGGAGCACTCAGTTCCAGAGCTGGGTGGAAAGTGACACTTGGTTAGATTAGGGTGTGTTGTTCCTGATGTGGTTATTTGCTCTGAACCAACAACCACATTGGGTACTGATTCTCCCGTCATCAGAATGTATTACTCTGGGATCCATAGGATGGACACGAGAGTGGCATTTCTTAACATCCCATCTAATAATTCACTCATGAAAGTTTGCTTATCTTTTTGCCAGTTGTTCTACTGGTTTAGAGGTCTGAGATCCCAAGGACAAAACTATTCCACCGTTGGACAAAACTATGTTTCCATACCCAAGAACTGCCTTTGGCCCCTTGTGGATTCCTCATGTCCCTGGATAAACAGGTAAAAGAGAAAAGGAGGGTCACCACATTGACTGAGGAGATTAGGTTGGTTTTCAAGGAGGAATGGACTTCCTGTTAAATTAGGCACACAATGGGAGAATATTTCTCAAACCAAGAAATCCTGTGGAATGGCTCTAGATCATGCTCTAGATCAGGTGGTCAAAGTCAATGGAAGACCATGAGAATCAATTTAACAAGGACTTCCCTAAGATTCATGCCCCTCGAGAACCAAGGTTTCAGTTTCCCCCTGAATTAAGAACCCCAACCTGCTGAGGGGGGGACACAGAACTGGCAGTGGAGTAAGGAAGACAGAAATAGCAAATACGGAATAAAGCCACACAACCAGATGCAGAAATGAACACTGTGAGGGTGACATGTTTCCGCTCACCATGCTGTGTCGTATCTTACCTTGTCCCTCCCTTTTCCTACTATTTTACATGGGACTCGGTTATAATTTTGCCAGTAGGTTATAGCAAAACAACCCAGGCAGAGATCGAACTAAAGGAGGAAAGGCTGACCTCCAGAGGCGATGGCTGACACTGGTAACATTTGGGTGTCTGCTTTGGGGGGCAGGTTGAATATGTTATTTGCATGAGCGATGGTTTCATGACAATAATGAGGGCATTTTTTGTTGTTGCTGCTGTGGTTTGAAAGTTTACAGGCAGGAAGAAGGGTATTCGTGGGTGTGGGGGGGCCAAAGGTGTGGTCTGTGGCGAGCATTGGATAATGGCTCCATCTAGTCCATTCCAACCCCTTGTGTTGGATCAGGCTTTACTGCAAGCTGGAGGCTGAGAATCCAAGACTGCATCTACCAGACATCCTTCTACCTCACGTTTTTCCACACGACCTCGCCACCCTAGACCTCTCTCAAACAGAATGGGGGGAGAGGTGTCTAAACCCTGATTTGGGCTCTGTTTTCAGCTGCAATATTAAGTGCAGGGGTGTCAGAGTCAGAAGAATGAGAGAGTGAATCCCTTCATCGATTGCCGAATCCTGACCTTCCCAGAGCTGAGCCCCAGCATCCCGTACGTGGAAGGATAACCTCTCCCTGTCGTGAGAAATAAGTGAGATCATGAGTGTAAACCACCTAGTACAGTACCTGGCACACATCACCAAATGCGGTTCCTCGTCCCTCAACAATCGACAGATCTGTTTGGCAGTTTGGCAACTGGTCGTATCTTTTCCAGAAACACAGTGAGGTTAAAAAAAAAAAAAAAATAGTGCAACATCGTAGGAACGGTAAGGAAAGAATTCATGATATTATCTTAACAGGGCATGAAGCCAGGGGAACTATCACAGCAATCTGATTTCTTTTTACAGGTAAGAAGTTATCTGGGCCAAAGTCCCCTTTAAAATGGGGGGTTAATATCCCACTAAAACTTCGGGACCGCACCACGGCTTTAACCAGATGTGTTCGTTAAGTGGTTTACAGATGACAGAACCGTGTTCTTGGGTAGCTCCCTGCTTCCTCTACCGTGTTGACTTATTTCCCTCTTGAAGTAGAACGTGCTCTTTAATACATAGCAATCGTCTACTGTTTTCTTTTCTTTTTTTTTTTTTTTTAGCACCTTCCAAGTTAGAGTTCCTAAAATATGTTGTTACATGGTCTCCACTTTCATGTTAGAGCAGAACTGTTGGAAATGCTTGTTCTCAAAATTCACTCACCACGTTAACCTCCAGCAGTGAAAACAATAAAAAATTTAAACCACATTTCTTCACAGTGGAAACCACCACTTTTTGAAACAATGAAGTGAAGTTAGCTTTCAGGGTTGGCTGTCCCACTGATGCTATTGTCCTCGAAATGTTGGTACCTGATAAACCGGAACAGAACAAGAAAGCTATTCATTGGCGGGTAACAAAATATACAATGTGTGACATATTAATGACATAACCTGCTCAGTACTTCCCATACACAGAGCCGAGAAAGGAAGTTCACCTTTGGGAACTGGTTTAGAGGAAGAAGCAATCTGCTTTCTCTTTAGTTAAGATATTTCATAAGCCCAGTGAAAGTTATATGCAATCCTTGAATATTTGCAGACCATATTCACTTGATTCTTCTAATTTAACCCAAAATATAAAAACTTTGAGCAGATATTTAGGTGTGTACCTATATAAATATAGTACATAGATATTCTTTAATATATGCATTAATTCCACCCATTAGCGGGTGATAGGATGGAGGTAAAGGAAAGAACAGGGAATAAAACAGAAAATAAAAAAACCAGAGTTAGATGGTTAAAAAGAAGGGAAAAGGAGGCATTAAAAGCAGACAAAGAGGGAGGGAATTATGTAGGGCATATGAGCAAAGGGAGAAAGAGAAGGAAAGAAAAAGAGAGACAGGTTGACTCTGAAATATAATAGGAAACGTGCCAAATAATCTGAATCCGAACAATGTGAATAGGTCCTGGGAGCAAGGGATCATGAGTGTAGGAATGAAGCTGCCATTTCTCTTTCCTCCCTACTTGCCACATCCGTGGGTTCACCACTGCGTCCCTCGTGCCTAGTTCAAGGACAATAAACCCTTGCTCACTAACTGAATAAGGATCAGGAATCATCACAGAACCACACAAGGTCACTTGCCAAGACCTTGGAAAGGTGCTCTCGTCCATAGGCATGGTTCGACTTACCTTGGTTCTTTCCAGGAAATAAAGAATGCACTTCTCAAGGCAGTTAGAGATAGCTTTGTTCTAACAGGATAAATCTTCAGTGTCCACCAACAGTCCAGCCCTGGAGACCAGACTCAGCAAGTCTAATAAATCTTCTACAGGACAGCCCATGGGAAGCCAGCTCTATGTGCCCTTCAAGGTACCTCGAAACCCTGCACACCCTCTTCTGCTTTTCCAGGTATGGCTCCTTCTCTGCTTGTGGTCTGAACGCCACAAGGGAAAAGGGCTGCTGCCTCCCTCATTCTAGAGCCTACCAGTGCGATGCTGTATCTTCAATTCCGATGATTTTCTTTGGGCAGCCCTGTGGTAATTGGAAGAGCTCACCCTGGAAGGGCAGGTTACACTTTGCATGCCTCACGCTAAAAAACAGTCTCCTTCCCCTTCTGAGGGTAGAAAGCTCTGGAAACTTGTTCAAACAGGATAAGAACCTTTGTCTTCGTCTCAGTCTCAGCTGTCTTCGTGCGCCAATTCTCTTTCCCACTAGGGATGCTCCAGAGGTCTCTTTTTCTCCTGTGTCTGCCTTCACAAGGGTCCCGCTGGACTCGTGCTAATCGCCAGGGTATCACAAGCCTCTACACCGGCCTCATGACTCCACAGCACGAACCCAGGCGACTGAATCAACCCTCATCCTCTCTCCTGTAAAACAAGGATAATAATGGTGTCAACCTCTTGGCATCCTTGTGCGTTCTAGCAATACGTGCAAACCCTGGAACAGGACTGGGCACTCAGGAGGTGCTCGGAAAGCATAAGCTTCTATTACAACGCTTACTCTGCTTCTAAAAAAGCCGACGTGATTTATAAAGTCACACTGAAGAGTAGCTAGCTGACTATTGGCTACAAGTGTCATTTGCCAGATTCCTTAATGTTGGGCTTGTGAAAGGGCATGCAAAATTTTGTGGATACAAGCATTTATCCCCTCTTATTCTCAACTCTGGCAGCATATTAGAATCATATGGAATTTTTTATGGGTTTTTGTTTGTTTGTTTGTTTTGTTTTGAGAGCAGGGGAGTCAGACAGTGAGGGAGACAGAGGATCTGAAGGAGGCTCCGCGCTGACAACAGAGAACCTGATGCAGGCCTCGAACTCGCAAACTGCAAGATCATGACCTGAGCCGAAGTCGGACGCTTAACCCACTGAGCCACCCAGGCGCCCCCAGATAATTCTGATACAAGTAGTCTGGGGTGGGGCTCAGGCATTGCTCCCCAAGCAAGTGTACTCATGGACATCGGTGAGAACCACTGATGCATAGTAAGGTCTTTAACTAGAATAGACAGCAGATCGTTTTGTGGTTTAAAACACAACAAAACAAAAACATACGTCAACCACCTCCTTTCCACAATCTTTGATCCCAGGGGGCTGAACTGAAGCCAAGTGCCTACACATTTCTAAAAGGTGATTCTGATGTGCCCTGGAGAACCAGGGGCCACCAAATTTTCATCACACCTGTGATGAAGAAAGGTTGGCTCCCAAACAGAAGCCTGAGCTGTGGTTTCTGCCGGGGATGAGGTTTGCCCCCATCCAGACCTCTACCTGGACCCAGAATACTTGCATTCAGCAACCCCCCCGGGGGTGGGGGGTGGGGCAGCCCAGGGTGGAAGGGGCCACCAGGAATGGAGAGAGCCCTGGGGCCTCTGGCTCTTTCTTTCCCAGTTGGGCCAATCAACAAGAAGAACTGCTTTCACCACTGAGGATGCAAAAAATCAGGAGAAATGGCTGGAGCCATGACGTCCCTTCTTTATCTTTATCCAGGATATTATAGGTTGACCGACAGAGCCTGAAGAAAGTGGTTTCTATTTCTGTCAACATATGCATCTGAGGCCTGATTTCCAACAGTAACTGACACACATTAAATCCAGGAAGAAGAAGATTGTCACCTCGTTTCATGCCGCTTCAGATATAAATGTGCCAATCGACAGGCTTTTATCAAAGAAGAACTACACTCAAATAAAGTAAAATAAACAGTTGTGTTGTTCTGTATTTTTATCTGTTTGCATTCTTTAATATATTCTCTTTTTTCGAAGGGACGTTTAGAGATCAACGTGATTTTACTCCCTGTGCTTTCTTGAGACGAGTGTCCGCTGCTCTGAAATTATTCTTCTCATAGTTATGAGGTGAAAATGTTCTTTATTAAATGAGATGATGGCATAGTTGCTTGTTCATTTGTCTTTAATTATTTTGCCTTGAAAAATAAAGAATTGATAACTCTGTATTCCTCAATCCCCCTTCACTGTGAATCCCCTACGTCTTTTTTCAAACCAATCGGTGAAATCCCAGAATCTGGGAAACAAGTGGTTTCTACTAGGTGCTCATCAAAGTACTGAAACAATATTCAAATATAC
Organism: Neofelis nebulosa; assembly: GCF_028018385.1. Taxonomy (NCBI): domain Eukaryota; kingdom Metazoa; phylum Chordata; class Mammalia; order Carnivora; family Felidae; genus Neofelis; species Neofelis nebulosa. The sequence goes on from NC_080783.1 coordinate 11,112,860, forward strand.
AAAGTATATGGAGAACTGAAGCAATATACAAATAGTAGGTGTGGAGTAGGACTCTTAACAAAGTGCCCCAGACAGGTTTTTGCATATGGAAATCTGACTACCAAATTAGAGATAATTGCATTTTTATAAGGGAAATCTCTTTACCCAGATAGATCTATATATAACTAGTGACATACCATAATGAAAGGAGGAGCCAAATGATTAAATTGGAGGGAAGTGAGGACGAGTGAATTTGAAAAGTGCTTCTTTGGGGGCATCTGGGTGGCTCCGTCAGTTAAGCAACCGACTTCGGCTCTGGTCATGATCTCACCGCTCTGTGCTGACGGCTCGGAGCCTGGAGCCTGCTTCCGATTCTGTGTCTCCCTCTCTCTCTCTGCCCCTCCCCCACTCACACTCTGTCTCTATCTCGCTCTCAAAAATAAATAAACATTTAGAAATTTTCTTTTAAAAAAAAAGAAAAAAGAAAAGTGCTCCTTTTGAATAATTAAAGAAAACAGGGAAGACTATACTACATTGGATAAATGATGGAGGATGGATGCATGTGTGGTGGGAGGGAGGGGGGATGGATGGATGATGGAGAAAAGAATAAGGGCTAGAAACAGGAAGACTAGAAAGATTTTGGAATAGGGAGACAATGAGATGAAGAGAGGAGGAAGGGGACAAGAAATATGAAAGTGTATAGTAGATAGCATGGAGGAAAGAACACTGCGAGCTACTCTACAAGTGAATTAAATGGTCCTCGTGTCCTCAGTTTCCTCATCTGAAAACAAGCGAATTGGTTCCAATTATCTCTAATATCCTCTCCAGCGGTGGCATTCTCTGTATCTAAGGAGAGGTAGACAAGGAAGACAGAAAAGGAAGAAAATCAGAAGAGAAGAGTTTCAGTAGTTCCAAAGTACTTAATCCCTGTAACAAATTACCACAACCTTAGTGACTTAAAACATCGCTTTACTCCCTTACTGTTCTAAAACCTGGAGGAGTCCTGGGCGCCTGGGTGGCGCAGTCGGTTAAGCGTCCGACTTCAGCCAGGTCACGATCTCGCGGTCCGTGAGTTCGAGCCCCGCGTCAGGCTCTGGGCTGATGGCTCGGAGCCTGGAGCCTGTTTCCGATTCTGTGTCTCCCTCTCTCTCTGCCCCTCCCCCGTTCATGCTCTGTCTCTCTCTGTCCCAAAAATAAATAAATAAAAAAAAAAAAAAAAAACAAAAAACCTGGAGGAGTCCTAAAATCCAGGCAGCCCTCCTGTGTAGTTCTCACGCAAGCTTTGATTCAGTGGCACAGTCTGCTTGCATGTTTCGGCACTAGCTTCTTCTATCTGTGGTTCCCAAGAATGCCTTGGTGGCGAGGCTGTCAGATTTAGCAAATAAAAATCCAAGATGCTCTATTAACTTTGAATGGCAGATAATCAGCCCATAGTACTTTTAGGTTAAGTCTGCTCCAAATATTGCCTGCAACATAACAATGCTAAGAAAAAATACGTTGCATATCTGGAACTCAAGATGAACTGGTTGTCCTCTATTTTCCCTGGCAACCTTCCTTGGGAGAGCGTACCCATTTCAAACAGGCAGATGGGAAACCAAGCATGGGTAATTACACTCTCAGAGAAGTTTATGGTCCTGGACAAGCTGAAAGTTTGTTCAATAGTAAGCAGCTTCTCACGTTGGACCTATGCTCAGACCAATTTCTTCCCCCTCATTCCGCCAGAGACTTCTAACCTGCTTCAAATGTGAAGCTGAGCAGATTACCACTCTTTATAATTCCCGCAAACTCATGTTGCCGGGAAGTCCCTGCCCCCAACCTATTCTGCAGCCTTAAGTGTTACTCACTCCTCCTCTCTTCCCCAACTCCCTCCACACAGCCTTCCTCCAGCCTCCCACATAAGTCTTTGAGCCAAAATGGGGTTCATTTGCACTTGCATTGTCAACGACAGAAGGAGAAATGTCACAATCACCACGAAATGAGCTGAACATCTCCTAAGTTAACACCCAGGACCAAGCAGGAAGGGCTGCAAGTAAATCCTCTTACTGTCTGGTGAATTTCCTGTTCCTTTCCAATTCTCTGTGGATTCAGAGTCCGGGCTCTTCGTCGGGCTCAAGCAGTTTTTGTGAGCATCTCCAAAAACTTAGAAAAGAAACTGAATATGGAAAATAGTGCAAAATAGGAATTTGTTTAAAGGTGGGTGGTTTTTAGGCTTCCGTTTATAAAATGGTCTGACCCAGTTTTCAACTAGGTCAAGATGTGGTAGACTGAGTTAAATCATGAAAGGCACAAATTACCCTAGAGCAGAGGAAGATTTTTGTGAAGTCACTTCCTAGCTGCTCCTTTAGCTTGAGTGGAACTGGCCTTTCCAGTTGAGGGAGTGTCCTGCCCCCGGGAAAAGTGAACTCATCATTTTCCCATCCTCCTCCCAACTGTGACCAGGCCGCCTGTGCCTTCCTGTTTTAATGACTTGGAGTGACCCTAAATGATTGGCATTGTGGTGCTTTTCGTCTTTCATCTTTTGTCTCCTTTTTCTTTTTTTCTTAGCAAAGTAAGAAGTAAAGACACTGGAAATTTAGAAAATCTAACCATTTTCATCTTTTTTTCCTTCTATCTTCTCTCTGATATCATAACTCGTAAATATTGCCCCCATTGACCTGGTCGTTTCCCCAAGCATCTACAAATGAGTAAATTAATTAGACTTTTCTCTTATGACCATTGTTGGCTGCTGGGTTTTTTCCCCCCCTAACTTCTATTACTTGGTTTTGTTGAACTTTGAAATATAAGCCCTCTTGATTTCCTGTAAATATTTGTTCTTTTAAAAAACTAAGCCTCATTTTATTCTTACCCCATGAACTTTTAATTTCCCGATTCCCGTTAGACATTTCTGATCGATTTCTCTGTTTTCTGTTAAAACTTTGTTTCTCAATTCTCTTTCATGTATCTTTCCCCTTCCTTCACCTGAGAGGAAAATGGTCTTAACAGCCTGCCTGCCTTCCTTTCTCTCACTCTAGTCCTTCCTCATGTTTTTAGTTTTTATACATTTTATAAATTTTTCCCTCAGATTTCCTCCCGACTCATTCCCTACCTGCTTTTCTCCTTTGTGTCTATGCCTCAATTTTCCCTTTGAAGTTTTCCTTCATTTCCTCTTTTTTCTTTAGGTCTTCATGTTCTTGCTTCATGACAAGAATGCATTTATGTTGGGGGAAAAGAAAGCTTCTAGTAAATCTCCTATAAGCAAGCGGGACATTTGTCATCTGAACTTCCTTGCCTGCCCCTTATGCTCTCACACATAAACCTGGAGTCTCAGCCATCATTCATTTTCCAGGATAAGTTTTACCTCTGCCCAGAATGCTTTCCTCTTTTCTCTAACTTATCTCCTGCTGTTCCTCCAGTGCCCGTGCAGGACATCACCTTTCCATGACCTTCCTAGCCTGGTTAGTCAAAAGTCATGTCTATTTCTGTCACCCCATGGGTTTAACTTCCTTATCAGTAAAAATTCAAGGTGGGATTATAAATTGACGTGTTCTTTTTTCCTCTTTATCTTTTTTGAGAGAGAGAGAGAGAGAGAGCAGTGGAGAGGGGCAGAAGGAGAGAAAGAGAGTGAGAGAGAGAATCTTGAGCAGATTCCATGTTCAGTGTGGAACCTGACATTCAGGTCAATCCCACAACCTTGAGGTTGTGACCTGAGCCAAAATCCAAAGTCATATGCTCAACCAGCTGACTCACCCGGGTGCCCCTAAATTGACCTGTTTTTAAATTTTTCAGATATAACAGCATAGGGAAAGAGTGCATAAAACAAATATGGAGTACATTGAATAATAATTTTTAAAAATCCAGAGAGCCTCCACCTGGGTTAGCACCCTTCAAGGTCTCATGTATCCTTTGTCACACAGACGGCTTACCCCTGAAGATAACTGTTATCCTCTCCCTTAAGGCTAATCACTTCCTCACTTATCCGAAACAGGCTCCAGGCTCCGAGCTGTCAGCACAGAGCCCGCCGTGGGGCTCCGAACCCACAGACTGTGAGATCATGACCTGAGCCGAAGTCGGATGCTCAACCAACTGAGGCACCCAGGCGCCCCTCCTCACTCTACTTTAGAGTTTTACCACTTTCGTATGCCTTCTTAAGCAACAACATTTCATTTTTCCTGATTTCGAATTTTATAAAAATGGGATCATCCCACGGGGTAGGGCACGAAGATCTCTGTCTTTTGTCTTGTTTCTTGCACTCAGTGCTGTGTTTGAGATTCCAGGCTATTGCGTTTAGCTGTGGTTTTGCTTATTTTCCCTTCTGTGCACATTTTCCATGGCATGAGAGCCCACAATTTATTCATTCACTCTAAAGTTGATGGACCAGTTTGGAACTACTGTAAACATTGCTGCTGCAGACATTCTTATACAAGAATCCTGGCACATGTGTGCATGTATTTTTCCAGGTCAGAAATGGGACAGAATCGCTGAGTCACAGAGCATGCTCCTGTTCAGCTTTGGTAGGAAATGCCAAACGGTCTTCCAAAGAGGTGGTAGCAATTTATATTCCCACTGGCAGTCCGTGGAATTTCCTTTTGATTCAGAGCCTCACCTTCTTTGCCCATCTGATGAGCAGGAATGGGCATTTTCATCTCTCTATGCCCAGAGCTACCCAATTGACTGGTTTCTAGAGGGTGTTCCCATGCATTTATTAGTATATGTGCTGTTGAAGCAAGAACTCCCATGGATTTATTAATTCATAAAACTCCCTTATGTTTTATGTTTCTTTCCAGACTTATGCCATGTCTGACAATTTTCCAAGGACCTATCCTAGGAGAACTGGGGTTAAGGCACGCATGGAATGACAACTACTCTGCAAACTTCTTTTCTTTGACACGTAAAGGCTTTGCTTCACCAGCACTGCTGGGGCATAGGACGAAGTTTGTAAAAGCCTCTGTGCAGGGGACGGGGGGGGGGGGGGGGGGGGGGGGGGGGGGGGGGGAAGAGGGGAGGGATTGGAAGGTGCATCCCATGCCTCCAGCCCTAAGAGAAAGGATGGTCAGCACTCCACATTCCTGAGCTCAGGAGGGGCCTTTCCATCCTGCCTTTCCATTCCAGAAGTTCTGGAATCAAGAGATCTGGGCTTTCCAGGGACTTTCTGTGGAGTTCTGCTACCCCTGGAGGCAGGATGCCGGCAGAATCACTCATTTCTACCTACCGCCTGGGGCTCCTCCTGAAATTCTCGTCCTGTCTATTAATAGATGCTCAGCAATAAATTTTCTAAAATTACAAGTTTCTATGGATTGATTTTTAAAATTGTTTTAATGTTTATTTATTTTTGAGAGAGAGAGAGAGAGAGTGCAGAGGAGGGGCAGAGAAAAGGGGGAGACAGAGGATCCGAAGCGGGCTCTGCGTTGACAGCAATGAGCCCAATATGGCACTCAAAGTCACACACCGTGAGATAATGACCTGAGCCGAGCACTTAACCTACTGAGCCACCCAAGCACCCCAATTTTTTTAATTAAATAATGCATAAAAGAGACCCTTTGGGCCCTACCTAGCACTGTCTCTTCATCTTCTTCGGAGATTACTACCGGAGAGGTAATAGAAATGAAATGGAGTGAAGTTTAAAAATGTAAAAGAGGGGCGCCTGGGTGGCTCAGTCGGTTAAGCGCCCGACTTCGGCTCAGGTCATGATCTAGTGGTTGGTGAGTTTGAGCCCCGCGTCAGGCTCTATGCTGTCAGCTCAGAGCCTGGAACCTGCTCCGGATTCTGTGTCTCCCTCTCTCTCTGCCCCTCCTCCCCCGCTCATACTTTGTCTCTCAAAAATAAATAAATGTAAAAAAAAAAAAAAAAATTTAGAACGGTTCAGGGATTCTTTTTTTATTTTTATTTTTTTTTTTTTTTTTTAAATTTTTTTTCAACATTTTTTATTTATTTTTGGGACAGAGAGAGACAGAGCATGAACGGGGGAGGGGCAGAGAGAGAGGGAGACACAGAATCGGAAACAGGCTCCAGGCTCCGAGCCATCAGCCCAGAGCCTGACGCGGGGCTCGAACTCACGGACCGCGAGATCGTGACCTGGCTGAAGTCGGACGCTTAACCGACTGCGCCACCCAGGCGCCCCATGGGATTCTTTTTTTAAATGTCAGTGTAGTATATTGCTAGTAAAAATTTCCCCATTTAAAAACAAGTGTTTCCCTTAATTTAGATGTTAATTAAATGTATGAATCAATGCTCTATAATGTTTTAAAATGACGTTTGGTTAGGGCCCGTGTGAGAAGTTGGTTTAAAATTCTCATTTGAAAATCTTTTCCACATTTAACATTTCCTCTAGAAATACTTGGACAACGTGTGTTTGAAAAGGTTCCTCAAATTGAACGTTAAGTACATGCCCATCGGAGAAGTTATTTAAGAACTTCCTCCAAAGTTGGTAGGAAAAGCGAATGTCATTAGAAAATTGTGAATTTTTGCAACACTCTCAGAAAATGAGGTTTGGGATGGAAAGAAAGATTCTCCAGGCTCAACCCTCCCTGTTATCAGCCCCTGGCAGCCTCACCCAATTCCTTCTTAACTGATGAATGAATCATTCTTAATGAATGATAGTTATAAGCCAATGAAACAAAAAATAGATTGAAGCTTCACTCAGAAAGATCACATGTGCCCTCATAGTCAGCCATACTGTTTTTTAAAAGTCAAGAATAGGCAACTTTTGCAAGAACAGAATGTCATCAGTAAGGGGGAAAAACACATGAGCAAGTAGCAGGGGCTTTGTAGAAAAGAAAGAGCACTGGGATAGAAATCTCATAGTTCACATTCTAGAATCTTCTCGATATCTACTTGGACAAGCTCCCTAAGCCTCATTTTCTATACCTAGAAAAAGAGTTAAATTAAATAACTTCTAACATCACAGGCAGGCTTTAATTTCTGTGAAAGATTGATACTGAGGCCCCAGAATTAATAAAGCAATACAACTTTTTTATAAATCATAAAAGATCATAAAATTTTACACTCTCAAAAGATAAAACTTTTTGCAACAATAACAAAATCACCGCACACTTACCAGAATAGCTAAAAAAAAAAAAAGTTTTTTTTTTTTTTTTTTATGGCATCATTAAATATTGGCAAGGATGTGGAACTTTCCTACGTGGTTGGTGGGAATTTAAAATGTTATAACCATTTCAGGGAAAAAAAAAAATATGGCACTTCCTTATAAAACTAAATATATATTTACTCTCTGACCCAGAATTCCACTCTTAGTTAATTTATCCAAGAGAAATGAAAATGTATGTCCACAAAAATACTCTACAAGAATATTCATAGCAGCTTTCTTCATAAAAACCCTGAACTAGAAAGATCTTGGATGCCCACCAACAGGTGAATGGATAAACAAACTGTGGTATATCTATACAATGAGCTATTACTCAGTAATAAAAGAGAAATAAAGTATTTCTTTAATATTTTTTTCAATGTGTATTGAGACAGAGCTTGAGCGGGGGAGGGGTAAAGAGAGAGGGAGACGAAGAATCTGAAACAGGCTCCAGGCTCCAAGCTGTCCGCACAGAGCCTGACGCGGGGCTCTAACCCACGGACCGCGAGATCATGACCTGAGCCGAAGTCAGATGCACAACCGACTGAGCCACCCAGGCGCCCCGAGAAATAAAGTATTAATACATACTTCAATCTGGATAAATCCCCAAACCTTGCTGAGTAAAAGAAATCAAACACAAAAGAGAATATATCTTGATAACAGATTAGATTACACAAATGTATGCATTTGTCAAAACCCATGGAATGGCACATTTAAGATGTGTGCATTTTGGGGGCGCCTGGGTGGCTCAGTCGGTTGAGCGGCCGACTTCGGCTCAGGTCACGATCTCACGGTCCGTGAGTTCGAGCCCCACATCGGGCTCTGGGCTGATGGCTCAGAGCCTGGAGCCTGCTTCCGATTCTGTGTCTCCCTCTCTCTCTGACCCTCTCCCGTTCATGCTCTGTCTCTCTCTGTCTCAAAAATAAATAAATGTTAAAAAAAAAAAATTAAAAAAAAAAAAAAAGAAAAGATGTGTGCATTTTGTTTCAAGTAAATTACTTAAAAAAAAAAAACCTGGAGTACCGGAACAAATATCAAACCACACTTCCTGATACGCAGGCTGAAATAGTTGGGAGTGGAGTGTCCTAATGTCTGCAAGTTATTTGAAATGCATCAAAAACATGTCAGATTGATGATGGAGATGACCAGACTTAAATGTCTGTCATGATATCTAATTATCATATGGATGTTCGCTGTACAATTGTTTCCACTTCTCTCTATGTTTGAAAAACCTTATAACAAATGCTAGAGAAACAAATCAACAAGAAAAAGGAAAAGGAGATAATTCACCTAGTCATTGGTCAAATTGATAACAACACAGAGAAAAACATTTATTTCAAGTGATTTGTAACACAGCAGTCTATATAAACCTAGTGGGATATATTCTACATAGACCTAAAAAAGAAATTATAAACTTCATTTATTGGTTTTATTGTTAAGAGCAACATTGCTACTATTTTGAAACTATCTCATAAATACTGTAAGATAAAGCAAGTAAATACATCGTTATTATCAGGAGCCAAGATTGACAGTGCAAAAGGAGAGACCAAAACTAAAACCCAAGGATCTAAGTAAAAATTCTGCAATATTAATTACAATTGCAAAATGCAATATTTAATTGGAAATATCTATAGATACTCATATATTTTAGAAACATATTCCCTAGTCCTTTTTCCTGGGAAGATATTAGAAGCAGTATACCCAGTTACAACCAGTACCTTAGAACAAAGATCTTGATTTCTATATAGCACCCCACACCCCCAGACACAACTATGATTTCTTGGAGAAATCACAGATTCCAGTTCTGAGGCAGAGAAAGTGCAAGATAAGCCTGGGGTATCTTGCTGCTGAAACAAGAAATGTGCAAAGATCACTGGGTACATGTCAGACACAGGAGTCAGGTTTTAGGACACTATGGGCTCCATGAAGCCTAAGGGATTGTGACACACTGAGTAAGTAAATATCCATACTATTACCCAGAGAAAGGAAAGAAAACGTTTGCCATCACTGGCGGTGTCTACAGTACCAAATCATTATCCTGAAAATTAATACCTTTTTGGGAAAATCATCCCCAAGTGCTGAAGAAAAGCTCTTCTTTCCAGAAGAACTCCAGCCAGTAATATAGAAGGAATAATAGGAGATTTATAACCACCGGAAATAATTGATTCATGCAGGGACCAGCAGTGGATGTAAAACTACTACGTAAGTTACGTCGCGGATATCTGCATGGTGTCCAAGTATCATCCCACAGATTGCTTACTATTTACAAGGAGAAATACTTCCTTTACAAATAAAGAGATGGCTGTCACCACCTGAGCCAAGTGACCAAATCAGCATCACTAATTGTGGGACAAACTGGCATTATGTGCTTTGTGAAGGGAAGCACATGATATTAACCTCACCTATGAAATCATGTCAGAAGATTTCACCTGAATCTAATCAGCTCGTAGGCTTTGCTCCTCCAGGAAATATGGAGGACAGAGAACAAGTGAAATTAAAAGACACAATCACCAAATGCCCAGTGTGCAGTTTTATAAAATAATTATTCGAGCAAATTATTCAAACCAATAACGAGCGTAACTGTTCAAAGAGGTATAATAAATCAACAAGCACAATGTGTGGACTTTGTTGGAAACTAATGTGAAAGAAAAAACTAGCCAAAACAGATATGTGGAGCACAATTTTGGGGAAGTATAATATGGATTAGGCACTAGATATATTATAAAATGACTGTTAATTTTATCAAGGGTGATAATTTACCTGTTGATCGTGGAGGAGAATTTCATTGTTTTAGGAGGTGCCTGCTAAATTCTTATGATATGATAGCCTTATATCTGAAACTTACTTTGAATGATTCAGCTAAATAATTCTGGGAAAGAGACAGACAGACAGAGAATGAAAAAAGAGCAAGAGAACAATGAAGCAAAATGTTTAAAAGTGTCGAAACTAGTTATTCGATACACGGTGTTGCTCCCAGCCTTTCGAATTTTCTCCATATCTGAAAATTTTTGTAAGAAAAATGTTAACAAAAAGAAGAAACTGTAATGAATAAATTAATGTTTTAGAACTGATAATAGAGAGTATAATTTAGAATAAGGTTAAAATATGGGGCACCTGGGAGGCTTAGTCGGTTAAGCATTAGACTTCGGCTCAGGACATGATCTCGCAGTTTGTGGGTTCAAGCCCCATGTCGGGCTCTGTGCTGACAGCTCAGCGCCTGGAACCTGCTTCGGATTCTGTGTCTCCCTGTCTCTCTGCCCCTCTCCTGCTCGTGGTCTGTCTCCCTCTGTCTCTCAAAAATGAATAAATGTTAAAAAAATAAAATAAAATAAAATAAGGTTAAAATAATATTAATCGAATACACTAAACAAAACCATGATTCCATCCACAGTGAGCAACACAAACGAAGACCTCATGCAAGGATCAGATCATGTTATTCACCCTCCGGTGGTTCAAAGTCAAGTCCCAAATTCCCTTCTGTGTCTCCTGCCATACTCCTGTTTGTAATCCCCACAATAGTCAGACAAATGACTTTGTTCTACTTGATAGAAATGACCTTTGTACGAGGTCCCTTTGTTCTCCCAGTGTGCCGGATACTGGAAATGGACTCACTCAGCCTCCCAACTACCCTCCTTCTTGTCATCGGAGAGGTTGGAAAGCTAAAGCCACAGTTTTCAAACCCCTTGCGGCCAGGGTGCTGGGTGTGCCTGTGTGATCTGCCTGTTAGATGTACTCGTTCAAGATTTGGAATGTGGAAATAAGGCAGGGTCATCTTCACATTCCCCTTTTCTGGTTTTTGCTGTCTGGAAAAACCATGACATCGTGAGGTTTCTCTGCTAGCATCCCAAGTGCATCTCTACCCGCGAGGGTAGGGAGGGATCGGTGCCTCTTGATGAGGCTTTGAGGCTTTCTAATCCCTGGGTTGAAGATCCTGGCACCTATTGTCCAGTTTCTAGATAATCTAGAGGTGGCTGAAGTGGTGACACCAGGGCCACTTCCAGCAGTGGGTGATTTCAATCAATATTCTTGATTCCCATGGTGGGTCACTTCTTTATGGTTCTAGAATTATTCCTGGAGACCCAACTTTGAATGCATCCTGTCAACCCTTCCAATAATTTTCAAAGACCTAATTTCCTCCATTGAAACCTTTTTTGATTAAAATACCTACAGTGGTTTCCATTATCCACACTGAACTCTGGAAGGTTTTCTGAATCTGAGAAACATGTATCTTAAAATATAAGATATTTGGAAATAACAGGAATTTACATTTGGTCAGGGATTCCAAAATCTGGAACATCAAACTACCTTGGGCACTGGAATAGAGTACCAGACTCCACCCAAAACCTACAGAATAAGAATCTCTCTGGGTGGAGTCTAGCATGTATTTTTAAAATCTGTCCAGGTAATTATGATGCAATCTGCCTAACACAGAAATCCATGGACAAGCATGCAGGATTTTAAGGTGTAAAGGTTTGTAGACATCATGAGATCTAATCTTCCATCTGATGCAAGAATCTCCATGCTGACATTTTGATGTTTCCCAACCTTCCTCTTCTACAGATTACCTTATCGTCTTCAGCAGTTTATCAACACGGCAGGAACTCTGTGTTAGGAAAAGCCAGCTTTGCATCAAGAATGAAATAACTTCTTTCAAAACCATGCAATACAGTCCGTGCCCAGGTTAAGCTGGGTTAGAAATGCACATTTAACTTTACAAAATTGCATATTAAGCTTATAATTGCATACGATACACTACCAAGCGCTTAAAAAATAGTTTTGTTAGCTTAAAGCGCATTCAAGATACTGTTTATTTACCAAAACAGGGTCTCAAAGTAGTACATTGCAGATTCGTGGAATTATAAGATACAAGATTAGAAGCCATCTTAGAGATGATTATTTTAAAACAGGGACCTGGAGTGAAAGGCACAACTTGAAAATAATGAAATATTTTTTTTGTTTGTTTTTAGTGTTTACTTATTTTTGAGACAGAGGGAGACAGAGCGCGAGTGGGGGAAGGGCATAGAGAGAGGGAGACACAGAATCTGAAACAGGCTCCGGGCTCTGAGCTGTCAGCACAGAGCCTGACGCGGCGCTCGAATCCACGAACTGTGAGATCATGACGTGAGCCGAAGTCGGACACTTAACCGACTGAGCCACCCAGGCGCCCCAATAATGATATAATTTTTAATGAATGTGTAAATGAATAATGAAAGTACATTTTAGAAAGTGACCTCAGAGGCCTTTCCTTTGATCTTTTACTCCGTTGTTAACGTTAAGTGAGGAGCGATGTATTTCATTCATTTGGGGCAGCATTCAGGCCTCTTTTCAAATAAGCGACACTTTATGTTCACTTCTCTACTTAGTCTTTCTTTATTTTTCCCTGGGGCCTCTCTCACCTTGAGATGCTCACTAACCTTACTTGACTATGGGTCCAACTCCAAACTCGGCAGTTAAAGAGTTGACTAAAGATGGAAAGAAAACAGAGCAAAATAAAATAACAGAAGCTTCACAGAAATCTGCAGTTCTGAAAAAGATAAGAGGTCACAGGTATGTGTGCAATAAACTTCAATCAGAAAGCCAAGGCGGAGGGGCGTGTTTCTTCTAACATCGCCGGTGAGAGCCTGAGACATAATTGAGAATGGAAGCCCATCTGCTCTCAACATTCTGACTCTGACAATGACACTGGGTTGCTGCTTTCTTTCTCTCTTTTTTTAATGTTTATTTATTTTTGAGAGACAGAGAGATAGAGCACGAGCAGGCGAGGAACAGAGAGAGAGGGAGACACAACCTGAACCAAGGGCTCCAGGCTCTGAGCTGTCAGCGCAGAGCCTGACGTGGGGCTCGAATTTGTGAGCTGGGAGATCATGACCTGAGCCGAAGTCAGACGCTTAACTGACTGAGCCACCCAGGCGCCCCCGGGTTGCTGCTTTCTGCTGATGACAGAGGTAGACCACAGCTATGCCCAAATTCCTTTTAATTTCTTATCCCTCTTTTGGGTATCAACTGCACTGAGATCTCTGAAATTAAAGACCTCATGTTAAACGAAAATCACCGATGTATGGTGTTGTACAGGAGCAGGCCAAGTTCACCATCATTCATTAACTTGGCAGGTATTCCTGGGTTCCCAGCATGTGGCAGGCACTCTGCTGAGCTCTGACATTGAGTGGTGAACAAGGTCCTCGGTTTCTGGGTATGTGACATGTGCTTGGAATGCTACCGTTAATCTGATGATGGTCTCATTCTCTTCAATAAAGACATGGGTTTGTGGACCAAGCTGACATGGGCTCCATTCCCAGCCTTACCTCTTGCTGACCATGTAATCCTGGGTATTTGTCCCACCTGGATGGCTCTGTCTTCCTGGTGCCCATGGTGGACAAGTCCAACACAGCACTACTTTGAAGCAGGGAGTGACCTGATCCCATTGGGTAGGGAGAGAAAGCTCACTTATTTCCTTTAGATGAAGAAGGCCAGCCCTTGGGGAAGAAAACATTTTTCTTGCTTTAATTGACTTTTCCTTAATCAACCTCCCAGTTTAAAGACCTTTTTAAGATAGGACTCCTCTAGGCTGACTTTAACCTCCACAAAGATAAACAGATCTGTTCCCTTACTCATGAACTTTTTCCAGGAACCAAATTCACTTCACCGTCAAGAACCAGCTGGGCACTTGTAGGAATAGAGATTCGTGGACCTCACTCTAGGCCTAATAAATCAGAATCTCTAGAAATTTCTATTTTTAACAAGAAATGAAACCCGATAGTTATTTCCATTCTGCTTCTATTTTCAAGTAAGTTTAGATATTTCATCAAAACTTTAGATAACATTCATTTTTAATTTTTTTCTGATTATGAAATTAATATGTGTACATGGTAGAGAAGTTTTCAAAAAGAAAATGAAATGTTAAGAAGAAAACAAAATGTACCCATTGCTCCAAGGCCTAGAATTAAGAAAAATAGGGGCGCCTGGGTGGCGCAGTCGGTTAAGCGTCCGACTTCAGCCAGGTCACGATCTCGCGGTCCGTGAGTTTGAGCCCCGCGTCGGGCTCTGGGCCGATGGCTCGGAGCCTGGAGCCTGTTTCCGATTCTGTGTCTCCCTCTCTCTCTGCCCCTCCCCCGTTCATGCTCTGTCTCTCTCTGTCCCAAAAATAAATAAAAAACGTTGAAAAAAAAAATTAAAAAAAAAAAAAAAAAAGAAAAATAATCAGATTGGTGTTTCATTTTTCAATTTTTCTATGAATATGCATATATATTTTTATAATATATATGATACATAAAAAGATATATATAATATATTGAAATATATATACAGATACATCTTTTTATTTATATTTTTATTTATATTTATATAATATGTAAGCATGTTTATACATAATTTGTTATTTATAAATATAAATTTATAATGTATTTATATGAATATATTTATATTTTATATATATCTTATAAAATATATATAAAAGATATATATAATACACATAAGATATATAACATATATACAATATATATTTTTATAATTAATATAAAAATATAATCCTTATATTTTTATAATATATATAAAATCAAACAATCAATACTGTTTCTTGTAGATTTTCTGTTTATATGTATATATACTCTGAACACATGCCTGATTAGTATTTTACAGAAATAATTTCATTTAACTCTTATTTATTGAGAATCCCCTCTATGTAGTCACTCTTTTAGGCGTTGGGGATACAGTAGTGAGTATCTGGGGATACAAGTAGAAAGAAATGTGCACCAATGAACTTACATTACAATATCAGAATGTGCTCAAGAAACTAGCCGACTGATACATCAGTGGATAAATATCGATGATGCAAGGGGCAGGAATGATAATATTTGAGTGTCTATGCGGTGCTGAGAACAGTTTCCACTGTAAATTCATTTCATCCTTATAAAAACCACTAGAACAGCACATAGCAAGCGCTAGAATTACCCCCACTTTATAAATGTGGAAACAGAGGCACTAACTGCTTGCCGGTCTATCTGAGTAATTTACAAGCTGCTAAGAAATAGGTGGGAAGACAGCCTGGATCAGGTGGCCAGACACGGGTGACACATCATAAGGTTTCGGTTGGCAGGCGAGGAACGGAAGCCAGACAGGTTGAAAGAAAAGGTGGGAACCAAGAAATCAGAGACCTGCATGAGATTAAAGCACAGCAGGTGCACGGAAATGGGATTAGGAAGCCAGCGAAGAGGCGGCGTTCTCAGACAAGAGGCAGTCAGCCTGCCTGGGTCACTCCATGCTGTTGGCGGTTTCTAGTTGGTTTTCCTGGGAGACAATATTTTTACATGCCCCTCGTCCCCGGTCTGCCGCAAAGCGGAAAACACTCCTTCACGGCAAGTGACGTTTCCACCTAGGCTGACTCATCCGCAGGCAGGTTTCACATCTGGAGTTTGTGGAGCCGATTTTGTACAGTGGGGCAGGGGGTCAGGCCCAGGCAAGGTCAGAGCCCAGCCGAGCGCGTGGCTGCGGCAGGAAGACACAGGCGGTGAGAGCAAACCTGAACCCTGCCCCGGGAGCCTTGGGGGCAGAAACTGAGGAAATGGAATCCCTTCCACTGGTGAAACGCAGCTTCCCAGCCAGAGGGGACTGCACCCACTGGGCCCAGCCCTGGAGCCAAGGCTTGGCAAACGGCCACCTAAGGGGAAAGAAAAAGCACAATGTTGTGACAAGCGTCTGCCTCCGCCCACATCACAGCGGGAGTTTGCTTCTCCAAGAAACAGACTTTTTAAGTCATTTTGATACCCCCTCCCCCCAAAAGTCTACAAGGTTCCATATTCTAACACTTGGATACATTCTAAAGTGGCAGAGCACATAAGGGACTTTGAAGACGACCAAGAGCCAGAAGAAAGAAGCAAGTTAGGAAGCATCAAACACCACGGGTGCTGCTGTTCTCCTCCCCCCCCCCTCAGGTCATGATCAGGTCATGAGCTCCCGTTAGTGAGTTCCAGCCCGCATCAGGCTCTGTGCTGACAATGTGGAGTCCGATTCGGATCCTCTGTCCCCCTGTCTCTCTGCTCCTCCCCCCCATCCTCTCTCTCTGAAACAAACATTAAAAAATAATAATAATAATACCACTCGTTGTTACCGTCTTCACTGACACAGAAACATCTTTATGCCTGATGCCTGCTCAGAACCTGAGACCAGCTGATTCCATCATATCTCACGAGACTGTGTGACACTAGATGAATTCTTTAATTCCTTTGACCCTCAGTTTCTCTACCTGCAAAACAGACCCAAAGGTAGTCCCTACCTCTTGTTTAAATGAGAGAATACATCAGCAGTCTTAGCAGCCTATATTAGCACCTAGGCTTACTAGTCTAGATATTATTGATGATAGGACTGCTACCCAATCCCAAATCCTTGCATTCGTCTGTCCTTTCCCAGACCGCTCATGCTCCCACTCTAATTCTGTGTTGTGCCTCCAACTCATGTCCACGATGGCCTGCTCTGGCCTCTCCCGGCAACTCTTTCCTGTTCTTCC
The DNA here is from genome assembly GCF_028018385.1 of Neofelis nebulosa. Lineage (NCBI taxonomy): Eukaryota > Metazoa > Chordata > Mammalia > Carnivora > Felidae > Neofelis > Neofelis nebulosa. The sequence continues at coordinate 11,129,398 of NC_080783.1, forward strand.
ATCCTTCGCTCCTCTAGCTCCTTGCCTGTATTGAAAACTGAGTGTGGGGCAAGGACATCACTCCCCCTCTGGTCTTCTCTGACAAGCATAGGGCCGGGAGCAGGTTGAGACAAGCATTCTTGTGCCTCCATGATGGCACCTCTCCATTCCTCTACACTTTCCCCATCACCCCCTTTGAAGTACATGAGGTTAACACATCCCCTCTCCCTCACCACCCCCAGCGGCCAGCTGAAGGTCTGGAACAATCCTTCACATTCTGTGAAGACTTTGGCACAGGCCTACAGTCGCTTCTTTCATTCCTGTTGCTACATCAAGGTAGGCAACTTTATACCTGCCTGGCCCAATGTCACTTATAAAATGTCCCCCTCCTCCAATCAAGCTTCAACTCAGCCTCTATTTGTAACTTGGAGTTAGGGAACATGCTCAATGACACCATATGCAGGCAATCAACAAAATCCAGAAGGTAAGAAACTACAGAACAAATGTCCTGGTTTCTCCAAAACATCAATTGCAGAGGTGAGGGTGACCAGAAACATAGATTAAAAGTAAAAAGAAACAAATCAAACAAACACAGTGGTGTGGCCCTTCTCTGGATTTTCTTTTTCTCTTTCTCTCTCCCTCTCTCTTTTTTTAATTTTGACAGGGAGAGAGAGCGAGAGAGAGAGAGAGGGTGTGAGCAGGGTAGGGGCAGAGAGAGAGAGGAGGAGAGAGAGAGCAGCCTCCACATTGTCAGCACAGAGCCTGATGCAGGGCTCAAACTCATGAACTGGGAGATCATCACCTAAGCTGAAATCAAGAGTCAGATGCTTAACCGACTGAGTCACCCACACAGCCCTGGATTTTCATTCAAAAAAAAATTCAACTGCTAAAATATGTATAAATAAATAAAAACAATTTTGGCGGGGGCGGGGGGTTGGAACAAACAGGGACTTTCTTTTTCAAACAGGACTATTTCAGTATTGACCAGGTATTTGGTAATATTAGGGAATCAGTGTTGATCTTTAAATCTATGATCCTGAAATTGTTCTTGCATTTCAAATATATATTTATAGACAGAGTAATTTGGTGTCTGGGGATTCCTGCTAAGTTACTCAGGGGGTACGTAAGTGGAGAGAAATGAGTTCGATGTTAAGAGATGTGACAAGATGGCCTTTCGTTGGTTAAAGCTGTGTGAGGGGGGTTCCGTGTAGGATCCTCTGCCTTTGTACTTTCCCTGATACAAAGTGGGGAGAAGCAATCCATGGGGGTGGCCCATGCAACTGGAAAGCCTTCCAGTTCCCCATGCACCACACACCACAGTCATAACCCTGCACCTTGGCCCCTGGAGCCCCTCCAGCCCCTCCAGCCCACCCACTCTCCTACCCTTCTACCACATTGAGGCCTTTCACCTGGGGGCCTCTCCATTTTCTGCCAGTCTTCAGATATTTTCTGGCTTCATCTCATCTCTGGTCTACAGCCCATGGTTGAGGACTTCAACCTCTCTCTCTCTCCCTTCGACATTGACTGTCTTGCCCTCTTGTCCTCACGTTGTCTCTAGAGGCAAAGCCTATGCCTGGACTCGTCCCATGAGTTCTCTGCTCTCACACTCGCCCCGCAACAGGCTGCCTGGCACATGCCAGTCGGAGGCACAGCACATCGAGTGTCCCCGACCTCGGTAAAACCGCGACACCACGGAACAAACCTTCAGCCTGTCCCTGTGTCCTTCACTGGCTGTCTCAAAGCTTCCCCTTTCATCTCAAAGCCCCAACTCTGCCTCTTCACTCGGCACTCTGAAAACTCTTAAAGGACAATGAGTGTTTCACTAAGAAAGGCAAGACCACCAGATGCGAACTCCGCGAACCCGTGTTCTGGAAACCCCTTCTCCCACCTCTTGAGGGAAGTTAACCACTACCTACCCTCCTCTTAGAATCTTCAACTCTCTGGGGTGCCTGGGTGGCTCAGTCGGTTAAGCTTCTGACTTCAGCTCAGGTCACGATCTCACGGTTCGTGAGTTCGAGCCCCGCGTCGGGCTCTGTGCTGACAGCTCGGAGCCTGGAGCCTGCTTTGGATTCTGTGTCTCCCTCTCTCACTGTGCCTCCCATGTTCATGCTCTGTCTCTCTCTCTCTCTCAAAAATAAGTAAACTTTAAAAAAATTAAAACAAAAAAGAATCTTCAACTCTTTAATGTCCTCAGTGCCTTCTCAACCTCTTTCTCCTTCTGTCTGTCTGTCTGTCTGTCTCTCTTTCTTCTGGATTTTTCAATACTTTCCCAATGTCAGGAAAAAAACAAAAAGCTGTCTTTCTAGCTTCCATGTCCTCTTCCTTTCGCTGCCAAACTATTTATCACCATTCATTCTTCAGCCCACTATTTCTAAAATCACCGATGACCTACAGAGTCGATTGCCAGAGTCAAAAGGCATTATTACCCCATCCTGATCTTATGTGGCCTCTTATTGACGTCTACACTAATGGGAGGCACTGGTGAGGTACAGAAGAACTTGGAGCCACCCCTGAGGATACAAACCGAATCCACATTTGCATTAGCAGTTTACACAGAGACATTTGGAAAAAGTAGGACTGAACAACTGAGACGCATTCAAGCGGTCAGAGATTAATCCTGGGGAGAGAAGACTAGACTCTAATGGTAAATTAGTGGTGGCGATCTCTGTTCTCAGGACGACGGCACAGACAGAAAGGGCCACTCGGAGTAAAACAAAGCAAACTCCATCCTGTGGCGCTGCCTCCGGAGAAGGAGGGGCCTTGTTGGAAGTTGAAGGAGGCTTTTGCTGTTTCTCGATCACTGGAATCTAAGAAGGAGAATGGATTCGTGTATTACGTGTATAATTAAAAATCAGTTAAAAAGACAGAAAGGCTAGTGAAAGAAGCCAGACACCAGAGTACATTCTGTGGCGTTCTACTCGTACTAAACCCAGAAGAGGCAAACTCATCTATTAAGAAGTGAATCAGAACAGCTGTTATTCTGGGGCCGTACAGACGTGAGGGGGCATGAGAGAACCTTCTGGGTGCTAAAAGCATTTAACATCTTGAATGGCTCGGAGTCGTCACACAGGCGTGCACCTATGCAAAGCTCAGATTTGTATATTTTACTCTGCGTCAATTATACCTGAATTAGAAATTAAATAGAAAGGTACACATTTTCCAAAATGAAAAAAAAAGGGGGTGGGGTGGGAGAAGAAGAGCTGTGTAAAGGGAGCGACCTCCCTAATCCACCCACGCGGTTAGTGCAGGGAGACTAAGGAGTTCAGCATTCAGATTGTACGGCTGGGACTCAGCTGTGCACTGGGATCCCAGCTTGAGCAATGGGACTTTGTGATTCCAACTTGACCTCATAGCGGGGAACGCGCTGATCCACCCATGTGCTCATGGCCGTGTACTTGACACTGGAATGTTTTCACTGTGATTAATCAATTGGCATCCTGGGCTGGAAATTTCAGTCTCCAGAAACTCAGCTAATAGTTACTAGCACTTCTAGTCTTGAGTCAGACGCCTTCGGAGCACCCATGTGCTACTTTCCTGGCTCCTCGAGGATCCCTTGCCCAGACCACTCAGGAGCCAGCCTGGTGCGGGGCTCCCTGACCATGGCCTGCTTTCTCTGTGCTGTTCCAAGAGAGGGAAACGGGTGTGGGTGGGAAGGAGGTCTAGAGCGATTCTTAGAAATCGCCAGTTCAGCTCTTCTGCCCCTGTCTTTCCACACTGGCTCTCACTGAGTTCTCGTCATGTCTAACCTTACTCACTGCTACTCTCTTCGCTACTTCTTCCCTTTCCCATTCCACTTCCCTTCCCCCCTGCTTGGACTTTTTCAATGGTTCTTCAGGGCTCCCATGTTCAAGTTCAAACCACTAGATTTGGCGGAGATAACCGTTTCGCCTAACTTGCGACTACTGCACCTCCACCCCCACTCCCTGCATACTTTCCACTTCATCCAGTTTGCCAAATTGGTGGCATGCTTGACATTTTGGATGGGGCAATTCTTTATTGTGCAGGACTGGCCTGTGCATTCCAATAGGTTTAGCGTTCTTGTCTTCTGCCCACTGAATACCTGTGATACCCCACCTTCAGACATTCTGAGAACTAAAATATGCTCCCAGATATTTCCAAACAGCCCCTGCTTTTCCAACTGGGTGGCTCATACTGGCCCTTCATACCTCAGCTCACGTATGGAATCAGATACAGTTGCCATCCTCATGGTTCAAGAACACAGAGTGTTGACTATTTAATAGGATTCAACCAAGTATTCTTTCTTTCTGGAAGCTCCCACTACTGATGCCCTACCGCACTCTGTGCTTTTCCTTATCCAGGTGTTCACACCATGTGTGGTAAGAGCTGATTTTCTTGTCCCCTCCCTCTCAACTCACTGCTCAGCCCTAATTACCTGGGAGCAAAGACCAAGTCCGAACTTAATCTCTCAGTATCTCAAGCTTCACTTGGCTCAGTACCTGTCACATCATAAGTAATAAACTCATATTTGATGAATAAACAAACAGGATATTGAGCATACTTTCCCTGATGACTCAGTGTTATTATTCCCGGGCATAGAGATGACTTCCAGGCTGACTGAGCCACTTAGAGCTTTGGGCTCTACACCAATGACCCCCATCACCCTGCTTTGTGGGTTCGTGGGTTTGGATTTTGCATCAGACCATCAGTGTGCTTGCCTCCCGTGATCCCCTGGGGCCTTTGATATCTGAGGCAGACTGTCCCAAGTGCTGTGTCCAGGCACTCCGTGAACTTTGCCCCCTGAACATTGCAATAATAACCACTCTGGTTCAGGACCCTTTTGTCTTATGTCTGGGTTCTTGCTAGATTTCACGCCCCGGAAGTTCTCTTCTGCTTAGTGAGGCAATCAGTTTCTAGAACCCTCTCCATAGTCATTTTCTTTTTGGAAACTGCTTGGAGACGACCCAGGAGGACTTTTGAAATACAGAAATGTTTCAGTGCTGAAGTGCCCATTCCTAGGTCCCTAGATGGACAAAGGAATTTCTCAGGGTGTTTTCAAAGTAGCTGTTATATCCCTGTAGTCTCAAAGTTTATGGGTACACTTTTTTATTTTGAAAAGCTTTACATCAGTAAACACTAAGCTATAGATCTCAGATTTAGCATTTTTCTAATTTTTGGTTTGGATGACTTTGAATAAAAAAATAAAATAAAGCACCTTTTCATTATAATTCATATAGAATGAAAGCCAGGACCATGAGGAACAGAGTTAAGAAGAACAACCAGGCAGGAGTAAGTGGGGAAATATGATTCTTCCTCACCCCCAATTTTGGTATTTACCATGCCTTTAAATATTTTAAAAATATTTTAATATATATCTTAATAAGTGTTATATAACTCTATCAACAAATAATTTTTATTTCATTCTTTTATTTTCAATATTTTTTTAATCATCATTTTTCTCTTTTACAGGTTAATTACAACAGTTTAAGAAACAAAACTATGTAGACAGAAGAACGTTAAATAGGTTTTTTTTACAAATAGCTTGCAGCTTACAAGAAAGGCTATATAACCTCATTCCTCTACACATTCATACTAAACCAAATAGCTTATAGGAAATTAGTATTAAATAGCAACACACACACAAAAAACCATAGATATAAATAACATAAAATAGAGTTTGACTCTAATGTGATGCTTAACAAAGCAAACTATGATGCAATATGTATCAACTTCATCAATTGGACAGGTCCAACGAGGCACAAATCAGGTAAGTGCTGAACTCTCAACTGCCAACTCCAGCTAGATTCTTTTGTTCTTGGGCTCTGTCCAATTCCTTCGCAGAGAGCATCAGTTTTTACATCTTCTTGACTCTTTGGCTGTCAAGAGGAAGAGAAGAAAACAATAAGCAAAGACAGGGTGGACTGGCTGGTAGGAGTGCCTTTTGTACCTAAACATTACTTCTCATTAATCTCAGGGCGCCAGCAGCTCAGAGTCCAGATGAGGAAATCAAAGTTCAGAGAGGAAGGGCCCTGCCCAACACAAGTGAGCTGGCTAGAGATGGAAACAGGATTGAGCGCTTACGTTGCATCTTTAAATTCAGTGTCTATGGCACCTTTGTATTAGGTGGCTTCTGTTCATGTTGATAAAATGTTACTCTCTATTATAATCAATGGAAATCAGAATATTGATCTCTGGTTGGCTCTTTATTTTTTAGTTTTTAACAAAGAAGTATCATGCGGTCTGTAAATTCTATAAATAGGAAGCATCTTTGCACCAAAATGAAGAAGCTTGTGACTATTAAATGCATGGAGGACTAACACGTCTCGTAAAACTCACTAAATTAAAAAAAAAATAAAAAGGATGTAAGTGGAAAAAAATGAATTTTTGTTTTATGGTCCGACTCAAATTTCCCCTTTAAAATTCTACGGTGCTTAGGCGGAAGGGTCCCAGCGAGTCTATGATCCGCTACTCTGCACTTGACCTTTGCCCCAGACTTTTGGAGAGGGACTGATGGTAAATATCTCATACCTGAGGATATGCACAGCCTGTTTCACCCAGTTCTTCTTTGGATCTGCGCACACAGCGAATTTTTTCTTTGTGTAAAAGCTATAAAAAACAAAAAACGAAAAACAAAAAAACACAGAAAATTTTATTTGTGCTTCAAAAGTTTTGAACGGCTATGTCATAGAACACCCAATGGAAGTTTTGTATTCCAGCTGACTGTTCTACCCACTAAGCATTTTAGTTATTTCAGAGGTGAAACAAAATACCAAAAAACAAAATATTTCTGATAAAGCTTGATGCAAGAAATGAAAGGGACTCTCTCCTACTTTCTCTGCAACTGAACAAATGGTTGAACAATGGCTGGAAAATAGTCTTAGAATGATTTAATTTTGTTGCCGGTGGTTACACTAAACATGACTAATTTATATCATTCCGAAGTATAATATCCTATATGAATCAAGAATATTATATGTGAAAATATAAAAGCCCCAACCATTCCCTGGTGGAAGATGCTCATTTCCAAATTGATGTCTTCCATATTTTCATGAGCTAACGCATTAGGTGCTTACAAGTTTATCTTAGAAAGAGGTTTTTGCCCTCGACTCTGTTCTTTTTCTAAAAAAAACAAGCTTTCACCTTAGTCCTGTCCTATTTAAACTTTGAAGTACATACGCCCTAACAAAACAAACGTATCTTTGCCACATCGGTTATTTCTGAACGCAACTCCAAAAAAGGCAAACATGTTTTGAGACACGAAATTCCCGTGTACATCTGATACAACTAAATTCAAGTCAGTTGATAACTTACATGATTGCATTGATATCACAAGCTTCATTGGACAGCTGCTGCGTGAAGCCCACGATAAATCTGGGATGAAGGATGCGTTCTGTATACCGAAGGCAGCAGTCAAAGCTGCTTGCTGCTAAAAAGAAATTGCAAGTATTGAGTCCACATGAATGAACGTATCTTGTGATAGTATTACAGAACTACTTGGAGTTGGAGCTGTAGATGCTAAAGAAACTATTTAGAGAAAGAGTTCCAATGGCTTTGAGACCTGATTTAAGGTAGCCCCCAGCTCTCTTTAAAAAAAAATGGTTTATGTGCTGGGCAATTTTGGTTTGAAAGTCTAGAAGCACGTGATCTCCAACGAAAGGAATATCTTTACTAAGAAACACAAATGGACAGTGTTTTATTTTAAGTTCACTATAATCACTCAAGAATATGAGTACCTCCCACTTGAAGAAACTCTTATAGATAAGCTTCCAAATTCAGAAAATGAAGAAGTATGGAGATCTTAATCTATTATCTGGCCACTGGGTACTAAGAGGAGGGGAACGGCAAGAAGTTATAAAGGAAAATGTGATTTATAGGAGCTGCTTATCCGGGCTGCAATTGAAATTGTAGTATTAATGGAAATATTTTAATTTAATTTATTATTTTAATGTTTTATTTTGATCATAAAAGTTCAACACGTGCATTTTCAGGGATGCACCTGTCATTAGACGTCATGTGCTCTGACAGTCATAAAGCAATTCTTGGACATCCCCCCCCCCCAGGTTAAATTATAACCTGCTATACGGTAAGGAATAAATGTTGTCTCCAAGTTGGCAAAAGATGGCCCCAAAGCCACGTAAGGATGGAGAAGACAGGTCCCATCATCTGCCCCTAAAGGGTGAGCTTTGATCTTTACTATTTGGCTGAGAGGTGAGAAAGTTGGGAAGGTGGGAGTGTTCCCCACATTTCTGAATTGACCCCATTTACTGGTAATGTTACCCAATTTACATCACTCCCAGAAATAGCACTTTGGCCTTGTTGCAGAGCTTGGGGGTCTCTAAGAGCCCACCCACCCACCTCCAAATCTGCTGGGATTGCCAGCAGAGAGAAAAGCCCGGTCAGCAGCAGCAACCTTTCCCTCCTCACTCGCCAATGAGCTGACAACTCCCATCACTTCTGAAGACTTTCTAACAGGCTCCCACTCCTTGGGGACCCCCGGGTGAGCCCAAGGCTTAGCGGAAAATGAAAATAGTTCTTCCTCCTGCGTTAGCAGAAAGAGTGATACTCACCTTCTGACTTGCTGCACAGGTGGAGTAGCAGCACTGACATCAAAGCAGCCAAGAGCAAATTCTTGCCACTGTCCATCATTTTCAGCTCAGGGAATAGATCTGCCCAGTGCTGGGTACCCAGTGTGCTAAGAGTGCTGTTGGGTTCTGGTAGCAGCCTGAGTCTGGGATGGCCCTACTTATAGCAAATATTGGGAATGTACACAGAAGGCGTGTTCTAACGTGGGTTTTCCCCCATTGATCAACCTGCCCCATCATGTCGTCACAAAAAAATAACCACAGGGAAAACTTCCTGCCTTTCCCTAATGTTGGGAAGCTGTGAAGGTCAGAGGAGGGGGGCGGCGTTTGAGAAGGGGAAAATCCTGCTAAATCCTTTGGATTTGCAAAGAGGGAAAAGCTGCCCAGCCCTGTGGCTCAGGAAAAGTTTTCATGCAGTTTCAACTTAATGTCTCGTCTCTGAAAAGAGAGGACAAGGATTAACAATGATACAAAGGTCAGTCCTACACCTGGACGTTATAGGACTCTATTGTTCACACTGTATTTGCTTTCCAGAGTCAACTGGGAGCAAGAGGATGAGACAGGACGCCAGGCATACTTGGGGACGCATTTACAATTGAATAGTTGGTGCTCAGCTATCCCCGAAGACCTTGTATTTCCAAACTACCACTCAGATTAGGTAATATGACAGTGGTGTAGTAGTTTTCCCAATTTTGGCAGAAGATACCAGACCTTAAGTGTGACTCAAACCTCAATCTTGATGCCATGCCAATTCTTCTAAGAATCTTCTACATTTATATGACTAATCAATATCGCAGCCCAGAAAATACTCCCCGTCTGCCCTTAACTCTTCATGCGGATGTAGTTTTATAACTCAATACAAAGTCTCAGAACAGTTGAAGAATAAAGACAATCCACAAAATAAATGTCAAATAATAGTGATAATGATTGGGGCGCCCGGGTGCCTCAGTCGGTTGAGCGTCCGAGTTCGGCTCAGGTCATGATCTCGCGGCCCGTGAGTTCGAGCCCCGCGTTGGGCTATGTGATGACGGCTTGGATCCTGGAGCCTGCTTCGGATTCTGTGTCTCCCTCTCTCTGACCCTCCCCCGCTCATGCTCTGTCTCTCTCTGTCAAAAATAAACAAATATTAAAAAATTAAAAAAAAATAATAGTGATAATGATAATAATGTAAAATGAATCCCTGACCTATGATGGTATAATAAGAACTCTCCACAAGGGAGAATATCATTGTATGTTAGGGATTAGGTTTGTAGGAAGGGAGTTTTTGGAGATAATGGAATTATTTTCTATCCTATCACAGGCATGGTTACACATATCTACATGTATGTTAAAATTCCTAGAACTGTACATCCAGAGAAAAAAATTAATAGTATTGTATGATTCTTTTAAAAAATAAATTTAAAAAACACTGAAATCATTAAACAAAAACTATCCACTAAACACAAATATGTTGAAAGTAAATAGGTCAATTGACAGGATCGTACGGTTCTTATCTTTTCTTTTATTAATGTGATGTATCACATCGATTGATTTGCGAATGTTGGACCAGCCCTGCAGCCCAAGAATGAATCCCACTTGACCGTGGTGAATAATTCTTTTTAATATGGCCTTTTGTAGCAACGTGGATGGAACTGGAGAGTTATGCTGAGTAAAATAAGTCATACAGAGAAAGACAGATACCAGACGTTTTCACACTTATGTGGATCCTGAGAAACTTAACAGAAGACCATGGGGGAGGGGAAGGGGAAAAAAAAGTTAGAGAGGGAGGGAGACAAACCATAAGAGACTCTTAAAAACTGAGAATAAACTGAGGGTTGATGCGGGGTGGGAGGGAGGGGAAAGTGGGGGATGGGCATGGAGGAGGGCACCTGTTGGGATAAGCACTGGGTGTTGTATGGAAACCAATTTGACAATAAATTTCATATTAAAAAAAAAAAAGAAAGTAAATAGGTCAAAAAAAGATATACCATGTAAACAGTAAAAAAAAAAAAAAAAAAAGCTGGGGTTGCTATGCTTCTATGTGACAAAATAAATTTTACAACAAAAATTACTAGAGATAAAGAGGGGGTTCCATTATAATAAAGGATAAATTCATCAGGAAGATACAAGATTTATGATCATATTTATACCTAACAATAAGCCCTGAAAATATATGAAGCAAAACTGACAGAATGGAATGGAGGAATAAACAATTCAACAATAAAAATTGGATACTTCAATACCGCATTTTCAATAATGAATAGAAAAACTAGATAGAAAAGCCACTAGACCTAACAGGTATCTATAGAACACTACACCCTACAATAGAATAGGCATCCATCCTTCTTAAGTGCACCTAAAACATTCTCCAGAATAAATCACATGCAAGGCCAGAGGACAAGTCCTAATAAATTTAAAAGGATAGAGATCATACAAAGTATGTTTTCAAAACACAGTGGAATTAAATTAGAATCAATAACAGAAAGAACTTTGGGAAATTTACAATGATATGGGGATATTAAATGTTACACTCCTATATAACCAATGTGTCAAAGAGGAAATCATAAGGAAAGTAGAAAATACGTTGACATGAATGCAAGCGGAAACACAAGCGTACCAAAATTCATGTGGTGCAGCGAAAGTACTGCTCAGAGGGAAACTTACAGCAAGGATACATGAAATAATAGCAAAACAATAGAGGAAATGGGTGGAACTAAAAGTTGGTTCTTGGAAGAGGTCAACAACATTAACAACCTTTAACTAGACTAACCAAGAAAAAGCAGGGGAAGGGGGTGTGGGCCCTGAGAGACAAATTGCTAAACTCAAGAATGTAAGAGAGGTCATCACTACCAACTGTAAGAAAGAAGAATGACTGTGAACAACCGTATGCAATAAGTTAGTATAGATAAAAGGGACAAATGAGTAGAAAGATACAACGTCCTGAAACTGACTCAAGTAAACATAAAAAGCTCAAAAAGCCCAACAACAAACAAAGATATCAAATTGGTAACTAAAAATATTTCCGTAAAGAAAAGCCAAGTAAGTTCTACCAAATATTCAAAAAAAAAATTGAAGCTAATTCTTTCAGAAACGTTTCCAATAAGTAGAAAAGGAGATAACAATTTCTAACTCATTCTATGAGGACAGTATCACACTGATATTAAAGTAAGATAAAGACATCACAAGAAAATAAAACTATAGGCCAACAGCCTTAATCAATACAGACACACAAAAATACTCAACGAAACATTAGTAACCTATATCCAGACATATATACAAAGGACCACGCTCCATAACCAAGCGGGACTTATCTCATGAAATGGCATACATAAATTTAAAAGAAGTATGAAGGGCATTTAATAAAATCCAACACCCTATCATAATTAAAACAGTCAACAAACTAGGCAGAGTAAAGAACTTCCTCAACCTGATAAAGGTCATCAATGAAAATCCCACAGCTAATCATACTTACTGTCGAAAGACTGAATGCTTTCCTCCTGAGATCAGGCCCCAGACAAGGATGTCCATTCTCACCAATTCTATTCAACATTGTGCTGGAGATTCTAGCCAGGGCATCTGTACAACAAAAGGAGGAAGACACCCAGATTGGAGAGGAAGTAGTAGCTATCTTAATTTGCAGATGACATTATCTTATATATGGAAAATCTTAAAGAACCCACTAAAAAAAAAAACTATTAGAACTGATAAGGTCAGCAAGGTTGCAAGATTCGAGGTCAACATACAAAACTCAATTGTATCTCTACACACTATCAGTGTTCACTGATAATAATGCACACCTGAAAATACAATTAAGAAAACAGTTACTTCTACAATAGCATCAAAAACAAAAACAAAGACAAAATACCTAGGTGTAAGTTTCACAAAAGATGAGGAAAATGAAACTAAAACTACAAACTATTATTAAAGAAATGAAGGAAGACTTCTAAATAAAGAGAAAGACATCCTCCGTCATAAATCAGACAGACTTGGCATTGTTAAGATGGCACCACCCACCCACCCCCAAAATTGATCTTCAGATTCAACATAATTCCTACCAAAATTCCAGCTGGCTTATTTGCAGAAATGGAAAAGCCAATACTCAAATTCATATAGAATTATAAGAGATCCCAAATATTCAGAACAAACCCAACAAAGAAACGGAAGAACAAAGTCGGAAGACCTACGGTTCCTGATTCCAAACTTACTACACAACTACAGTCATCAAGGCATGTGATACTGGCATAAGTGTAGACATGTAGATCAGTGGAATAGGACTGAGAGCCCAGTTAGAAGCCCCCTTGTATAATCAACTGATTTTTTTTCCATTGTGGTGCCAAGACCATTCAGTGGAGGAAAGAAAAATCTTTTCAACAAATGGTGCTGGGACAACTGGATATCCACATGCACAAAAATGATGAGAACCCTCTACCTCGCACCATGCACAAAAATGAACTCAACATGGATCACATACCTAAATATAAGAGCTAAAACAATGAAACTCTTAGAGGAAAATATAGGAGTAAGTCTTCATGACCTTGGCAATGGTTTTTTACAGACATAACACCAAAAGCTCAAGCAACAAAATAAAAAACAAATAAACTGGACTATATAAAAATGATAAACTTTTGGGCTTCGAAGGTTATTACAAAAATGTCAAAAAATAACCCACAAAAAGGCATGAAATAATTTTCAACTCGTATATCCGATAAGTGACTTTTCCTCGTATCCAGAATATATGAAGAACTCTTGTAAATCAGTAATAAAAAGATAACCAACTCAATTTAAGAATGGACAAAATATCTGAATAGACATTTCTCCAAAGAGATGTAAATGACCAACAACACATGCAAAGATCATCAAAGTCATTAGTCATTAGGGAAGGTAAATGAAAACCACAATAACATATCACTTCACACCCATGAGAATGGCTATAATCGAAAAAGATGGATAAGACATATTGACAATGACATAGAGACATTGGAACCCTTATATGCTGTTGATGAAATGAAAAATGATGTGGTCCCTCTGAAAAATAGTTTGACAGTTCCTCAAATGGTTAACCATAGATGATTCTGCAATTCTACTTCTAGGTATACACCCAAGATAAGTGATAACATATGCCCACACAAAAACCTGCACATGAGTGTTCATGGCTTCATTACTCATAATCACCCAAAAGTAGGAAAAATCCAAATGTCATCAAGTGATGAATAGCTAAATAAAATGTGTAAATTTGTACAACGGAACATTATTTGGCAACAAAAATGAATGATGTGCTGATAGATACTACAACATGGATGAGTCTTAAAAACACTGTACTAAGTGAAAAAGAAAAAACAAGCACGAAAGGCCATATATTATAGGATTCTATTTGTATGAAATGTTCAAAAGTGGTAAATTTATAGAGCCAGGAAGTAGGGGTAGGGTGGGGTGTCAGGGGAAAAGGAGGGGAGTGGAGAGTGATTGCTAATGGGTATGTGGTTTCTCTATAATCTAAAAATAGGTGGTGGCAATGGTTGCATAACACTGTGAGTATGCTAAGTGTGCACTTGGAAAGAGTGAATTTTATGATACATGAATTATATGTCAATAAAGCTCATAACAACAGTAAAAAATTCTCTACCTACCTAGATCAAACTTTCACCCTATGCACAGATCCTCTCTCCTCTACTGTCTCCATTTTTCCTTCTTCCTCCATTCCTGTTGTCTCTTCTCTTCTTTTCCTTCTTTCTCATCTCGGAATCACATTGTGTTTTTTGGCTGATTTTTTTTTCTTTTGGCACTTTTTTATACTGATTGAAATTGTATTTCCCAATGCTTAGTTTGACAGATGTTGTCACTTAAACAGTTTTTTAAAGGTGACCTTCAACTGATTTTTTTCGGTGGGGGGCGGGGGGTCAATAAACACGTTAATGGGAAGTTTAACATGAGATTATTTCAAACCTAGGGGCGCCTGGGTGGCTCAGTCGGTTAAGCATTCAACTTCGGCCCAGGTCATGATCTCACGGTTTGTGAGTTCGAGCCCTGCACCGGATTCTGTCTCTCTCTCTCTCTCTCTCTCTCTCTCTCTCTCTGCCTCTCCCCAGCTCACACTTGGTCTCTCTGTCTTTCTCTGAAAAATAAATAAAGTAAAGAAATTATGTAAAAAAAGAGTATTTCAAACCTAAGTTACTAGAAAGCTATTTACCACACTGGAATTTATTTTCTAGCTATTCTTTTTTTGTTGTTATTTTAGGGAGAGACCAAGTGCAAGTAGGGGAGAGGGGCAGAGGGAAAGAGAGGGGGTGAGAGAGAGAGAGAGAGAGAGAGAGAGAAGAGAGAATCTCAAGCAGGCTCCATCCTCAGCTTAGAGCCCAACACAGGGCTTGATCCCATTACCCTGGGATCATGACCTGAGTGGAAATCAAGAGTCAGACGTTCAATTGACTGAGTCACCTAGGTACCCCTCTAACTGTTCTTTTCAAATATCTCAGATACACTTGTAATGAGTCCTAATTCCTACATGCAGTGGAGTCTTGGTGTCTTTCTCTTCCCATCCCCCAAATTGACAAGTGTCTTAGGTGGCAAGTACTTAGTGGTATATACAGATGACTAGAACATGACTAAATTCAAGAGAACTTACAATAAGACAATCAAACACAACACAAGTAACTACAAGACACGGCAATTTGGGTAAGTGTCGTATTCATATTACATAAAACATTGTCATAGAAATTGTTCACAAAATGTGACCATTTAAAAGTTACTTAATTCCCCTTCCATTTCTATGACATCCTGACTAATGGAGCGTCCATCAAAAACCATTCTCTTTCTAGTAGAGTTCCATGCAAAGTCTTTTTTAGAAGATGGTAGGAGTTCCCTTTAAAACAGCATTTATTGAGCACCTATGAGATCCCAGATATTTTGGCAGGGAATGTGCTGTGAAAGCAAAGAAACCTGATGTTTGATTCCAACAAGGGGATGTGCACCAAAAGCCGGCAGCCATGGGCTTTCTGGGTTCCACACAGTGGACCCTGACTGTAGCTGAGCTCCGCTGACAGGAAAGGTTCTTACCCTGGTGTTGACTTGTACAAATTACAGAACTTCTAAGCTAGAGAAAGACAGGGACCATCTAATTCAATACCTTAATTTTAAAGATGAGGACAGACACCAAAGGCAGAGAGACGTTTGACTTTGTCACTGTGGAATCATGACCAGAGCTAGATCTAGAAATCAGGCCTCCTCTCTAAGTCAGTGGATTGTTCCTCATTTCCTCCTCAAACTTTGATTGTCTGATTATCCAATGGATGGTATTACCTATCGTTAGGCTTCACTTTCATTTCTTCTAGATAGTAATACAGGTTGTAGTTTCCATACAGGCTTAATCATACCCACCAAATGCTGAGGTATTATAGAGATCACTAAAAATGAAAATAATACACCACAACTCCAACGGAGGGTCGCAACGATATGAATTCGCACAATGACTACTTAAAACAAACCGAGGATCTTGTTTCTTGGCACCCTAGTTTGGATTTCCTAAAAGCAGAGCCTCTGGTGAAGGTCATTTATTTGAGTGATAAAGTCAGGAAACAAGAGTGAAGCAGGAGGGTGGAGGGAGAAAAAAGCTTTTAAGGTCATTCTGGGGACACCGATTCCATTAGAACCACCTGAGAAACAAACAGATGTCTTGGAATTATGTCCCTGAAAGATGGTGAATGGAGTATTTGGCAGTTGGCTCACATCCCTCATTAGTTTAGGACTGTCCCCAAGGGTATTAGCTCCCCTACAGATTTAAGTTTTCCTTGGGAGGGGAAAGACGGGTCCAACATTTTCTCTCAGCCATGAGAATTTCCTAGAGCGGAAAGACAAGGTAAGTTGTTGTCAGTGAGTTGGGATCTGGGGCTGAGGCTGAACTCAATGGTGGCTGAAAGAATGTGACAGGGGGTCCAGAGACGCCTGATACAATTGGCTTAGAAAAGCTTCTCTAGAAGCAGAAATCTGGGGGTGGGAATTGTGGAGAAACGAACCATCACGTGGGCGAAGGTCAGCCGATTCCCCCACCGGCCCTGGGAGGACAGCTTTGTTTGGTAAAAAGTTTTCCCCGGAACACACTGCCGAGTAACAGCTCTGTTTTCTTGTGTCCCATTTATCCTGAGACAAATGCTTTGGCCTATCGATTCATTACGCAAAGGTGTGTAGTTACCCTAAGAAATACTTACGCATTGTACTCTGGAAAACCAAGAGCTCATGGTTCTGAGATTCACAAAGAGGCCTCGTAAAGTCATAATTAGCACTAAAGGGATAGTGAAAAGAAGAGCAGCCAAAGAATGTAATGGGACTTTGACCTGCAACAAGCAACACCAGAGACAAGGTTCTGGGCATCAGCGCGAGCACCATGAGGAAAGGCCTCAAGACAAAGAAGTCTTCTCCATTCAGTTTCAGTCTCAACCTTAAACAGGATCTGCTCGTCAACGTGATACGTGATCAAATTCCTACAGGCACCAGGTCCGACATTAGTTTTCAAAAAATACATATAACGTTATCCTATAATTGCCCCCGACAGACTCATGCATAAACTGCTTCTCTTCAAAAGCCCAAAGAGACACCACCGAGAGATGGTTGAAGAATTGGTTTCAGTTACAACAGGAAGCCAGCTCTCTTCTGAATTCCTGCAGGGTCGTTTAAGCCGAAGTAAAGAGCCTCTACAACCAGGCGCCTGAAAGCTGGCACTATTATCTCAGGAGAGTTTTGAGGCTCACCGTGTAAAGTTTTGAGTGAACGTTTGGACACCCACCTGAGCCAATGATCAAAGAGAGTGCTTCAGGCTCTATGTGTGAAAACAGCGTACTCCTTTTTTAGCCTCCTGAGAGTCCATCCAGTTCAGATTTAGTTGCTCCGTAGAGAGAAGAATTAACATAAACTTAAGCTAATTCCTCTCTGTATTGTTTATCTTGACTGCGAGGCTCTTCAAATGCCTCCCGTTTCCCAGGTCCTCAGTTTCTGTGTAGTCACAGCAGAGGAGTCTCTGTTCACGACACACGGGAAGAAATCAACAGGGCTGTTTTAGAACTCACACATGCAACCAGCAGATGCAATCCAAGCCATAGCTCCTGTGCAGGGCCATAGAACGTCACCTTTCCCAAAGGCAGCAAGGTTAGCCTATCAAACAGCACAAAGATGGAATAGGGAAGCAGGTCAAAGATGATGTGAAGGCAGGCATGGACTTGACATCTTCTCCAAGAGTTAGAAAAACAAAACAAAACAAAACAAAACTGTATTTGATGGTCTGGCATCCAAGCCAGCGGTGGGCTCAACCAGAAATAGGACAGTTGGATCTGTAATCACTTCCATTCCAATGCTGGTTTTCTTTCTGTCACCTCCAGACACACCCCAGATGAGCTGGTTCTCCACCTTGGAGTCCACTTTGAGTGCAGCTCTTGAATGATTTTATCAAATGTGTTCATTTCTTGTCCGACTGCTTACATTTGCCAAAGGGCTGCTGAAAATCCTGTTTTCTCTTACCATCAAAGCCCCCACCATGTTACCATCTTGGACTTACCAAACTGTGGCACTTTTGACGTTGGCAGGTTGAGAGGTTCTATTTAGCAGAATATCTCCAGAGAGACAACAGGGTTCCTTCTTCACAGCCATTATGACTCACAAGGAGGACTTGCCTCCAATAGAAGGTCCCAGGGTAACATTAAGACCAGCGTTTCATCACTCCATGGACATCCTTCAGTATCTCCTTCTCAACAGCGTAGGAAGTCACTCTCCTCCATTCAATAGCAAATATTACGAAAACTTAACTCAGGTCAAATAGACCACATCTCAAAGTCTTTGGAGGGCCCACTAGGTGAACCATTGCTCCTTGTTATTGACATTGGGAAAATGGAAACGTTCTTCATAGACATCTAAAAAATTATTTTCTCCACCGTGCTGCCACGGGATGGAATGAATCTTTCCCAGAGAATTCTAAATGGAACTCTGACTTATGGAGCTGCTGACACCACTTCTTTCCTGCTGTGGAAAATCATCCCGACTTAATCTTGAATTTTAAAATATATACATGTACACACACAGGCATACATGCACACACACATGGACAGAGGGCAAAATAAGAAGGAAGGGACAAAGAATGTGAAGTATTATCACTCAAAAGAAAGATCCGGAGAGAACGCCTCATTTACGTGGACCCTACTGTGCATGAGGCGGAAGTAGAGAAATTCGTTCATTCATTCAACCAAGATTGAGTGTGTGTCTCAGAAGAGTGGTTAACAGGCTTGCCTGGCTTGCTCACACCAGATCTGTGCCTTGAAATCCAGGTTGAAGAAGGGTTAAGGGCTACATGAAACATCACGAGATTAAAATTCCCATAAGAAACAAGATAAATACCATCTGAGATACCAAAATTTTCGGTGTTCACGCTGGTTGTGGGTTTGTACGTGGGTAACAATGAGAAGACATTAAAATTTTCTAGGCATACACTGTTAAAACATGCACGCTAATTGACAAGTTGTGCTACAAAAACTATTCTTGATTTTCTATATCTGCAACATGGAGGCTACCTTACATTTCCCCAGGCAAATACGAGGTTTGACTTCTTCCTTTAAACAGTCCAAAGCATTAATTGTATTTTCCTTAAAGGACTTCTCACTGATGAAATGCTATGCTTGGTTTAGTGGAGTTTTCTTATAACCATAGTCAGTGGAAAAAGCAATAATGCAATTCAACAGTTTCATGATTATTTTAATATGATATTTCCCGTGCTCCAAATGGAAGTCAACCTTTTATGAAAAGTGCCAAGGATTCTGAGGTTAAGAGCGGGGCAGTGAGGTATCATGATGTTTTATTTTTTTTTTTTCAACGTTTTTTATTTATTTTTGGGACAGAGAGAGACAGAGCATGAACGGGGGAGGGGCAGAGAGAGAGGGAGACACAGAATCGGAAACAGGCTCCAGGCTCCGAGCCATCAGCCCAGAGCCTGACGCGGGGCTCGAACTCACGGACCACGAGATCGTGACCTGGCTGAAGTCGGACGCTCAACCGACTGCGCCACCCAGGCGCCCCTATCATGATGTTTTAAAGAAGTAGCTTCCGTGAGGCAGGGAGATGTGAATGAGGGCAGCAAACTTGTGGTCCCTGGAGTGACAGCTCCTCCTGAATTGTTTGAAGGGTTTAATGAAAGGGTGGGATATTTAGTCTTTTCCTTGCAAAAATATTTTATCACAAAGTGTATACATCAAGCTGAACACATAAATCTTCTAGTGTCTCTTCTTGAAAATTGGGGGGAAAATCTATAAGGCATAATATAGAAAGAACAGAGCTTTAAACATCT
Source organism: Neofelis nebulosa (assembly GCF_028018385.1). Taxonomy (NCBI): domain Eukaryota; kingdom Metazoa; phylum Chordata; class Mammalia; order Carnivora; family Felidae; genus Neofelis; species Neofelis nebulosa. The sequence goes on from NC_080783.1 coordinate 11,149,213, forward strand.
TCCTGCCCCTTTAAAAAAAATTACCATAATGCATACGCCATTGAAAAAGAAAAGATATTAAAGAAGTCAAAAGAGAAAAGCAAAGATTAATTAGAAACTCACCATCCTAGAGAATTAGAGAGGTAAAAAAAAAACTTTTTGTTTAACTTTGTAGACTTGTGTTTATTCATATCTTTAACCTAAGTCAGATCACACGACACATGTATTTAAAAACCTATTCTCTTCGTTTAAGAATACAGATATGGGGGCGCCTGGGTGGCTCAGTCGGTTAAGCGGCCGACTTCGGCTCAGGTCATGATCTCGAGGTCCGTGAGTTCGAGCCCCGCGTCGGGCTCTGTGCTGACAGCTCAGAGCCTGGAGCCTGTTTCAGATTCTGTGTCTCCCTCTCTCTGACCCTCCCCTGTTCATGCTCTGTCTCTCCCTGTCTCAAAAATAAATAAAACGTTAAAAAAAAATTAAAAAAAAAAAGAATACAGATATGGTCTAATGTTTATATCAAAAAATGTACTCTCTATTCTATCATTTTAAACAGTAGTATGGCTTCTCATTATTGCATGGTTATCCGTGATTAAACGCCCTAGGTTGTTTCTAACTTTTTGGTTGTTGTAAATAGTACTATGAAGAACTCGGTATGGATGAATCTTTGTACATATTCTTAATCACTTTCTTAAAAGAAGGCCGAGAAATGGAATTTTAGGGTCTAGAAATGTGTATCTATTTCACAGTTTTGAGATTGCAAAGCTACCTACCAGAATTCTGAGTGAGTGGACCCAATTCCTTGTGTATTTCACAGGATCAACAAATAGAAATGCATGCATTTACTTAGGGCTTTGTGGAAGCAACTACTTCTCCATTAAATATAAGTCTAAATGTGGCAAATGCCTGAATGCTATCAGCTCCTGTGATACATCCTAGCCTCTGCCACATTAACTGCTGTGGACTTTTTATTTATTTGTTTGTTTGTTTGTTTGTTTGTTTGTTTATTTTTACCCAGCACAAAGCCAACATGCTGGGAAGTGTATATGCCACGCCCTGAACCCTTAAAGTAAATATTTTCCCAGGGACATCGAAGAACCGGAAGAGAACCGATGAAAAGGAGGAGGGCAGTCCCTATGACTCCCGTACTTTCCAAAGGAACCTCTTGGTACTGAGTGTATTTACTTAACAGATTAGAGGTTTTAAATATCTAACTGAGTTATTGCTCTGATGGTGAAATCTCGGTTGCTCCCTATTGTAAACTTGAAAATTCCCCTGCGTGCTTTCTCAAAGCTGACATGAAGGAGCCAGCTATAATAGTCCGAGTAGGCAGGGAATAATTTGCTAAGGAATGCTGCCTAGTCAGGGCACAGACGGAGACCGATGCCACATGTTCCTACAAAGCACACAGTTTCATATGAGGGCTAACAACTGTCCTTCGGTCCTGAAGAATGGCGTTGGCTAAACGACCAGCAGGGTCGACGTGGTGACATGTTCAAGTTCTAATATGTGATGTTTAGATCCTTCCGGATTTTGCCAGTTCACTGCACTTCTGGAGAGAGAGATTCAGGGTCCATTTGTTACACGTTTCTAGAGTTACCCCAGGAAAGACTAAGCCTCATCACTTATTTCAGGCAATCTGCATTTACTAAGAATACAATCATAAACGTTTGCAAAAAAAAAAGTCATAAATGACACACAAAACTGTTCATTGCAGCACTATGTAGAATAGGAAAGAAAATGGAAACACCCAATTAGTTAATAATAGAACAGTGATTAAAACAATGATAGGATTTCCATATGATTGAATAATATGTTGCCATTTAAATAATTTTGAAACATTTACGCAAGGGAGGAAATGCTAATGACAAAAAATAGAGAAAATCGTACGACACAAAGTTATAAATCGTACGACACAAAGTTATAAGTAGTACGTTAAGCCATTATGGGAAACTGTGTATATTTGTACTTATACATTAAAAAAAAAAAAAAAAGACTGGAAAGAAATTCACCAAAATGAAAACAGAAATTACCTGTGGTGATGGGAGGCTCTCCCCACTTGTTTTCATGTTTTTTTTCTATATTTGTCAGTTTTTTATAATAAACACATATTGCTTTTATAATCAGAGAAGAATAAATTATTTTCAAACCCACATATTAAAAATTCTCGTTTCCTAGTAGAGTGAACTTATAAATATGATTTTAAAGGGCTACCTTTATTCATAGTTTTAATATTTTTTAGTAAAAATTGCCACCAGAAGAAAATGAATAATCTTATTTTTTGGAACACCTCATGTCAGGCTTTCATGATGATATTACAGTAAGTCTTGCAAAATTTTCACTGCCCTCCTAACTTCATGGATGGCCCTAGAAGATGCATGACTATTCCAGGAGAACATCAATAATCTATCTTGTGTTGGAATTTGCAGAATAAAATAGGTGAAAGTTAACCAGAAACTGTTTACACGAGCTAGTAGCTGTTTTAAAATTTAATTGTGAAGTTGATTTATTAGGTTAGGAAAATGTATCCATAAAAAAAAAAAAAAAGGATGGGGGGTGGGGGTGGTGCTTGGGTGGCTCAGTCTGTTAAGCGTCCGGCTTTGGCTCAGGTCATGATCTTGCGGTCCGTGAGCTTGAGCCCCGGGTTGGGCTCTGTGCTGACAACTCAGAGCCTGGAGCCTGCTTTACATTCTGTGTCTCCCTCTCTCTCTGCCCCTCTCATGCTCTGTCTCTCTGTCTCTCTCTCTCTCTGTCTCTCAAAAATAAATAAACATTAAAAAAATATTTTTTTAAGTTTCAGAAACACAGATTACTTTGCTGGTGAGGGTTAACAAATAAGCAAGCATACCAATAACTTTCTGTATGATTGGGCAAGTCAGTGTGCTCTCTGGATCTCAGCATCTCCATCAGAAAATAAACAATGCACAGACACCTGCTCTCCAAATTCTCTTTGGAAGTAGTAAACTATTCAAAGGCAGAAAACAATTATTTTATAAATCTTATTAATTAGCAGGTTCATTTCCACTAAATAAGAAGAAATGTCGATAAAGTCCTGTAGTATTATAGCCTTACGATTTGTGTGTGTGTGTGGTAAGAATATTTCAGATTTAGTCTCTTGGCAACTTTGAAGTATGTAACATAGCATTATTGACTATAATTGCAATGCTATGATTCATCATCTGACTGCAAGTCTGTACCCTTTAACCATCATCTTCCAAATTCCTCTCGCCCCCGGCCCCTGGTGACCATCATTCGGCTCTGTTTTTACTAGTTCTGTATAGCCTTCTAGTTTTAACCAGCTTATAATAAGCCAGTTTAACCAGTAGGCTTATAAACACTTCCTTGCATTTCACAATGGTCTGATCTTAAGCAGGCAGCCATTTTGAATCTTGTTCTATTTCCGGACCGTGTTACATTTCACCATCTGAATCATCCTTCCTCTCATAGTAGAAGTTAGGCAAATCCTGAGGTATCTTGTCACTTCCAACCACATACATTATCGTTTATGGCACATTTCCTCAGAGCTCACAGGTGCCCATTGATAGAACCAGATGAGCCGCTGGAATGCCCCACCATGCCCTCCAGCTCCAGCCAAGAGCTACTGATCTGCCTAGAGCCTGTAAAAGATGTCTCGACTGCTAGTAGACCTGGGGGGAATGATGCAATAGCTGGCCAGGGAAAGAAACCAACAAGGCCAAAGCTTTGGACTCATTCCTGAGTGAGTTCATTGATCTGCTTCTGTCCTACAGACCTTAATCCAAGCCCACCATATGTAAGGGGGCCGAGATGAGGCATGGTGCATAGGCCAGAACAAAATGTGGTCTATACTGAAATAACAGTCAGTACAGCATCTCCAGAAGAAACCCCCAAGTAATCATGACGCTCAGCCAAAAGGATCCACCCTAATTAATATCATCACTACTGAATTTAAGCACTTTCTGAAACGTTTCCACCCTTTCTGAGGACTGACGTGTCCCCTAGGTAAAGAATCACAAGTGAAAACTGTCAGACTTTCAAACACCTGTGTCGTAAATTTTTCTAGTTACAGAACTTTCTCCCAGAGATGAGTCAAGGGTCACAGATGATGTTTACCCACTCTGAGGGATGAGCAGGACCACTGGGAGAATAAAAAGTTGAGACTGACTATAGTACGATTTTAAGAAATTGTGTATCCCACTGTGAAAGTCACTGGAGACTTTTCTACCCTGAAACTCTGTGTTAATTAATCAGTAAAGATACATAATCACTTTCAGAAAGATGATTATAAAAAACAGGAATGAGGAACTCAAAGCACCATTGACCCCGGGAGCTCATTACATATTGACAAGTGTGTACCTAGATTGACTTCCCACCTCCAACCCCCCAAATAAAAACATATTTTGTGATCCCTCCACAGACTTTGGGGAGGTTAGAGTAAGTCGGTACAAGGCACACATAATTTTAGCCATTACAAATGAGAAAGTTTGTTTTAGAGTGAAGGCAACTAAGGCCTAATCTTTCTCCTCCCTCCAACTCCTAGGAATTTGGATCTTTGTTAAATGTCACAATGAATAAGAGAATAATTACAGGGGTACAACTATTTTAAGCACCTGGAAAACTAAATTTTTTAATGGTTATTTACTTTTGAGACAGAGAGAGAGAGAGAGAGAGAGAGAGAAAGAGAGAGAAAGAAAGGGAATGAGCCAGGGAGGGGCAGAGAGAGAGGGAGACCCAGAATTCGAAGCAGGCTCTTGTCAGCACAGAGCCGGATGCGAGCCTCGACTCACGAACCGTGAGATCATGACTTGAGCCAACATCGTATGCTTACTTAACCGATGGAGTCCCCCAGGCACCCCTGGGAAACTAAACTTAATGAGAGATTTCATTGAGGGAGGAGTGGGGGGAGGAAGAGACCGAATGTTACGCTTCCTACAATTTTTAGCAATCAAATACATTAGACTGAAAAACTTCATCTTTCGAGAATTTCGATCATGCCAAAATATACAAGAAATCAACACAAAATGGCAAAAAATGGCCAATTACTTTAGAGAATGTGAAAGAAGAAACATATTAGAGACACACATAAACACAGGAGTACTGGTTGGACATGTGCTGTGTGGTCAGATTGGCCAGAGAAGGCAGCACAGGGCCAGAGTCAGAAGGACTAAGTTCTCACGTCAGCCGGGTCACACGCTGGCCATGTGGCCCCGACCAAGCCACTGAGTCTTAACCTCTGCATCCACAAAGTGAGGATAAATATGCATCCAGGTATCACTTAGACGGCTGGCGAGGCAATCCAAGTGAAAGTACCATGCGAAGTATAAATCACAGGCAAGCTATCGGTGTAGATACTGTTTTCACCACACTAAGCAATGCGGTCAAGACAAAGATGTAAAAGAAATAGCTTTGGGGGTTGAGAAGATTATACCTCAGTTAAAAGGATAAAACAGGAATCAGTGAGGGGCACCTGGGGGGCTCAGTCGGTTAAGCGTCCGACTTCGGCTCAGGTCATGATCTCACACTCCGTGAGTTCGAGCCCCCCGTCGGGCTCTGTGCTGACGGCTCGGAGCCTGGAGCCTGCTTCGGATTCTGTGTCTCCTTCTCTCTCTGCCCCTCCCCACTTGTGCTCTGTCTCTCTCTGCCTCTCAAAAATAAATAAATGTAAAAAGAAAAAAAAATTTTAAATAAAAGTTCCTAGATGTGAAGAAATTATCTCCTGGCACCTGTAAAAATTTCTCGTGTGCAGCTTCTCAGAGAAAAAAAACACACGCCCCACTCCACTGCTATCCTGTCATTCCAGAAGCATTAACAGTCCACCCACAGTGTATGTGACACCCTCTGACAGAATTTTCTCTGGCACGTGTGCCATTCTGCCAAGAGGTTTGGCAAGGGCTCCACCAGTTTCCTCCACGGCTTCAACTCTCACAGTTTAAAGATTGCTGATCTTTTCACTCTTGCCTTTCTTGTGACCTATTTACTATTTCCTGTGTGCCAGGAAGAGACTTGATTTGGGAGTACAAAGTAACCTGTCAGCAGCAGTCACAGTAAATGGTTTAGAGCTTGAACTGAATCCAGTTCCCAGGAGTGACTAAGAACAGCTTAGCATGATCACACTTGAACTACATGATGCCCTTTTCCAGGGCCGTGAGAATGATGCTCACAGATTCAAACAGGGATTCAAGATGAGTTTCTCAGAACCAACACTGGAGGAAAAGCTGGTGGGATTCCAAATGAGAATCTGGCTGTGCAAAGGGAGGGAAGACATTGCTTCAGAAAGTAATCGCAACACCTCACGTCAGCCTCAGACACAGACAGAGTCAAGAGTTGGGGGGAAAGGGACCTGATGGTGCTTGCAGGATTGTCCCACCCCTCCTGGAGCCAGGCCTTCAGGGCTCCGCCGATTAGGAAGATGGCGGCCACTAGACTGGACGACTTTCACCATAATATCCACAGGTTGGGGAAGACTCTCAGAAGTTTGGAGGGTCCTCACTTTCGGGAGCTCTGCCCATACCCCTTGATGCACAATCAAGTCCCAAAAGGACTTTAGGAAACCTAAGGATCCTTCTGGCCTTATCTCTCACCCAACAATATGGACATGCTGATTCAAGGTCCTTTCCCCAATATCTCCCCATTTCTGGAAGAATCCATTTACTCCTTCTACCTCCACCTGGCCCATCACTGTTGTTGGATGTTCCCCATTTATCATTCAAGACCTAATTCAAAGGTTACTTTTATAGGACAGTTTCCACAACTAGATGAAACAGCTCTTTACTTGGAACTCCCGTGGGACTTTGCTTTGCACACTACGTAAGAAGCTATATTTTCCTGTCTTTGTCTGTATAGCACCTGGCAGAGGGTAGAGGTTCAAGAATGTGTGACAGATGAATGAACCAACTGAATTCATTTTTTGTTATTCTCACCCCTTGTTTCCTACATCTATTAGTCACTAATTCTTCTACACATTTGGCTTCCAACTCGTTTTCTTCTCTCCGACCACAGCTGCCCTGGCCTCAGGTCTCAGAAATCCATGTTGGCATTAATATAGTTTCCCAAAGCAGGCTCCTCACCCATCAAAGAATCAAAGACTATTGTAATAATGACATGGAGACACTTATTCTCCATTGTTCCACTTTCTCTCAAGCTGGGATTTGAACCCAGATCAGTCCAGACCCACCATCCACGCTGCTTCTCCAACACTTGTCTCTTCCAAATTGGCCATAGAAAGAGAAAGATGGGAGTTATCACTGAATAACTTACTGTCAATCCCAATTTTGTGGATTCCTAGGACCAATGGACGGCTTTCAAGATATTTACCAACCCCCAGAAATTATATATAAAAGACTGGGTCTAGCCAATGCAATGTTGAAGGAGAAAAACAAAGCTGAAGGACTGACCCTACCAGATGTTAAGACTTACTCTAAATCTACAGTAATCGAGACAATATGGCATTGGTGAAAAACAGAAAAATAGATCAATAGCACAAAATAGAGAGTCCAGAAATAGACTCACAAAAATATAGTGAACTGATCTTTGACAAAGAGGTAAAGGCAATACAATGGGACAAAGATGGTCATTTCAACAAATGGTGCTCCAACCACTAGATATCTATAAAAAAAAAAAAAAAAAAAAAAAAAAAAGAATCTAGGCAGAGACTTACACTTTTCATACAAATTAACTCACAATGGATCATAGACCTAAACATGAAACTACAAAACTTCTAGAAGATAGCATAGGAGAAAATCTAGATGACTTTGGGTGTGGCAGTGACTTTTATACACACCATCAAAGATACAGTCCATGAAAGAAATAATTGATAAGCTGGGTTTCATTTAAATTAAAAACTTCTGCTCTGGGAAGGACAAGGTTAAGAGAATTAGAAGACAAACCCACAGACTGGGAGAAATCATTTGCAAAAAAATATATCTGATAAAGGCTGTTATCCAAAATCCACACAGAACTCTTAACACTCAACAATGAGAACACAAACAATCCAATTAAAAAATGGGTCCAAGACTATAACAGTTACTATCTCAATAAAGAAGATACACATGTGGCAAATAAGCATATGAAAAGATATGTCATTTGGGGAAATGCCAAGTAAAACCATATTGACATTCCACTCCACACCTATTCGAATGGCCAAAACCCAGAACATTAACGACACCAAATGTTGGAGAGGTTGTGAAGCGATAAGAACTCTCATTCGCTGCTGGGTGGGAATGCAAAATGGAAAAGCCAGTTTAGAAGACAGCTGGGTGGTTTCTTACAAAACTAAACACCCTCTTACTAGTCCAGAAATTACACAGTCCAGAAATTGTGTTCCTTTAGTATCCATCCAGTGGAGTGGAAAACTTATATCCACACCAAAACTTGCTACACAGATATGTTATAGCAGCTTTGTTCATAAGCACCTAAACTTGGAAGCAATCAAGATGTCCTTCAAGAAACAGTGGTTCACCCAGACAATGAACTAAAACACTAAAGAGAACAGCACTAAAGACAAATGAGCTATCAAGCCACAGAAAAAAGACATAGACGAACCTTAAATACGTAGTACGAAGAGGAAGAAGCCAATGGGAAAATGGGGTGGCTGGGTGGCTCAGTCGGTTGGGCGTCCGACTTCAGCCCGGGTCACGATCTGGCGGTATGTGGGTTCAAGCCCCGCGTCGGGCTCTGGGCTGATGGCTCGGAGCCTGGAGCCTGCTTCCGATTCTGTCTCCCTCTCTCTCTGCCCCTCCCCCGTTCATGCTCTGTCTCTCTCTGTCTCAGAAATAAATAATGTTAAAAAAAAGAAGCCAATGGGAAAAGACTATATATGCTGTACAATTTCAACTATATGGCCTTCTGGAAAAGACAAAGCTACGGAGACAGGAAAATGATCAGTGGTCACCAGGGGTTGGAGGTGGTGGGAAGGGATAAACCCATGAAGCCCAGAGGATTTTCAGAGCAGTGAAACTACTCCCTATGATACTACAACGGTGGATACATGTCATTATACGTTTATCCAAACCCATCGAAACAACAATGGCAAGAGCAAATCCCAAAGTAAACTATGGCCTCTGGGTGGTTACGACGTGCCAAAGCAGGTTCACTGGTTGTAACAAACACATCCACTCAAGTGTGAATGTTAACAGTGGGGCAGGCCCTGCAGCCATGAGGGCAGGAAACACATGGGAAATTTCTGTACCTTCCTCTCAACCTTGTTAGGAATCTAAAACTGCTCTAAAAACAAACGGTCTTTAAAAAAAAATGTTGGGTCTACGTGTGTAGGTGTGTTATTTTCCTGAGGAGGCAGGCCGCGGTTTCCACCAGACTCTTCAAGGAATCTATCATTTCAAAAAGGCAAAGAATCACCACCTTGGAGCATTTCTGCAAATCCTTGGATTTGCACTGACAAAAGTTGCATGTTTACTCCTTTTGATTCATTCCCCTGAGCCCACCACGTGAAGGGCTTTCACCCACCCGGAGTCTTTTTTTGGACACAAGACGGGCTTCCAAATCACCCGCTGTTGTTTCCTCCGGGCAGAATTCCAGGATTCGTCTTATTCGAGATGGTACTTTCCCAGCCTTGGCACTGCTCTCCTTCTTTCCTTTATCTTCTTCAGATAATCACGCAGTGTTACTTGCGTGCTACTTCATTCTTCCTCCTTAGAAAATCTCACTGATATACTGTTCCCAGCCTCTTTATCTCAAGCCTTCCCCATTACGCCTGGCTAAGCAGGTAGTTTCCTGGTGCTGGGACCAGAGCCAATCTATTCTGGTGGGTTTTTTTCTTTTTATTAATTCTCCAAAAGGAAAACTCATTTTCCTATTGGAAAATGTGGCAAAGGTGAATCAACTTTATTCCTGTCATCAATTTTCATCAATTCAGAGCTCCAGGTTAATGTATATGCAATGGAGTTGGAGGGAAGAGAGTGGAATGTTCAAATCCACAGTAAGATTTCAGTGTCGTGAGTGACTTTAGAATTTACCCACTCACCTCAACAAATAGCTCAGCTACACACCCAAGAGTTTTGTCTAAGTTTTAAAACCAGTTAGTTGCAGAGTCAAGAGATTTTTTTTCCCCCAGACCATTCTGTACCACCAACTCCAAGATACACACATGTTTTTTTCTTGCTTAACATAGCAGTTTTCTGCAACGCTTCTTAGCTACAAAACCAGGAACATGTGGATACATTGTATCGGAGCAATTTTTCTGGCTATATGCCTAAACTGAATAATACAGATTAAATATGCAGATCAGACTGTGTAGCACCTGCTCTGAAAAGATTTCTGTTTAAGAAAGAAAGAAAGAAAGAAAGAAAGAAAGAAAGAAAGAGGAAGGAAGGAAGGAAGGAAGGAAGGAAGGAAGGAAGGAAGGAAGGGAAGAAGAATGGAAACAATGAAAGAAAGCAAGAGAAGGAAAGAAAGAAAGAAAGAAAGAAAGAAAGAAAGAAAGAAAGAAAGAGGAAGGAAGGAAGGAAGGTCAGAAGGAAGGAAGGAAGGGAAGGAGGAAAGAAAGAAAGAAAGAAAGAAAGAAAGAAAGAAAGAAAGAAAGAAAGAAAGAAAAAGAAAGAAGAGAAAGAAGAAAGAAGGAAGGTCAGAAGGAAGGAAGGAAGGAAGGAAGGAAGGAAAGAAGGAAGGAAGGAAGGGAGGGAGGGAGGGAGGGAGGGAGGGAAGGAGAATGGAAAGAAAGAAAGAAAGAAAGAAAGAAAGAAAGAAAGAAAGAAAGAGAAAGAGAAAGAAAGAAGAGAAAGAAGAAAGAAGGAAGGTCAGAAGGAAGGAAGGAAGGAAGGAAGGAAGGAAGGAAGGAAAGAAGGAAGGAAGGAAGGAAGGAAGGAAGGAAGGGAGGGAGGAAGAGAGGGAAGGAGAATGGAAAGAAGGAAAGAAAGAAAGAAAAAGAAAGAAAGAAAGAAAGAAAGAAAGAAAGAAAGAAAGAAAGAAAGAGGAAGGGAGGGAAGGAGAGAGGGAGGGAGGGAGGAAGTAAAGACCAAAGGTGTGGACACATCTCAACAGTGCGCAATTGAAGATTTGCAAACCAGTTTCATGGTTCAAAGTCAAGCAACTATTTGTGGGCTCAGCAGCAGGATCCCAGCCCCTCACTAAAGTGTTAAATCTGCAAGGACAGCTGTGTAGCAGATGGCTGGCAGCTTCTCTGATTTTGTGGCTCAGCAGCCTTCCAGAAGCAAGGCAGAAGCTCTTCATTCAGCAGCTGCTCACCCTCAGTTTTCTTCCAGTAGGAAATGATCCACCCCAAAAGTTCTATCAATGCTCCCAAACACCTCTCTCTCCCACCTGCAGGTGCCCCAGGAGAGATGAAAAGGAGAAACCATTGGCTGGTTTCTCATTTTACTCGTTGGGGGCCCCCATGGAGCCCGTGTAAGAGAAAATGCTGACTCAGTCAGAGCACTCTTGCCCTTAGGTGTTGAGGATTCTCTGTCTCTTGTGTCAGATAGATCTGGGCAAGTGAGATAGGGGACAGGAAGCAGGGTAAGGGAGGAAGCTTGTGACACTGGAGTTGAAGTTGAGTGGCTGAAGCATGGCATGGTGGGGGCGGGGGCAGTTACTAGTAAGGAGGATGGGGGGGGGGGGGGCTTCAAGATAGTATTTGAGGTAAAGGTGAATACATCCGGGATTGCTTCATGGTTTGAGAATCAGACATATGCATGTCTGTCTACGTAGCTTTTCTTTCCTGCGGGTGGGAGTATTTCTCTAAAAGGACAATTGAGCTTCACCTCTCAGCTAGCACAGGGATCCGCTTCTCCACACAGTCGAGGGTTCCGGTTATCTTCTGTGGCCCAGCGTCACCACGGTGGAACCGACCAATGTGGGGCAATGCACTCAAGCCCTGTTGTGACGAGCAGTCCCATGGAAGTGAGTGTTTGGTTTTCTTCTTGACGCCGATGGTGCATGGATCCTTAAGAGAAGATAGGGAAATGTCTTTGTTTTAGAACATTCCCGCAGCACGTATACACCTTATGCACCCGGCCTTGTTCTAAGTGATTTTTCAAATTCTAACCTATAACATACAAAAGTTCTGTGGCAGGGGATTTCATATTTATTATTAATTCTGGTGTCTCTCAAAATGATATTTGGGGAGACTCAGGCCAGAACCAGGGGATTCTTGCTAACAATGATGGTGCCTTAAACCCATGCTGATGAGAACCGTGGGAGGCAGGCTTATTGGTGCCCATTCTACAGATAAGAAAAATGAGATTCAGGGAAATGTGTATCGGGTCCAAGGTCAAACAACAATTAAGTGCCGGGGCCAAGATCAAAACCTGGGTCTGCCTGACTCTAAAACTCATGCTCCTTCAGCAACAACACAGAATAGGATGAGCACTGATACCCCCTGCTGTCATTTCAGCAACAAATCTTGTGTATCTACTTCGTGCAAAACACTCCAGAGGGGCGCTGTCATATCTTAAACATGGCACCTTGAGATCAATAAACTGCTCTGGGACAAAGGATCCTGGGTTATTGGGACCAGGGCCTGGAGTGGGACAGGAATGGAGCGGATAAAAACTGCAGACCTGGGGGTTGTGCAAGTTCTAGGTCATCCAGGCAGAAGACGGCAGCCAGGACACAAGCATGACACACACCGAGTGTCCCAAGGATGACAAGCAATCTATGAAGGAGCCTACCCCGTGAAGCTGATGAAGACATAAAGTACAATGGGGAAACCCAACGGGGCCTGACCAAGCCCCAGCCTCTGGGCTGAGTTTTGGGGGCAGGGTTGGGGGCCCTGGGGGTGAACTGGTAGGAACAGAATGACAAGACAGGGCCATCTCCAGGACCATGACCTGAGATAGGACATTGGCCCCACAACCAGGGCAGAGCCCAGGAACCGTGGTGGCAGCACAGACTCAGGGCTGGGCCAGTGGCAAGGGGGCAGAGTCCTCAAGCATTCCTCAAAAGAAGCACCTTCCACACTTTTCTGTGGACCCTCATCACCCTTGGAAAAGGTGAAAGGTGATCTTGGCGGCCCTAAGCTAGGCAACGTTAACCAAACACTAAACTGATGTTTTCAGAGACATTCGTATACTCAGACTCATTTTCAATCTTCAGAGGAAGAACATAAGGCATTTCCTAAATGTATTTGATCACAGAATGCATTTCTCCGTGTAGTTTTTTTTTTTTTTAACAGATCTTCTATTGTTATATCAGAACACATCATTGCTGTTAACCTTGTTATGGGTCACATCGAAACTCTGCTAGGTAAGGTTTCTTATATCCATTCTCCACCTGGAAGATTAAAAATAGGTCCTGAGAGTGGAGTGATTCTGTGCTACTGGGGGTGGGGGGTGGGGAGCGTGGGGGGGGGGGGGATGGGGGGGAACCCAGGTGGCCCAGGCTGCAGTGCTGGGAATCAGGCAGGGCCGGACAGACACATGGTGCATGAGGCAGAGAAACATCATTTCTGCTTTCGAGAAATTTACATGTTATGGAAAACCAGCCGTTTGAAAAAGTCAAACTAAACTTTGCTCTTATTTTACTGAGGTCACACCATTGTCTGCCCCGCCAGCTTTCTCCTCTCCCTTTCGTGGAGTCAGCTCTTAAAAATAAACATGAGGCTTGGGGCACCCAGGGGGGCTCAATCAGTTAAGCATCTGACTCTTTTTTTTTTTTAATTTTTTTTTAACATTTATTTATTTTTGAGACAGAGAGAGACAGAGCATGAACGGGGGAGGGTCAGAGAGAGGGAGACACAGAATCAGAAGCAGGCTTCAGGCTCTGAGCCATCAGCCCAGAGCCCGACGCAGGGCTCGAACTTACGGACCGCGAGATTGTGACCCAAGCCGAAGTCAGACGTTTAACCGACTGAGCTACCCAGGCGCCCCTAAGCGTCTGACTCTTGATGTCAGCTCAGGTCATGATCTCACGGTCCTTGACTCCAAGCCCCACATCTGGCTCTGCACTAACAGGGTGAAACCTGCTTGGGTTTCTCTCTCTCCTCTCTCTCTCTATGTCCCTCCTGTTTGCGCTCTCTCTCTCTCAAAATAAAGAAGCATTTATAAATAAATAAATAAATAAATAAATAAATAAATAAATAAAGTGACATGTCCATCTTATGGACCATCCATCAGCAAAAACCTAAAAAGTCAAGCACTAAAACTTGCTACAGTGTGGGTGCACCCCAGAAACTTTATCCCAAGTAAGAGAAGCCAGACACAAAAGACCACATAGTGTATTATCATATTTATATGAAACGTCCTAGAATAGGCAAGTCCAGAGAGGGGGGGCTGGGGGTGGAGGAAGAATGGGGAGTGAACGCCAAAGTGCAGGGGCTTTCTCTTCCGGGAGATGAGAATGTTCTAAAATAAGATCGTGATGATAGTAACACAATGGTGTGAATATTGAAAAGTATTGAATGAAATTAAAAACACTTAAAAAACTGAATTGCATGGGGCGCCTGGGTGGCTCAGTCGGTTGAGCGTCCCACTTCGGCTCAGGTCATGATCTCACGGTCCTTGAGTTCGAGCCCCGCGTCGGGTTCTGTGCTGACGGCTCAGAGCCTGGAGCCCATTTCAGATTCTGTGTCTCCCTCTCTCTCTGCCCCTCCCCTGTTCATGCTCTGTCTCTCTCTGTCTGAAAAATAAAAAATAAAAATAAAAAAAAACTGAATTGCACACTTCAAACAGCATGTGACTTATATCTTCATAAAGCTATGAATTAAAAAAGAAAAAAAAAGGATTTACTGTGAACCTCCCACATACCCTACTCATCCTGAGAACAAAGAAAAGTCTTTCTTGCCTTCCTACCGGCCCAGAGTTTGAAGAAATTGGCACTCTTTTTTTGGTTAAGTCACTAACACTCCGAATTGGGAAAAAAACAGTTCCTTTCCAGCTCTACTCCCGGAGCCCTTACTGTTAATAAAATAAAATAATTTCCTAGGCGTTCTCCGTAGAAGCCAGCTGTCTTCTCCCAAGCACAGCCTTCCATGTTTACATTGGGAAAACATTGACCCAATGGGTAGCTTCAGAGCAGGTAATGGTGACAGACACTGCTATTTCCCAGGTATTCAACGGGCCATCTCTTATTTTTAAAAAAAAAAAGATTTTTATAAAATGAAATAAAATAATTAAGTTACAGACGATAACAATGAAAAAGCTTTGACTCCTCAAAACTGTCGAGGTCATGGAAAACAAGGAAAGATTGAGAATCTGTCACAGACCAAGGAAGACTGAGACAGACCGACTAAATGTAGAATGCTCACCAAGCAAGGATCCTAGAACGGAACAGGGCCATTACCGGGAAACTGGTGAAATCCAGTGAAGTCTGGGATTTAATTCATAAGAAAGTGCCAGTGAGACTCAGTCTTGCTGCATTTGGCAGGGTGCCGGAAGCTGGCCGCATTAGGGACAGGCAAGTGAAGGATACGCAGGAATCCTCTCAGTACTGTCTCCGTAACTTTTCTGCAAGTCTGAAATTACTCCCAAATAGAGGAGAACATTTTCAAATAGATAAAATATCAATGCACAAACTCGAGCCCAGTCAAAGCAAAGTTACGACTTTCTTAGCTTCACCTTCCATTTCTCCTCCTTTTCGGGGGGAAATTGAACTTGTACAAGGCCTTACTTCTCTACCACCAGATGCAAGAGTCAGTTCTTCCTCTCTCTGGTTCCTAAGACCCCACGTAGGCCTCTCTGCTGTTTTCTGTCTCATGACAGAAGATTTCCTTTCTTCTCCTTTTCCTTGCAGTCTTCACGGGAAGAATTTAGAGAAAATCAAGTCATTCTGGGACATGACAGTGAGATATGGCGCCCAGGGTGGCTTCTACCCGCTTCTATCTCTCCCATCTGCTCCCCACAATATTCTCCATCTCAACAAAAATCATATAATACTGCAAACATTGTAGAATCCCAACTGCCTCTTACCAGAGTCTCTCTAAAGGTCAACGCCCCTCCCCCCACCCCAGCAACCTAAAACTTAGAGCAGAAACCATGAATTTATAGTAGCACATTCTTATGTTTTTTTCATCTTAAACAAATGGCTTGTTTGAAGTGATGCCAAGTAAAAAACAAGTAAAAATTAATCATGTGGATTGGGACTGCACCTGTCAGCACATAGGAAGGAAGAAAAAAGTGAACCAAAACACATAAATGTCAACATTTTTTTTTTTTTTTACAAGAATGACCTTTACTGTTGGCATCACTTTTCACATCAGTTTTCAAGGTGTGGGGGAGATTTTTTTTTCCAGTTTCTATCAGAAGGGACAAATCTCCACAATACCAAGGATAAATTTCAACATCAATATTTCTTGGAAATCAGCACTGACGGCGTTCGCACGCTCTACCAAACCACCAAAAAAGTTAAAGACGTACAACCCTCTATAATTCCAGGTGGAACAGAAATGAAAGATTTTTATATGACAATGACAATGACAAAGACAGAGAAGAAGTCCAATGGCCTTTCCACGATCAGTGGAAATTCTGATAGACAATACCAGAACTTTGATTTTAAAAATTAAGAAATGGAAAACTATAGACTCATCATTTCCTCTCATAGTCTTTGTCTTTCTTTTTAAACTGACTTACATAGATTTGAAAAGTCTTTCTAGGGTCACCTTAGATGTGGAAAAATCTACTGTGAAAAGTGACCTACTTAGAGCTCAGTGTTATTTTCACAGAAACTGTAGAGGTCGTCTAGGACAACAACTCATGTTTCAGATAGCGAAGTGGAGGCCCGAATCAGCTGAGTGACTTTTCCAGGAGAACCAAGACTTCAGTCCAGGTCTTCCAATGCCATATTTGGTGATCTGTCATCTACCCTTCGGCCTCTTTTCTGTTTATCTCACCTCAATCAAAAAAGGTAAAGTGTTGAGATATAGAGAAAGGGTAAAGTAATTCATTATTGTGTTCAAAAAAAGGCATTTATAATCATAAGAAAGCCCAAGAAAAAATTGGAGACAATAATTATCTGTTATTGAAAAGCAACTGTCTATTTATTTTGTACTATTTGGTTCAGAAATAAAGTGGTGCTCTCAAAGCAAGATTATATTCTTGTTGGAGCCCGAGTCCTCTTACCCTAGACAATGTCCACCTTCCCCTCCATGAATATTATAGAATAACTAAGTATGCTGAGGATAACTATGCCACTACCTTAACACCTGCTGTCAGAAATACTCTCAGAGAGGGACCTGTTTTCATAAGCAAAATGTCCTAAGCAGATAGGCTCATCAGATGCAAAGACAAGGATACAAAAGAGAAAGCTGAAGTGTTTGCATTAAAAATCCACAGAAACCAAAACCCCAAACCATAAAACTCCTAGAAGATAACATAAGAGAAAATCTACATGACCTTGGTAAGACAATGATTTTTTTTTTTTACATAAAACACCAGTCACAAGCCATAAAAGAAATAATCAATAAACTGGACTTCATTAAAATTAAAATTAAAATTGTTTGCTCTGCAAGGACAGTGTCAAGAAAATAAAAAGATAGGCCACAGACCAGGAGAAAATATTTGCAAAATTCACATTTGAGAAAGGATTGGTATCTACAATGTACCAAGAACTCTCGGGATGCCTGGGTGATTCAGTCGGTTTAACAGCCAACTCTTGATTTCAGCTCAGGTCATGATCTCACAGTGGTGAGATCGAGCCCTGCATCAGGTTCCATACTGAGCACACAGCCTGGTTAAAATTCTCTCCCTCCCTCTGCCCCTCCCCCATTTGCGCTCTCTCTCTCTCTCTCTCTCTCTCTTTCTCTCTCTCTCAAAAAATAACATAAAAATAGGGGCGCCTGGGTGGCTCAGTCAGCTGAGCGTCTGACTTCAGCTCAGGTCATGATCTGGAGGTTTGTGAGTTCAGGCACCGTGTCAGGCTCTGTGCTGACAGGTCGGAGCCTGCAGCCTGCTTCGAATTCTGTGTCTCCCTCTCTCTCTGCCCCTCCCCTGCTCATACTCTGCCTCTCTCTGTCTCCCAAAAATAAATAAATGTTAAAAAAAAATTCAAATAACATAAAAGTAAACAAGTAAACTAACATAAAATATACCAGAACTCTTACCTATCAATAATGAAAGCACAAACGACCGGATTAAAAAATAAGTCAAAGAGCCCTCACTAAAGATATACAGACGACAAATAAGCATATGAAAAGACGCCCCACATCGTCTGTCGTCAGGGAAACGCAAATTAAAACAACATTGAGATATCACTCCACACTTATTAGAATGGCCAAAATCTAGAACCCTGAAAGCACCAAATGCTGGTGAGGATGGGGAAGCAAGGGGACTTCTCATTCACTGCTGGGGAGCAAAATGGTGCAGCACTTTGGAAGACAGTTGGGAGGCTTCTTCCAAAAACCAGACATGCTCCTAACATAAGATCCAGCACCTGTGTTCCTTGGTATTTATCCAAAGGAGTTGAACATTTCTGTCCACACAAAAACCTGCACACGGATATGTACAGCAGCTTTATTCACGATTGCCAAAACTCAGAAGCAACCAAGATGTCCTTCAGTAGGTGAAGGGGTAAATATACCGTGGAACATTCGGACAACAGAGTATTATTTGGAGCTAAGTGAGCTACCAAACCATGTGGGAAAACGGGGCGGGGGGGGGGGGACCATAAAGGTATGTTACGAAGTGAAAGAAGACAATTTGAAAAGGTTATATACTGTCTGATTCCAACTCTATGACATTCTGGAAAAGGCAAAACCACGGACAGAGCGAAAAGATCAGCGGTTGCCAGGGGCTGGGGCAAAGGGAAGGGGTGAAAAAGTAGAAGACAGAGAATTTGCAGGGCAATGAAAATACTCTACAATGTACACGAATGCATACCAATGGCTGAATTTCATTATATATGTGTCCAAACCCATAGAATGTGCAGCACCAACAGTGACCCTAGTGTAAGCTATGGACTACGGGTGATAATGATGTGTCAACGCATCATGTTTGTCCGTTGTAGCAAATGCACCACTCTGGGGTTTTGGTGGGGAGGCCGTCTATGTGCAGGGGCAGGGGTTAGAGGCAAAATTTCTACACCTTCCTCTTAATTGAGCCTAAACCTACACATGAAGAGACAAGAAGTCTTCGTTTTAAAAACTAACCGAAATTTGGGTACGATGGGAGAATAGAGGAAGGACAGTGGGGTGACCACAACAGGCCCTGGAACTGGACAGATCCCTGTTACTGTCAGAAAACCAGAAGATGCTCGCACGCCCAGCGGGAACCCCCCTGAGCTGACCGACCTGGAGCCTAGGGAAGAAAGCAACCGCTGGCTCACCCTACAGAGAGATACCACAGCATGTGGTCCGTGAGAGCAGGTTCGGTTTGGTGTCGTCCAGTGGGGCGTATTCTGTGGTTTGCAGGGCTTGACTAGGCCACTGAGAAGCGTGAACTTCCCTCATACAGTATCACCTGAGCTTTGCACCACACAGGCCAAGAAGCAAATAAATAGGACTTCCTAGAGCTTTCAAACCCTCTCTCGTTTGTTTTCCGGATTTGTTTGTTCGCCTTGCACTTTGCGTGCTTACTCTCGTTCCTCTGGGGAATCTCAAGAAGAAAGGTACCTGGAGAAGGTCTCGTAAGGCCTTTGACAAATTGTGGAGAAACTCGCTGAGTAGCCTTCACCTGTAAGAATCTTCTCTTATGGGGGAGAAGGAGGGGGAGCCGCAGATCACGTAGGAAAGTCCTTTCTCTTTCTAGTGAGGAACCAATGACTACAGAAGGCATTTGGCTGGCCCCCAGCGTGTCAGCTGGTTAGAGCAGAGCCAGATTCCCTGAGATTCAGATCAACGCTGAAGCCGACTGCATTTACTGCCTCTGTCTCCGTCCAGCATTCGACCCTGTTCTCCAGGACGTTCGCCGCTTCCGACACCGAGAAAATCAAATACTCCTCAGACATCCGGCCGTCTCTTTCCTCAGCTGAAGCGTGTTCCCTGCACCAGCTCGTGGGAGCAGAACAGCACCTTGGCACAGCTCAAAACTCCATGACTCGTGATCAGAGGGGCAAGAGTTCTGGACATTAGGAAACACTAAGGAAAAGGCCCGTCAGACAGAGCTGGGGGCGGGAGCGGGGGGGGGGGGGAATTGGGAATTGGTGGAATCGTGCCAATCGTAACAATACATAAAATAAAAATGTAAAGTGTAACAAAAAGCAGTAGCTTTCGCAAACACATGTTTTGGTTTGCCAGCAGGTTGAATTCCTAAAGGTTCTAGAGGAAGCAGTTTCTTTGACCAAATAACACTTCCTAAAGCTAAAACATTTGCTTTTAGTGTAGTTGTGTCTGCCTCCTGTTCTGCAAGTATTTTCAGGCCTCATGAGGCTTTTTTTTCCCCCAGACTAAACA
Source organism: Neofelis nebulosa (assembly GCF_028018385.1). NCBI lineage: Eukaryota > Metazoa > Chordata > Mammalia > Carnivora > Felidae > Neofelis > Neofelis nebulosa. The sequence goes on from NC_080783.1 coordinate 11,169,440, forward strand.
TGAGTCTCTGAGTCGCCCAGTTTGACTAACGTGGAGGGAAAAGTGCTGCGGATATGGAAGCAGCGGGAAGGGGCGGAGGGATGAGGGGAAAGGGCCCGAGCCAGGAAATGCGGGAGGCTTCCAGAATTTAGAAAAGGCGAGGCAGCCTTTCTCCCCCCAGAGCCTCCAGAGGGAGCCAGGGAGGCTCCCCCTCGACTTTATCCCACTGGGACTGATTTCAGACTTCCGGCTTCCAGAACGGTAAGGGAACAGATGGGTGTGGCTTGGAGCCACCATGTTTAAGGTGGAAACTAACACAGGGGGTAAAAGGGGACTGACTTCCACGTGGCGATCAAGGCACGTTTCCATCTAAAGAGAGAGAAGCAGAGACACGCTCATCAGGGAGAGCCCGGGAGAGTAGGTACAGGCCGGGTGTGGGGTGCCTCACTGAGCATCTGTTCCCACACCTACCCCGGGACGTATGTCTCACACTGCTTTTCTAGGTGCCCTAACTGGGAAGGCTCCCAGGTCCTCGAGAATTTCCAAATTAATCAATGAGCCAAGACGACAATGTTTTTGGCACACAGGAGGCCACAGGGGAACAATTTCCAAGCAATCCCCTTCTGAGAGCGTCATAAATCATGAACAAACTACAAACTCCAACAGTGCTCAGCAAGAGGGATTGTTCCCGCGAATCGGAGCTGTAAAGGAGTGCCACAAAGTTAAACTAGTCTGCCTCTTAGGATTCTAGATCTTTCTTTTAAAAAGTCTGGCAGGAGACAGACCACCCTCGGGAGCGAGTTGGTCCTGTCCCGTTGTTCAAAGGCCACTTGAGGGGGGGAGAGTTTGTGTTTAACGAGGCGCTCCCCTCCAGGCCTGATCTCTGGTCTCTGGCTGGGGACCCAGGCCTCAACACCTCACAGAAGAAAGATCGGCCTCGTCCTGTAGCACATGGGGGCGGAGACCGCCTGAGCATTGGCCAATGGAGCGATAGCCTCTTTCACCCCTTACTCGTTTCTTTCACCTCTGCTACTTAGTAAGTAGAAACAGCTCACAAGCAAAGCAGTGATGACAGTTGACAATGACTGAAGGCACCTGTCGGAGAATGAGAAACCGTTGTACAGCTTCCCGTGTCTCCATTTCACAAGAAAGCACTTGCCAGACTGCCCCCACCGCATCCGAAGACAACAGAAATGAATATCTAGTGGCCAGCGGGGAGGGGATGTGAGAAGAGGAAACAGGTGACAGTTCTTGACACAGAAGAACGATGGGTATCGTCACTGGCCCAGCCATCCACATTCTGTTCCTCTCACTTATCCTTTTTATCTTATTATTACAAAACATTTAAACAAGGGTTCCCACGCCACCCCCGGTATAAGCAAATAGTGTCATTTTTCAAAACCAGTGGAGAAACTGAGTCAGCCAGCGAGCTAAAACGACAAAGCTTATTTCTAGCAAACGTGAGCAAGCTGGGCTTTACCACACTTGTCCTGATTTCTCTTTAACTTCATGAGTATGCTTGGCACCCAAGAAGGGTGTCTGTGGGTACAGAGTCTCCATCTCTTTGTGCAACACCTGTCTAGACTTTAACCTGTGGTTTTTCTAACGAAAACTCATACCCAATGAGTTTTCTTCAACACTTAAGAAAACCCAATGTTTTCTTGAACATTGGCTTTGCCCCAAGGAAATGATGTATCAGAGTCCATGTGAAGTTTCACTGTATGAAGAGTCTGTGAATTAGCATAAGGCAGTTTCCTCTCTGTCTTCCAGGTCCTCCTGCGTGTACAAAAAAGGGATGGTTCTTTAGAAAATTGTTCTCAACGGTCAGTCACTTAGGGGTAATAGCATGGTGGGATGAATCTCCACCTGGGCAGCTGCTGTGGCCAAGGGCTGTTGGGCAGAGTGAGGGCTCCATAGGCATCACAGAGAGACAGACACCCCCTTCGCTCACCCACTCGCCATTGTAGGTTTACCACCCTATTCTTAGAACTGAAGCTCCTTTGCTCGCTATCCAGAGCACCAACAGTGAAAAATAATTCATGTTTTGCTGAGAATCAATCCAAAAGTCAAGTGTTGGATGGCCAGCCAGGGTAGCTGGCCATGTCTCTGCCCGTAAGGAGATGGCCCTGGAGAAAGGAAAGGAGGAAAGCCTTGAACCTACCCTCACCACAAAGTAATATCCGCCCGAAGGAGAACTTTACTCCCATTAACTGCCAACTTTGACCAGTGGCTTCCTCAAAGATAAGGCTGTGATCTAGTTGTCTGAGCCTTGGAATGCACTTCTTAGCTCACAGAAACCTACTAACCCCTCCTGAGGCGGGGGGGGGGGGGGGGGGAGGGAACACTGGATGAACTCAGCCCCATGTAGGATGTCCTGGGAATCTGCCTGGAGCACAGGGCCTTGTTTCTGTAAGGTCGTATGCCGATGGCGACGAGTGTCTTTCTGCTATGGCTCCTGGAGCAGCCTTGGGGGGGAGGGGTGGGGGTGGGGGAATGCACACAACATGACCCAGCCAGCCAGTGGTCTTCTCTGGGGCCCTGGCCCAGCAGCCACACAGCCGACACCGAGCTCAGTGTATGTTGAGGCGGGCCCCATTGACATTTGGGGTCTCGTGATTCTTTGCTGTAGGAGCTCTCCTGAAAACCACAGGATGATCAGCAGAAACCAGTTATGAGACCCAAATATCTCTCGGACCCCAAAGCTTCCCTGATTGAGGGCCACTGCTATGGGAGCCTCAGAGGCAAGGAACAGCCGTAACCATGTCTTTTTCCTGGTGTCCCTGAACCTGCTGCTGTCCCTGCTTCCTCTCCACCTCGGATCACAGACCCCACCATCATGCTTTACTCTTCCGTCTTGGACCTCACGTCCACTCCCAAATCCTGACCGCTTGCCCCCCCCCAAGCCCTCCTTGACCACGCTGTCCTCCCTCCCTCTGCCACAGCTCGTTGTCTCCTTCCGGCTGTTCTGCTGGCCTCCTGCCCTGGTCTCGTCTCCCACATCCTTTTTCCCCGTAGCAATGGGGGAATTTGCGTCAAATGGGAATCTCGCCCCGTTGCTCCTGTGGTTTGCTCTTCAGTGGTTTCCCATCCGCTTGAGTTCTAAGTCCCAGGCCCCCGTGAACCTAAGAGGTCCCCTATAATCTGCTCTCCGTGACATCACCGCTTCCTTTCCTGGCGTGTCCCACTTTCGCCTCCCGGCCCACCAAGATCATCATGTTCTGCACGCATGGTGCCAAGACTGGAACCTTCCTGCCATGCTCCCTCTGCCTCAAATGTCTCAAGTGTCCTCCAGCCCTCCGCCTCAAATGTCTTCCTAACTTCTGCGCCAAGTTCACACCTTCCCGCCGCCCTCTCTGACCTCGCACGGGCCCGGACACACCCGTGTTGTCGCACTTCCCGCACTTGACCACCAGGTGGCAGCGCAGGGCTGTGTTTCAAAGCTGCAGCCCAGGAGTCAAGCGGCCTGAATTCAGGAGCCGCTCTGCGACCCGTTCAGGGAGCGCCGGGTAGATGACCTAACGCTTCCGTGTGCCTCGTTGTCTTTATCCGTAAGAGGGAGGGAAAACAGAATTTATATCATGGAATCGTTGCATGGATTCTATGAGCTAATGTGTACAAGGTGCTCGGAAAATCCCCCCGGGGGGACGCTCGGTAAGGGCCAACCGTTGTCATATCATCATTTTCTGTTGAGGTGCCCACCTCTCCCCGCGGCTCACCGTGCTTAATATTTCATGTTTAACGACAGAGAGCCCACTTCACAGGAGCCTTGTGATGCCCTCCCAGTGGTTGCACAATTTCCGAATCATTTGCCAAGTTTCCTGGTCATTTGTAATACCACCCCCCCCCCCCCCCCCGGAACGTGAACCTCTTGTTCAAACCCTTTGCCTCCTATTTCCTCATCAGAAAGGACTTTGGAGAGCCCAGATCTGATCGCGCAACTCCCCTGCTCCAAAGTCCTGTCTGGTTCACGGCTGCCTGGAGGATAAAGTCTGGTTTTGCATGGCTTACAAAGGTCCACGGGGGGGTTCAGGATTAACCGTGGGTCACCTTCACCACCTGGTGTCATACACCATCGCACACGTTTTCCCACCCCACATGCCTTTCCCGCGCTCGTGACTGTTTTACCAGGCGGTTTCTGCCTGAACCCACACTCACTCTGTCTTCATGAAGCTGCTTCCCCTCGTTATATCTGCCCTAGCACCCCAGAATTTCCTTTTCTCCGTTTCATTGCAGGTTGTATATATTACTCCAGTAACGATTGTCACACAGTCTCGTGATTATTGGTATCGGTATCTGACTTTTACCAATGACTTTTCACATAGTGCCAGTTCACTCATTTTCCGATAAAGACAGTTTTTGCTTTGACGTAAATGCGTCTTTTTTCTCTATTAGGGCGACAATGTTGGGAGCCAGGAAGAAAAAGAGATTTGAACTTACAAGCTCAGGAAAGTATGCTGAGCCACAAGGGAAGGCTCTAAGCCTAAGCCAAGGTCATGGATTCCAGCTGGGTGTGAGTTCCCTTGCCGTCTCCTTTTAAGATAAGAAGAGGGCAGCTACATGCAGAAGAATGAAACTTGGCCATTTCCCCACACCGCACACAAGCATTAACTCAAAATGGGTGAAAGACCTAAATGTGAGACCCAAAACCATAAAAAACCCTAGAAGAGAACACAGGAACTATGCTCTGTGACATAAGCTGTAGCAACATTTTTCAAAATATGTCTCTTGAGGCAAGGGAAACAAAAGCAAAAATAAACTACTGGAACTACATCAAAGTAAAGAGCTTCTGCACAGCGAAGGAAACCATCAACGAAACTAAAAGGCGACCTATGGAATGGAAAAAGATATTTGCCGATGACATAGCTGATAAGCGATTCGTATCCAGATATATACAAAGAACTGATACAACTCAACACCCCAAAAATAAATCATCCGATTTAAAAAAATGAGTGAGTGTCTTTATATCCTTTGGATGAATACCTAGTAGTGCAATTGCTGGGTCATAGGGTAGATCTATTTTTAATTTTTTGAGGAACCTCCACACTGTCTTCCAGAGTGGCTGCACCAGTTTGCACTCCCACCAACAGTGCAAGACGGTCTCCTTTTCTCCACATCCTCCCCAACACTTGTAATTCCTTGTCTTCTCAGTAATATCCATTCTGACAGGTGTGAGGTGACATCTCACTGTGGCTTTGATTTTCACTTCCTCAGTGATTAAGGATGTAAAGATGTATGAGCACCTTTTCATGTGCCTGTTGTCTGTCTGTATTTCTTCTTTGGAAAAATACCTATTCAGGTCTTCTGCCCATTTTTCAGTTGGATTATTAGGTTTTCTTGAGTTGTATGAGTTCTTCATATATTGAGTCATAGGAGTTGCTTATATATTTTGGACATTAACTCCTTTCCAGGTATATAATTTACAAATATTCACTCCCATTCAGTAGATTGCCTTTTCATTTCGCTGATGTTTTCCTTTATAATATACCCCCCTGTGCAGAAGATTTTTAGTTTGATGCAGTCCTACTTGTTTATTTTTGCTTTTGTTCCCTCTGCTTTTGGTTTCTGATTCAAAAAATCACCAACAAGACCTAAGTCAAGGAGCTTACTATCTATGTGTTCTTCTACAGATCTTATGGCTTCAGGTCTTATGTTCAAGTTTTTAATCCATTTTGAGTTTATTTCTGCATATGGTATAATATAGTGGTCTAATTTTATTCTTTTGCATGTAGCTGTTTAGTTTTCCCAATACCATGTAATAAAGAGACTGTCCTTTCCCCATTGAATATTCTTGGCTCCTTTGTCATAAATTAACCATGTATCCACAGATTTATTTCTAGACTCTATTCTGTTCCATAGATCTCTGTGTCTATCTTTTTTGCCAATATCATACTGTTTTAATTTAATATAGCATTATAATAGAGTTTTAAATCAGAGAGCACGATACCTCCAGTTTTTCCTTCTTTCTCAAGATAGCTTTGACTAGTTGGGGCTTTTTGTGGTTTCATACAACATTTAGGATTATTTGTTCTTTTTGTGAAAAATGCCATAGAAATTTAAATAGGGATTTTCTACTGAATCTGTAGATTGCTTTGGGTAGTATTGACATTTTAACAACACTGGTTATTCCAATCCATGAGCACAGAATATCATTCCATTCATTTGTGTCTTCTTCAATTTCTTCTACTAGTGTCTTGTAGTTTCCAACATACAATTTAACCTCTTTTGTTAAATTTATTCCTAGGTATTTTATTCTTTTTGATGCAATTGTAAATGGGATTGTTTTCTTTAGTTTTCTTTCCGATAGCTCATTATTATTGCACAAAAACACAACGTATTTTTGTATGTCGATTTTGCATGCTGCGCTTTACTGAATTTGTGTATTAGTTACAGTGGTTTTTTGGTAGAGTCTTTAAAGTTTTCTGTTTATAACATTATGTCATTCTGTAAATAGTGATAGTTTTGCTGCTTTCTTTCTAATTTATATGCCTTTTACTTCTTTTTCTTCCTATGCTATGTTGAAAAAAAGTAGTGAGAGTAGGCATCCTTCTCTTGCTCCTGATCTTAGAGAAAAAGCTTTAAACTTTTCACTGTTGAGTATGATGTTAGCTCTGGGATTATCATATATGGCCTTTGTTATGTCTGTTATGCCCACTTTGTTGAAAGTTTTTATCATGAATTGAAGCTACGTTTTGTTAACTTCTTTTCCTGCATCTATTGAGGTGATCACATGATTATTCTTCATGTTGTTAATGTGGTGTATCACAGTGACTGATTTTTAGATGCCAACCCATTCTTGCATCCCTGAAATAAATACCACTTAAGCATGGTGTATAATCCATTTTTATAGCCCATTTTTTTAAACTGAAGTGTAGCTGACATAAAATATTATATCGGTTTTAGGTGTCGTATAATCTTTTTAGTGTATTGTTCAATTTGGTTTAATAATATTTTGCATCTGTGTTCATCAGGGATATTGGCCTATCATTTCCTTGTGGCATCCTTGTCTGGTTTTGGTATCAGACTGATGTTAGCCTCATAAAATGACTTTGAAAGAGTTCCCTTCTCTTCCATTTCTTGCAAGAGTTTGAGAAGGATTGGCATTAATTCTTCTCTAAATGTTAGGTAGAATTTGCCAGTGTAGCTATCCGGCCCTGGACTTTGGCTTGTTGGAAGGTTTTTGATTACTGATTCAATCTCTTTACTAGTTACCAGTCTGTTCAAATTTCCTTTTCATCATGATTCAGTATTTTAGGTTGTGTGTCTCTAGCAATTCATCCATTGCTTCTAGATTGTCCGATTTGCTGGCATATAATTGTTCATAGTAACCTCTTATTATCCTTTGTGTTTCTGTGGTATCAGTTGCAATGTCTCTTTCATTTCAAATGTAAGTTGTTATCAACTTAAAATAGACTATTTTAGATAAAAACTACTATATGTAAACCTTGTGGTAACCTCAAAACAAAAGTCTATATGGTAAATACCCAAAAATTAAAGAGAAAGGAATATAAGCATTCCACTAAAGAAAAGTATCAAATCACAAAGAAAGGGAGCAAAAAAAGAAGAAAGGAATAGAGAACTATAAAATAGCCAGAAAACAATTAGCAAAATGGTAGTAAGTACAGAACTATCAATAATTAATTCACATGAATAAAAAGGCATAAAGTGGTTGAATAGATTAAAAAAAAAAAAAAGACATCGGGGCGCCTGGGTGGCGCAGTCGGTTAAGCGTCCGACTTCAGCCAGGTCACGATCTCGCGGTCCGTGAGTTCGAGCCCCGCGTCAGGCTCTGGGCTGATGGCTCGGAGCCTGGAGCCTGTTTCCGATTCTGTGTGTCCCTCTCTCTCTGCCCCTCCCCCATTCATGCTCTGTCTCTCTCTGTACCAAAAATAAATAAAAAGCGTTGAAAAAAAAAATTAAAAAAAAAAAAAAAAAGACATCTATATGCTGCCTACAAGAGACTCACTTTAGGTATGAGAACACACAGAGACTGAAAGTGAAGAAATGGAAAAAGATATTTCATACAAATGGAAACCAAAAGAAAGCTGGAGTAGCTATACTTATATCAGATAAATAAACATATCAGATAAAATAACGTTATACCTGAAACAAAAAGAGTAATGAGACAAATATGGGCATTGCATAATCATAAAGAGGTCAATCCAACAAGAGGCTATAACATTTGTAAACATTTATGCACCCACCATAGAATCACCTAAATATATAAAGCAAATATTAACAGACCTAAAGGAAGAAATAGTTAACAATAAAATACTAGAGGTTTTTAATACCTCATTTACATCAATGGAGAGATCATACAGACAGAAAATCAGTAAGGAAATATTGACCTTAAATGAAACATTGGACCAAGTGGACTTAATAGACATATAAGAAACAGTCCATCCAAAAGCAAGAGAATACACATTCAAGTGTACATGGAACATTCTCCAGGATAGATCATATGTCAGGCCACAAAACAAGTCATAATACATTGAAGAATACTGAAATCATATCAAGCATCTTTTCTGACCACAATGATATGAAACTAGAAATGAAGAAAACTGGAAAATTCACAAATATGTGAACATTAAACAGCCTGCTACTGAACAACCAATGAGTCATGGAAGAAATAGGAAGAGAAATCAAAAAATCCCATGAGACATGTGGAAATGGAATATACCATGAGATGCAGCAAAAGCAGTTCTAAGAGGGAAGTTCATAGCAATAAACACTTACATCAAGAAATAAGAAAAATCTCAAATAAACAATGTAACTTTATGTTTCAAATAACTAGGAAAAAACAAACAAACAAACAAAGCCCAAAGTTAGTAGAAGGAAGGAAATAACAAAGGTCAGAGCAGAAATAAATGAAATAGAGACTAAAAAGACAACAGAAAAGATCAATAAAACTAAAAGCTGGTTCTTTGGAAATACAAACAAAATAGACAAGCTTTTAGCCAGACTCACCAAGAAAAAAAGAGAAAGGACTCAAATAAATCAGAAATCAAAGAGATGTTACAACTGATAACATAGAAATACAAAGGATCATAAAGGTCTTTTCTTTTTTTTTAAAGATGGGGGGCTCCTGGCTGGCTCAGTCGGTTAAGTGTCCAACTTCAGCTCAGGTCATGATCTCATGGTTCATGAGTTCGAGCCCCACATCGGGCTCTGTGCTGGCAGCTCAGAGCCTGGAACCTGCTTCGGATTCTGCATTTCCCTCTCTCTCTTGGCACCTCCCCTCCTCATTCTCTCTCTCTCTCTCTCTCTCTCTCTACATATATATATATATACATACGTATATATATATATACATACGTATATATATATATACGTATGTATATATATATATATAATAAATAAACATTAAATAATTTTAAAAAGATGGTTTATGGTAGAATCTATATGTCCATATGTTCAAAGATGTTCATTGCGGCATTGTTTGCAATATCAAACAATCTGACAGAACCTAAATGCCCATTAATGGTGACAAAGTTTTAAAAACAATTATAGTAAACCTGTAAGATGGAAAACTTTGCAGAAATTTCTAAAAGATATGCATGGGCCAGAGAGATGTTATGCAGTACTAACAAGTGAAAAAAGGAAGTTGCACAAAAGTATATAGAATTTAGTCTCATTTTGCAAATATTAACTATATGTTAGTATATGCATAGAAAAAAGGACTGTGAGTCTAGCTACCAAAAGTAAATGTGATTCTACTTAAGTGATGAGATTCACCGTGGACTTTTGTTTTTTACTTTGTCCAATACTGGACCATTTAAATTTCTCCATTAGCATGATTGACTTTTGCAATATAAAATCAACATAGGTTTAGATAGAGTGGTAGACAGACAGATGTGTATGTACATTCTTTGTAAAGCTGCATTGCCTTATGGTCTATCTAAGCAAAGTCACATTACCCAGGAAAAAATAAAATGCGAACGTTCACTGCAATCTCTTGGCAAAGTTCAAAGGGAGAAGCAAATTATAGAAGCCAGGGAAAAACATCCTAAACATTTGCATCCTCCTGTCCCCCAAGCACCCTCCGCACGACAGCACGACCAACCTCTTTGTCACCTCACCTTCTGAAAATTACCCATAAATTCCCAAAGAACTCAGCCTTGGCTTTCTTCTTTTAGGATCCTATTTTCTTTCCTCGTCTAATCCTCTGTCCTTCAAACATAAATCGATTTTGTCTGTCTGGACTTCTTTGGGTTTTCCACTCTTGAAACTGGCAGACAAACTCAAAAAGAGTGGGATGGAGGGGAGGGCACGGGCGCGTATTAATTCATGACTAGCAGCTATCTGTGCAACACAATCTATCTCTTGTATAAGGTATGATGCACACATACATACCATGATGATCCCACTTCAGTCATTTCCCCTGGAAGTAAATGGGATACAAGAGGCTAAGAGCAAAAAAAGGAAAACGAGGGATCTTCCATGGTAGTTATTACGGTTCGATTTAGAGTGCACACACATATTTCACAAGATACCTCATGCTCTTTTGAAGACAAAAGAACAGTAGCCACCCAACAGCGTTAACCATTCAAGATACTATTTTCCCCGCTAGAAAAACAGAGCCCAGGGAAACGGTTATAAGGGTGCATTACAGCCAATGATTAAACTTTGCCCTCTTCTAAATCTGGTGCACTCTACTCTCTTGTCTCTGCTGCCAAAAGGCCAGAAATGTTGGAGGATCACCTAGTGTCTCATTAATTCTTGTTTTGCATAATTATTATTTAAGCGGATTACCACTCTTTGTGCTATCTATGCAGGCAGCTCTCCTCTCTGGACCAGAATTTATGGCGAGCATCACAAAAGTGCTCCAGCTCCAGCTCGTAATCTCAGCTGACATTCCTTCAAAGGCAAACCATTCCCAGTTCAAATATTAAATGAAACCTTGGGCGGGACTAGCCACCTTCAACTTTTAATAAGTGACTCCCGTTACCAAGTAATTCCCGGGCATAGGCTTTGAAAAAGAAAGGGAACACATGAGACACTGAACACAGGTAAGAACATGAGCCCTCCCCACCACCGCCACCAGCCTAAGGCACAGAATAGAAACAGGAGTGAGGTCACCGACACCAGCCTTGATCTCCCTCACCAGTTGCTTCAGGCTAACCTTTCAATACCCTCTCCTGGACTCCAGCCAACTGGCCCTCATAAATTAGCATCATCCGGACATGCAGCATCCCTGCTCACACCTGAGAAAATGGAGGCATCTGTATCTGATGCTGGAAAAAGCTGACTGGCTATGGGATTTACTAAGTGGCCTCCTTTGTAAAGTTTAGACTCTGCAGAATGGAATTGGTATTCAGTGACTCCCAAACATGTCAAGGACTGTTCTTGTGATTACAGTCTTAACCAAAAAAACATCCAACAGAAAAGAGAGCTGCCCTGGAATGCAGAATATGCATTGACAATTTGATTGTGAAGATATACATGTAATAAGCTATTTTTTTTAAACTAATAAAGCTTTATTTTTCATTATCAAAAAAAAAAAAGTCCACCGAAAGAGTTATTACTCTCTGGGATGATGAAAAAGTATTTTTCTAACACTGTGCTCTTTTATTAGTTATGTACCACTTTACTCCACATACATATAGGCACGAGATTTTTTTTTCAAGTACAGAAATAAGAACACAAGAATAACAAGGAAAGAAAAGTTTGAGTGAAGTCAAGAGTGAGTTTTATTCAGGGAAAGGACACCGTGAGGTCTTAAGAAATCTCAAATTGGGGGTTGATATCTCCAAAACAGTCTTTACAAAACAAGGATACAAAAACACATTATGGAATCATAATTTGGGTTTTTGAAACTGGTCATGATATGGGAACACAAAGAGGTAGATGGTTAAACCTCTGATCTGATCTCAGAACAAGAGGCTGTGAGTCGTCTCGGGGGCGTTTGATCAAACCATTTATTTCCCTTATTTCAATGGACCTAAAGACATGAACAGACACTTTTCCAAAGAAGCCATCCAGATAGCTAACAGACACATGAAAAGATGCTCAACATCACTCATCATCAGGGAAATACAAATCAAAACCACAATGAGATACCACCTCACACCTGTCAGGATGGTTAGAATTAACAACTCAGGAAACAACAGATGTTGATGAGGATGTGGAGAAAGGGGAACCCTCATGCACTATTGGTGGGAGTGCAAACTGGTGCAGCCACTCTGGAAAACGGTGTGGAGGTTCCTCAAAAATTTAAAAATAGAACTACCTTACAACCCAGCAATTGCACTACTCGGTATATATCCAAGTATACGAAACTGCTGATTCAAAGGGGCACATGCACCCCAATGTTTATAGCAGCACTATCAACAATAGCCAAATTATGGAAAGAGTCCAAATTTCCAATGACTTATTTATGATCAATAAAGAAGATGTGGGAGATATAGATATAGATATAGATATAGATATAGATATAGAATGAAATCTTGCCATTTGCAACAATATGGATAGAACTAGAGTGTGTTTTACTAAGCGAAATAAGTCAGTCAGAGAAAGGTAAGTATTATGTTATTTCACTCCTGTGGAATTCAAGAAACAAAACAGATGAACATAGGGGAAGGGAAGGAAAAATAAAATATAAAGAGAGAGGAAGGTAAACCATAAGAGACTCTTAAATACAGAGAAAAAGACCGATGGTTGCTGGAGGGGTGTTGGGGGAGGGATGGGCTAAATGGGGGATGGGCATTAAGGAGGACATTTGTTGGGTTGAGCACTGGGTGTTATATGAGAGTGATGAATCACTAAATTCTGCTCCTAAAATCATTATGACACTATATGTTAGCTAACTTTGATTTAAATTTTTAAAAAATGAATTGACAATATTCAAAAGTCATCATTAGTAAACATGGCCTTGAGAGATGGCAAAGAGGGATGAGAGAAGAACAATTCTAAAATATATGAAAAAGATGTCTACTTTGAAGAAGAATAATCTACATGGATCCTCAAACCATAACATCTGAATCTCCACAAACAAGACAGGACTGTGAAAACCTACCTCTGTGGACAAGAGGAAAGGTCATGTATCACGGTGAGGTGAAGTTCTTCCCTTCCAACTTACCTGTCTCCCTTTGGCATTATGCACAACTCTGTGTTTGGAGGAATTATTGGGTCCATTTTTCACTATTCATCAAAATAAGGTAGATGGAAGATGTGGAGAAATGTACATAAAGAAAGGTTTTTCAGGGGCACCTGGGTGGCTCAGTCAGTTAAGCATCTGACTTCAGCTCAGGTCATGATCTCACGGTTCGTGAGTTCAAACCCCACATCGGGCTCTGTGCTGACAGCTCAGAGCCTGGAGCCTGTTTCGGATTCTGTGTCTCCCTCTGTCTCTTGGTCCCTCCCCCACTCATACTCTGTCTCCCTCTGTCTCTCAAAAATAAATAAATGCTAACAAAAAAAATTTTTTTTAAGGAAAAGAAAGGTTTTTCATAAAGTATGCATTTCTCCTGCAGGAGGAGAAACGCTCAGGGTGAGTCCGTAAGAACCAATCAGAAAAGCTAAAGTCTGGGAAGCTCCAGCAAGGAAAAGTAACTACCAACTTTTTTTTGGCTCAAGAGCCAAAGGCTTTGGTTCGGTTATTTTCTTGCTTGCTTATTTATATTCCACTCATTTCACAAAGGACTTAAGATGGTTTACAAAAAGCGCACAGAAAGATAAAGGTTGAAAACGTGTTGGCAAGAGAACACTAGAGCTGGGTGAGTTACACTAAGAGGAAAGATTAATACAGAAATCCAGACATGACGCAATCCTGCTGGCCACTGGAGTGGACAGAAAAGTTGACTCTAAGCTTCTTTCCAACAAAAGTCAGGCCAAGAGAGCTATAACACCCATTCAACGCTTTATCCATAGTGTGCCAAGTGCACACACAAGATACAATACATATTGTATTTCAAGAGGTAATTAAGGGTAAATAAAGTCTTAAGGGTGGGGGTCTAATCCAATATGACTGGTGTTCCCCTTATTAGAAGAGAGACACCAGGGATGCATCCACCCAGAGAAAGGGCCACGTGAGGACCCAACAAGAAGATCCCCATCTTCAAGTCAAGGAGAAAGGCCTCAGGGGGGAAACCAAACTTCCCCAAACTCCGATCTTGGGATCTTGGATGGATGTCCAGTCTTTACAACTGTGAGAAAAAAAATTGCAGTTATTCAAGCCATCCAACCTGTGGTAGTTTACTATGGCAGCCTGAGGATCCATCATATAGAATGCCACTCTTAGCAAATGATATCCTTACAAGAAAGAAGTTAAAATGTGGTTGAGTATGTTTTACAACATTTCTTAGTAATTGACCCTTGAAAGGTATCTAATGTAAAAACTAAATATATAAAAACTAATATCAAAACTAAAACACATAGATTTTTCTTTATCACAGGAGGGTTAGTTAAGTATCATCTGATTTTTGTTTCATTAGTCTAGCAAATGTAAAGAGAAATCATTGCTTGAATCAGTTGAAAATATAAGAGAGATTTAGGCACCGGGCTAATTGTTTAGGCACCATTACTTCAGGGTCTTCCCAAGGGGTAAAGACAGTCTCGTGTTGAGAGAAAATGAATCACAGAATAAAACAAAAAGTCAGTAAGACTGTGTTTTAACTTCAGGCATCTTTATCAAACAGGTCATTCAACATCTAACAGCAAAGAGAACCAGAAGTCAGGTCCGAAGAAAAAATTAAGGTAGACCCAATCTTACCATCGAAAGACAAGTCAACCATCACTGTGCACCTGTTCGTCCTTCCCAGCACCCTCCTATCCTTCTCACTGATGCTCGCCTTCTTCCTCCCCAGGCAGCCAACACACAATTCCAGAACATTCCATAAGCTAGTATATGCTGAAGATCCTTATGTCTTTGCTTCAGCTGTCTTGAAATGACCAAAAGTCTTTCGGATGCTAACACTTTAACCTGTGCTAACCTGGGTCATAGAAGCCACAGTGGGAAAGTAAACACAAGAGCAAAAGGGTCACGGTTGATCCAAAGATCAGGAAGGAACAGACAGAAGAACTTGGAAGCAAGCCTTTACAGAAACAACTATACTTCAGAACAGATCTTCACAAATCACTAGGTTTTACGAATGAATGAAGAAAATAATCATGCGGTAAGTCGTAAAATCATAAAATCATAAATAATCGTGGTAAGTCATGTGTGTATATATAGGTATGTAAATATTATGTATAACGTATACACCATATCTATAACCTGATGTGTATATAAGAACATAGGTATAACCCATGTAAATAACATATATAATAAAAACAATGATAAATATAAATAATACATAAATGTATAAACACACAGGTTATATACATATGTTATGATTAGTGTCTACTGATTCTAATCATATTATAAGCAAACTGCGAGCCAAGCCTCATGATCCATACAAAGCGTGTTTTCAGTTGACAATCTGAACCCAAATTTTCCTCTTAGAAATGAATGCAAAACATCAAGATTAGATAAGTAGACCAAGAAGACAATTTTTTCAGGTCTGGATCTTTTCAGGTTAGCAAATCAAGCAGACCTGCCGCTTCTCAAAATACCCATGCCAAGGGAGTAGATTAAATACACCGTGAAGAGAATCAGGGCGATTTATAAGAGAATTTAATGTGTCATTTATTGGACGGCTTTTTTATGCTGTTATCAATTCCCTTTAACTCCACACCTTACAGAGTGAGACAAACAACCTTAACGGAAATGGTCAGTTCCTCACCTATTTGTCGACCATATTTAACATAAATTTAAAAACAGGCGGTCATGTACGGTATCCCAAATCTCTCAGAAAAGAACAGAAGTCACTATGCATTATTGTTGCCTCATGGTATTATCCCAGGCAGTCACAGCAAAAGACCATAGACTCACTGGCTTGAACAACAAAGATTTATTTTCTCACGGTTCTGGAGGCTGGAAAGTCTGAGACCGGGGTGTGTGGGTGGGTTCTGGTGAGAACTCTATTTTGGACTGCAAACGACTACCTTCTTGCTGCGCCCTCAAGTGGCAGAGAGAGACAGAGAACACTGGAGTCTCTTCCTCTTCTTGTAAGGGAACGAATCCCATCCTGAGGTCACACCCTCGGGACCTTGTCTGAACCTAATTACCTCCCAAAGATGCCATCTCCAAATGCCATCACATCCGGAGCTCTGGCTTCAACACAGGGATGGGGGGCGCATAACTCAGTCCATAGCAACCACCACTGGTGTCTTGCCGACTTGGGGACTGTAGACGTGGTCCTCACTTGTCGGGTTTTGTATCATGCTTTCAATCCCCCCACTTGCTGTTCCCATTCTGCCATTGTATTAGGTCCTCGTTGTTTTCCCCAATATCGCGCCGAGGTAGCTTCAGTTCTCTCTACCAACCAGTTAACTCTATGTTGCAGTCAAACATCCCCTCTCAAAAACCACCAGCCTGTAGCATTTGTGGCACGCCCGAGCTCCACCAGCAACATCCGTGAGCTTTCAGCAGGTTACTTAACCTCTCTTGGCTGTTTCCCTTCTGTGCAATGGACATAATAATAGGGCGTCCTTCAAAACACGTAAGTTCTTAGAAGAATTCCTGGCTTGTAAGGGCAGTGTGAATGCTAGTCTTGTCATTGGTTATTTCCAAATACAGTCACATACTCTGTACTCGGGACACACTCAACAACTTACTAGTTCCCATATATGTCTTCAACTTTCCAATCCTTCCCTTTTTTTTTTTTTTTTTTGCCCTTCTGCTTGAAATATCTGTCTCTAATCACTTCCACCTGTCAAAACCTCACTAATTCTTTAAAACACGCCCCCAAATGGCATCTCGAAGCTTTTCCGGTCCTTTACACTCATTCCCCATCCAACCCTCTGGACCCTCTCCTGCCACAACACACTACATCATGGCCTCTTGACTTGTTTATTATTCTGCCTTGTGTTGGTGGTTATTTGTGTATGACTACATTGTCATCAGATAAGGGCATAATTATTTTTGTGCCCTTGATGGCCCCAGTCCATGGAGGAACATAATCAACGTTAGCTCAACGAAAATAACCCCAAGGATAAAACAAGATAAAGCAATAACAACTGGTCAGAGTTTCTTTTCGCCTTTTATTAAGTGATTTTTAGGCAAACATTTAGAAAGCTTCTATGGCCACAGAAAGGACACACCATTTATAGTAAATACAAAAAGGCTCAAAGTCTAGATAGAAAAATAGTGCAAAGAAGAAAGCCAAGTAGAAGTCACGATTGCTGAGCTCAATCATCAAGGTGTTCTCCATCCTTTTTCTTGGATGACATTGTAGAAAATGTCCACGTGACTGTCTTTTTAAGTTTATTTATTATTTATTGAGAGAGAGAGAGAGAGAGAGAGAGAGAGAGAGAGAGAGGATGAATCCCAACCAAACTCCACACGGTCAGTACAGCGCCTGATGCCGGGCTTGAACTCACAAAACTGTGAGATCATGACCTGAGCTGAAGTCAGACTGAGCCACCCAGGTGCCCCCTCCATGTGGCTATTTTTAAAACGGCAAAAGCTACCTCAACTCAGAGCATGAGAGCCGAGGGGGAAAGAACCAGAAAGTCCAGGACGCAGGGAGACAGCAGGAGCAGGCAGGTGGGATGGAGGGAAGCCTTAGCCATGGGGACCAGCAGACGCCCCTCCCCCCGCCCCCCAGCACCTGCACCCCGCCCACCGCCCGCCTAGCTGCAGCCCTGCTTCTTGCAACAGCACGTCTGCTGACAACAGCACTTCTGCTGGCAGCAGCCCTTCCCGCAGCCACACGAGCCGCAGCCACACGAGCGGCGGCAGCAGCAGACCACGGGGACGCTGCAGCAGCCCCCGCAGCAGCCGCAGCAGCAGGGACAGCAGCTGGAGCAGCAGCCCACCCGGTAGCACCGGCACGTGGTGCAGCCGCCGCAGCCGCCGCCGCAGCCGCCGCCGCAGCCACCGCAGCCACTACCGCAGCCGCCGCAGCCGCCGCCGCAGCCGCCGCAGCCACCGCAACTTCCGCAGCCACAGCACCCCATGGTGTCGGCAGAGAGGACTCGGGAGAGGGGAGGAGGGAGACTCGGGAGGTGAGGGAGGTCTGGTGCCGCCTCCTGCTGGGGGAGGGGTTTATATATCAATACCCCCCCCCCTCATTTTTTAGCCCAGTTTCCATGGAAGGACCTCACAAGACGTTTTCTTTACTTCCTTCCTGAGGTCCTTTGCCACATAACACTGCTATTTTTAGCACAGCAGCCTCCTTAGTAAACTTTGAGTTTTCTGTTATGAATGAAATAGCTGTGTGTTGCCTCTTGAGTCCACAACTAGAAAAATGATAGCCACGCTGTAGGAAAGAAGTCGTTCCAGGTCCCCGACCATGATGCCTGTATGACAGACAGGAGCCATCGGAGACCTTTCTGGAGGCTCCCTGCACACAGCAGGGCTTCTCCGGGATGCCCAGCCACCAAAATGGAGGGCAGGAACGGTCCTCACGTCCTCCTGGTTGATGAGAAGCAGATCATGGGAGGGCATTTTAAGTAAGCTTATAAAAGAGGTGTCACTTATAAATCCAGGGATACCAACATTCTGGGGGAAGTGCAGGCCTGCCAAAGGCAAAGCCGGGCTGTGTCTGATCCAGAAGCCACAGCATAAGCCCCAAGACAGACCGTGGCAGTTTCCTCCTCTGTGCCCCCTCTGGAGTGGCTGGACTAGCCAGGCAGGCCTCAGTCCTCAAGTCAGTCCAGCAAGAACACGCCTCTGTGGATGCCTCATCACATTCACGGGCTCTCTGGAATCAGAGAATGAGCCAGACAGAGACCAGTCATTTCAAATCAACATTCCCAGGCCCCAATGGGTCTGAAACAGGGGACTGAACGCAGGTCCTCAACCAGAGAGATGCAAGAGAAAGCCAGCCACCCGATGAAACCTTTCTTATTTTTGTTTGCTCAATTTTTTTAGTTGTTTTATTTTTTTTTATTTTTTTAATGTTTACTTATTTTTTAGAGAGAGAGAGAGAGAGACAGGAGGGGCACAGAAAAGAGAGACAGAGTGTGAGTGGGGGAGGGACAGAGAGAGAGGGAGACACAGAATCTGAAGCAGGCTCCAGGCTCTGAGCTGCCAGCACAGAGCCCGATTCGGGGCCCGAACTCACAGACCGCAAGATCGTGACCTGAGCCAAAGTAGGATGCTTAACCGGCTGAGCCACCCAGGTGCCCCTAATTGTTTTATTTATTTTTGAGAAAGAGAGAGAGCAGGGGAGGGGCAGAGGGAGAGAGAAGGATCTGAAGGGGGCTCTGTGCTGACAGCAGAGAGCCTGAGGTGGGGCTCCAACTCACAAACCATGACATCATGACCTGAGCAGAAGTCCTAGGCTTAACCAACTGAGCCACCCAGGCGCCCCTGTTTTCTCAATTATTTAACAGACAAACTACAGTAGAAATTTCTCTTGACAGATGATTTAGGAGTAGGCTGTGCACAATTCTGTCTTTAGCATCTGACGTTAGACAAGTTAAAAAGAAATGTGTTAATGACCAAGCAATTCTTGCAAACAAAAACAAACAAAAAATCTTAGGGAGCCAGGAAAAGCATATCCGTGTTTTCAGGTGAGATAGAATGCATTTACAGACACTTACTTTTTCTCTTTTCACTCTGGTTTTCACTTATTCTTTCAAAAGATTTTGTTTTGTTTTGTTTGCAACGGGGGGGGGGGGGGGGGGGGAGGGGGGAATGTCATGAATCCCAGTAGAGAGAAAAATAATGTTTTGTTGTTGTTGTTGTTTTTAACCCGGATAACCAAGAAGTATATACAGAAACACAGGATTTATTTGGCTCTTGACTCAGACTCCCATGTTAAAAAAAAAAAAAAAAAAAGATTGCTCCTAAATATTTCAGGCATTTATATGCATTTATGTTTTCAAGGGCGCACACCTCTTGGACGTGTGTTCTAATCCAAATATAGGTTTCAGAGACAAGTCAAAGTTAAAATTAGCAAGGTGAACTGGCCAAGACTCCAATAAGGAAGGGTGTGAGAGGCCTCATGAGGTGTTTACGAGGAAGAGGGGTAAACAATAAGGTAGGGGCTTAGCTTGTGGGGTTGGTATATAAGCCCCTCCCCCAGCAGGAGGCGGCACCAGACCTCCCTCACCTCCCGAGTCTCCCTCCTCCCCTCTCCCGAGTCCTCTCTGCCGACACCATGGGGTGCTGTGGCTGCGGAAGTTGCGGTGGCTGCGGCGGCTGCGGCGGCGGCTGCGGCGGCTGCGGTAGTGGCTGCGGTGGCTGCGGCGGCGGCTGCGGCGGCGGCTGCGGCGGCTGCACCACGTGCCGGTGCTACCGGGTGGGCTGCTGCTCCAGCTGCTGTCCCTGCTGCTGCGGCTGCTGCGGGGGCTGCTGCAGCGTCCCCGTGGTCTGCTGCTGCCGCCGCTCGTGTGGCTGCGGCTCGTGTGGCTGCGGGAAGGGCTGCTGCCAGCAGAAGTGCTGTTGTCAGCAGACGTGCTGTTGCAAGAAGCAGGGCTGCAGCTAGGCGGGCGGTGGGCGGGGTGCAGGTGCTGGGGGGCGGGGGGAGGGGCGTCTGCTGGTCCCCATGGCTAAGGCTTCCCTCCATCCCACCTGCCTGCTCCCCTGTCTCCTTGTCACTTGAACTCCCTGGGATTTTTCTCTTCGGTTAAGTATCTCATACTCTGAAACGTCCGTGAGGCTTCACCCTTGGAGAGCAAGAGCCAGACCCTCCCGTACAAGGCCGTCCAGTGGGGAAAGACGGAGAACATCTTGATCATTCCTCTGCATAGCTCTGGCGGTTTGGCTGACTCCGGAGGGGCAGTCCTGGCACCGACCCCCAGGCAGGAGCCGTGGGGGGCAGACTCCGTCACCCGGTCCCTGTCTGCTGCTCCCCGGGCTACCTGCCCTGCTGCGTGAGCTTGATCGCTTTGGGCTCTGTGTTGGGACCTTGCCTGTGCGTCTTCTCTTTTTGCTTCAGGTGGCTCAAGACTTCACACCTCAGAAGTGTCTAAACCCGAAGGAATAATTAAACTAAAAGACGTGAGCCCCTGCCAGCCCAGGAAGAGCAGCCTGCAGCCGCCCTGAGCTCAGACCAGTAAGACCATTTCACTCCGTGTTCATTGCCTTCCCCGGTCAATGTCTGCCTTTGCCGTGTCTAAGTGCGATGGATTGCCCACTTCTCAGTTGCCACCTTGTATTTCTGCTTATTACACGGCAACCTTCTAAATGTCTAATAAACTATACTAGGTCGTCCTTAAAATACTGACTCCCAAAAGCCTCTTATTTGGTGGTTACCTCTCTGGGAGGATGAACAGGCCGTGTTGAGCAGGGAGAAAAGAGCGCCCCCAGCGCCCCCCCCACCCCCCGCCGGGTTGCCTGCATTTATTGTGAACACCAATTATGCCTGTAATGGAAGGCCTACATTAATCAACACTAGATTCTTCAATATTTTATCAGTCTCACATCTATATTGTAACTTGTAATATGTTTGTGTTTTTCAAGAAGGTCTTAAGTAGACTGACAATAATAGCTAAGCACACACAAGGCTCGATAGAATCCACCCTGGGCGCTAGAATTTCTGTCATTGCCATCCATGCATATTCCTTCCAAGGTAAAATAACTTCACGAACATATAGATTTCATATGCAGTTTGAATTTGATGTGGGAATGGTGTCTTTTCCACAACTGCATTTCCTCAACTGAATGAAAAATTCTAGTTCAGTTACAAAAGATTAATTCCACAGATTTATAGCGAGGTCAAGGTCTGCCTACAACCTCAGTAATCCCTTATAAGAGAACGTAATACCACTCCTCAATTTAGAACTTTATTTTCACATTGAATGCACGCAAATCAGCCTTTTGCGCTTTGCAGCTTTGAGGTAAGGGCTGTCATCCCATTTGCAGAAAGGATTTTCCATAGAGGATATCACACACACACACACAGACACACACACACACACACACACACACCCCACCACCATATTTCCATTAAATAAGCGTGGATAGGGATAACTAGGAAGTTTATCCTGCAAAAATCTCTTGAACAGTTTTTGTCTAGTCCCCACTAGCTATTTTCGCAAACGAGTAGCAGCCTGTCGGCATGGGCATGGAAAAGATGTCCTTTTTCTCCAATATTGATGAGAGTTCTAAATGGCACTATTTCTCAGGGCAGCAATCTAACAATCTGCACGTTTTTTTTAAAGTGCATGCCTTTGGGGGCGCCTGGGTGGCTCAGTCGGTTAAGCGGCCGACTTCGGCTCAAGTCATGATCTTGCGGTCCGTGAGTTCGAGCCCCACGTCGGGCTCTGTGCTGACAGCTCAGAGCCTGGAGCCTGTTTCGGATTCTGTGTCTCCCTCTCTCTGACCCTCCCCCGTTCATGCTCTGTCTCTCTCTGTCTCAAAAATAAATAAACGTTAAAAAAAAAATTTAAAGCGCATGCCTTTGAACTCAGAAATCTCACGTCTTGGGCAAAAATGTATTATTGGTAAGTCTATTCGTTGCAGCATAGTTAAAGACTAGGAAAAAACTAAATGTCTGCTATCGAGGTCACATTAAATGTTGTCTCTCTACATCAGAATACTGCGCAGCAGTCAAAAAAAAGAGCGAGATCCAAATAATAAAAATAAATAAATAAAAAGGGGCACCTGGGTGATTCAGTCGGTTAAGCATCCAACTCTTGATTTTGCCTCAGGTCATGATCTCACGGTTCATGACATCAAGACCCTCGTTGGGCCCTGTGATGACAGCACGGAGCCTGCTTGGGATTCTCTCCCCCTCTCTCTGCCTCCCCCCCATCCACTCCCTCTCCCTCCCTCTCCCTCTCTCTCTCAAAAATAAAATTTAAAAAAAATTAAAAAAAAAAGAGTGAGATCCCTGTGAACTTAGAAGGGAATATCTGAAAGCTCAACAAGATCATTTGTGTAAATAGAAACCTACCCCCAAAATTATAACACACAGTCAAGCGAAAGGTATTATCAGCAAGTGTGCATGAGTGGGGTGCCCATGGGGGTACAAAAGAGTTTAGGAAGAAAGACTTAACTGATGGAAATCCCACAGGCTTGTAGATGGCAAAGGCACCACCAAGCACTATAGTGTTCCTGTGACATCACCCCCGAGAACTATTAAAGCCCCGGGGAGCATTCATAGTCAGGGAGAGCAGTGCTCTGAATTCTTGTGCTTCTGCGGTCTCACTGTGTCTCTTCAATTACACACAGCAGCTCTGGACCTGAGGCTGAGGGAGTCCAGGCAAAATAGTGGCCATGACTGTGACAGTGACTGCCTTCATTGCTGTGCAAGGTGCAGGTGTCTGACCTCAAATTGGCCAGAATGTTCAATGTCTCGGGTTGGGCTGAGAGTAAAGCCATTTGGGAAAAAATCAGGGAATTCCTTAGAGTCAAGTTATGGGTTTCATTAAGTAATTCATCCAAAGCTTGTTCTCTGCAGGTTTTCGAATTCCTGGAGGTCCTTCTTTAGTCCGAGAATTAGACCTACACTGTCCTTTAGATTTCTAAGGAAACACACCCAAATGAGAGGAACTTGTTCCCAAACACACTCACAACAGAGGTGAAGATCGTTGCATTCTTCACTGGTTAAGAGCACTTTGCCAAATTTGTGAGGAAGTGCCACATAAAGGCATGAATTGCTGCCCTAACTTATGAGTCCCCCTGCTGTGACTTCAGATCATGGAAACTGACATGAAACATTCAGGGAGAAAAATGAAGAAAATAGAGTGGTAATTCTCCCCTTCTTTTAAAAATATTTTCTATCTGGGGCGCCTGGGTGGCTCAGTCGGATAGGCGTCTGATTTCGGCTCAGGTCATGATCTTGAGGTCTGTGAGTTCGAGCCCCACATCGGACTCTGTGCTGACAGCTCGGAGCCTGGAGCCTGCTTCAGATTCTGTGTCTCCCCCTCTCTCTGACCCTCCCCCGTTCATGCTCTGTCTCTCTCTGTCTCAAAAATAAATAAAGTTTAAAAAAATATTTTTAATATTTTCTATGAATTCAAAATAATGTGAATTCATTATAAACAATTTCAAAACACAGAAAATTACAAGGGCGAAAGTTAACATTGCTTATAATAACCACTTTTACCATTTTGTTTTATTTCCTTCCATTGTTTTCCTATTCTTTTTTTTTCCCAATATTTTTATTTTGGAGAATTACAAACCTACAGGAAATTGTGAAAATATTGCAAGATCCTATACACCACTCACTGAAGTTCACCCATGGTTAACATTTTGCCAGTCTTAGCTTTATCTGTCCCTCTCATTTGAGAGTAAGTTGCAAATATGAAACTTCACCCTTAAAAATATTGGCATGCATTGGCCAAAAGGGATATTCTCCTACAAAACAATGACACAATTTTCACACTTAAGAAACTTAATAGTGATACATGCTACTATGTAATATACAATCTTCAATTTCTCCATCCCAAGGATGCTTTGTAATTTATATATTCACTTTATTCCTTTCACTTTATTCAAGCCTAGCATGGAGCCTGACTCGAGGCTCGATCTCATGACTGCAAGATCATGACCTGACCCGAAATCAAGAGTTGGATACTCAACCAGCTGAGCTACCCAGGCACGCCTTTATTGACATTTTTAATAATTTTTCAACCTGGGTCTAATCACAGATGTATCTTATGTAATTTAAGTTGGCCTCCGACATTTTATTTTTCTCCTGGCAAAGTTGTTTTTGCAAAATCACCTTTAAAATGAATTTGTGTGTTTGTTCCCTCATGATCAAATTCAAGTTAGGCATATTTGCAGAAGTACTACACAGGTGATTTTTTTTTTTTTTCCCTCAGAACTTGGCATTGAGAAGTATGCAATGTCAGTTTACCTTACTGGTAATGTGATCGACTAATTAGTATTATGCCCACCAGTTTCATCCACTGTTAATCTACTCTTTCCCTTTTAATAACCACGGTGCTATCTTCTGTGTATTTATATGACAAAATGAAGATTATTACAAAATATAGACTTTATTCTGATTTTTAATGTAATATTTAATTATATATAATTATCCTTATATTAAGTATTTGCTGGGGCTCCTGGACAGCATTTACACATTTAAATGTCTGCCAACAATTCAAAATAAACAAAGTCTCCATTTTTTTTTAAGCTGGGAAACTGTATGTGCTCATCTGACAGACAAAAGATAAATATCTTCATATGTAAACAGTTCTTACAAACCCATATGGAAAAAAATGTACAAAGGGCAAATCAGTATTTAAAAAAAAAAAAACATAAACCAAGTCTCCTTGAAAACTGGGTTGTTCCTGGTTTGGGTCATAAGATAGACAAGATGAGCCCCAGCCCTCTTGTCAGTCTAGAAAACAGGAAGCTACAAAACGTAGCGGAGTCGTATTGAGAAGACAATCTGAACATCAGAAACAACAATAGCTGCAAAGTACAGAGACACATTCAATATTTTTAAATACATGAGTTCATAGTAATACCAAAAAGAAATAAAAAACCTCATTAGTCATCTTTGGAAGAGGCCAGAAAATTAGCACATTATTTTGAAACTCGTTTTTAAAAATGGTGGGAGGGAGAATCAGACATTTGTTCTGCCTTTTTCGAAATAAAACGTACCTCAGAGTAGCCAAAGAGGAGAGAAGAGGACATTTCTCTCTGCAGACGGAGTCCAGGCAATACAGAGGAAGGAAAATCCAGCCCTAATGAATTCATGGATGTAGGTAGTGACTAATCATGGATCCCAACGTCACACAAGTGAGACAAATAGATGCCTCTTGATGGAAGAACACAACACCACCTATGAAGCAGGCTTGTCCAAAACTAGACACTGAATCGTGGCAGGTGGATCTGATTACTGGAAATCCAGGGTGTTAAATGATTCCACGGGGGTGCAGTCTTCCAACTCCAAAACTCAGTCACCCAAAATTAATGCTACACTGAAGACAAGAGGCAAGAAGGTGGACAGGGCTTCAAGGGGAGCTGCAGGCTAGAATAGACACTATAGGGGCACCTGGGAGACCCAGTCGGTTAAGTGTCTGACTTTGGCTCAGGTCAGGATCTCACGGTTCGTGAGTTTGAGCGCCACCCCCCCCCACGTCGGGCTCTGTGCTGACAGCTCAGAGCCTGGAGCCTGTTTCAGATTCTGTGTCTCCCTCTCTCTCTCTCTGTCCGTCCCGTACTTGTGCTCTGTCTCAGTCTCTCTGTCTCTCAAAAATAAATAAACATTAAAAAAAGAAAAAAAAAAAGAAAGAAAGAATACATTGTATGGGCCCTTCAGTCAGTTGCAGGGATACGTGAGTCTTATCAGAACCCTAATTAGATAACTGATTTTAGAGTAAGATATATGTGTGAAAATTTGAGCATGGCTACTTACTAGAAGTTAATTAAAAATTACTGTTAATTGTTAAGCATAACAATGGTATTGTAGTTATACTTTAATTCTTACAAATTGGCTTCAAAATAATTGGCTCAGAATACATCGTTGAAGCTGGATACATGGGAGCTCATTATATATATTTGCATCCATAATATAAAACACATTTTTTCTTACAATGAACTTCACTAATAATTAAGAAAAACATGAATTTTTCTCATCTGTTATATTAACAAAGTATTGTTTTAATCATGTCTAGTGCTGGTTGCAGAGTATAAGGAAAGCATCACACACAGTGGATGGGAACAACTGATGAACATTTTATAGAGAGCAATTTTGTAACTTTCATCAGCAAAACGGGGATAACGTTTGATCTAGCAAATTCCACCTTTAAGAAGTTGCTCCAAGGAAATATCAGAAGAGAGAAAGGATGCAATGCACAGCTAACATTTAATAAGCTCTTACTTTTTTGTGTTGGGCACTGATTCCTTTAATCCGCAGAATAATTTTGGTTAGGTTTATTATTATTATTATTATTATTATTATTATCATCATCATTTTAGAAATCAGGAGACCAAAAAGGTGAAGTCACTGCAGAACTAGTAACTTTAGAAAGGGGATTTGAACCCTGGGATTTGAACCAATGCCTGGGTGGGTTATGTTGGACATTCATTACAGCATCACTTATAATAGCAAAATATTAGAAACCATCTACAGTTGAAAACCAGATTCTTGATCTTCCTACCAGTACCCCCCACCCCGACCACCAAAAAAAAAATGCTTTTCTCACAGATACACCCTTCCCGGTTAATCCTCTCCAGCATGACTTCATCCTTCCTGTGACCCAGGCCAAAGAGACATTGGCACCCCTTGACTCCTATCTTGTTTGCATGTCCTGCGCTAGATTGATCAGCGAAATGGGTGGCATCATCGGAATCCAACCCGCTCACCACCTGCACCCCTCCCCCAAAGGTCTGGGCCCCATCGCCACCCCCAGCAAGAGTTCCTCAGATTCAGGGTAGAGCTGCCCCCATCCAGCCTCTCCCCATAGTCAGCTCTCAAGGTACAGTTTACAGTAATCCTTCTGCAGTGAAAAGGCGGTTGATCTCATCTCTAACTCGCACCCTCCCCAGGTTGCCCAGGACACTCAGCGGCAAGGCTGACGTTTGCAGTGACCGAAACTAACATGGGGAGCTACAATCTCCTCATCACCTTGCTGAACTCTTGCTCCCAGCACCCTCATCTGTTACAGTCCCACAGTCCACAATGCTCTTGACTTTTTACCACTGGATGTTTCACTCCTTGTCTGTGCTCAAATGTCACCCATACTCTCCATGAGTCCTATTTGAATCACTCAATTTAAAATCGAAATCCTGGGGCACCTGGGTGGCTCAGTCAGCTGCGTGTCTAACTCTTGATGTTGGGTCAGGTGGTGATGGCTATGGGATCGAGACCCTAGTCAGGCTCCTCGCTGGGTATGGAACCTGCTTTAAATTCTCTCTCTCCTCTCTGTCCCTCCCCCATTCTCCTTCTCCCTCTTTTTCTCTTTCTCAAAATAAATAAACTTTTAAAAATATATATTTTAAAAATAATATGGATGCAAAAAAATAAACTTTTAAAAATAAACTTTTAAAAATATATATAAAAAAATAAAATCGAAATCCTACTCACCCTCCCTGCAATCCAAATCTCTCCTATACTGCTCTCTTTCCCCCCATGATACTATATTTTAATACAGTACTTTATTTTTTAAGGCCTTTCAAAGCCCAGAAAACAATGAGCCATAATCTCTGATTCATAATACACTCAGCATAGTCTTCTTTATTTAATTTGCTAATTATTTTAGTAATATAACGGGACAAAGCCTTGACATCCTAGTCTAACTAAAAGTCGCCATCCCAACCCTTCTAAAACTAAAACTAACCCATCCTAACTGAAAGGTTGCCATCCCAACCCTTCTTTCTGCACCCCTGCACCCAAAGTAGTCATTACTCTAAAGTCTGTGCTCACTATTTCTTTGCTTTTCTTTGGACGTGGATTTCTTACATCTATATGCATTCTTTTATGTCAACATACTAAGATTCATTTGTTCATCTACTCTCTGGATGATGGAAATTTCCATTGTTTCCAGGGTCTTCTTTCTTTTTTTTTTAATTTTATTTTAGAGACAGAACATGCGTGAGAGGGGCAGAGGGGCAGAAGGAGAGAGAGTAAACCTTGTGGAAATAAATGAAGACCGAAGAGAATAGACAAAGGTTATTTATCTATTCAGAGCTCACTACGGCAAAGGGGTCGGCCACTGTCTCTTGCGTTTGGGCAGAGGCTTGAATGTGGGAGAGATTTATAGTGGAAAAGGAGAGGTCTCAGGTGTGCCCTGCTGGACCCTGTGACCTGGGGAAGATGGACACAGACTAGAAGCGGGGCACCCGATGTTACTGGTTGGGGGGGGGGGGGGGCGGGTGCATACGTGGCTCTCCATGGTTAGTCCTAAGCTGGAAGCGGGGATGAAAATTTGGGAAGCTGGCAGTTACTGATCAGGTCCTGACCGTTTGGGGTAGATTACAGGAGTTATCATCTGGCTTCCTGGATTGTTTGCTGTAGATAGTGGTCAGACTATGTAAGTCTGACTTGTGGGTAGTACATTGGCTGCCTCAGCAGCTTCCTTAGATCAAGGTTGGTTTCCTGGCTGGTTGCTCCCCATTATGGGTGAGAGTTTTGTTTTATATCTGGTTTGGCCATTGGCCATTTGTACGTGTAGTCTTTAACCTCTAACATATCAGATAATGTACGTATTCATTAAGGATATAGTCCCACTCCCACAATGAGCATAATAGTTCTAGGACGATAAGAATTTTTATCTGCTTTGTTCATTGAAGTACTCTCGGTCCCTAGAACCAGGTCTAGCTGCTCAGGTCATGGGTTCAAGCCCCACCTCGGGCTCTGCATGGTCAGTATGGAGCCTGCTCAGGATTCTCTTTCTCTCCCATTCTCTCAGCCCCTCCCATGTTCATGCTCTCTTTCTCTCTCAAAATTAATAAATAAACTTTAAAAGAAAAAAAGAAAAAACTATTTAAAAAAAAAAAAAACAGACTTGGGCCAGGCAAGAAGTGCCCATTTCTTTTTTTTTTTTTAAGTTTATTTTTATTTATTATGAGAGAGAGATAGGGAGCAAGCAGGAGGTGGTGGGCAGAGAGAAAGGGAGAGAGACAGAATCCCAAGTGGGCTCCACACTGTCAGCACAGGGCCCGATGCGGGGCTTGAACTTACTAACGTGCCATCACAACCTGAGCCAAGGTCAAGAGTCAGACGCTTAACTGATTGAGCCATTCAACTGCCCTAAGAAGTGCCGATTTCTGCTTGAGTCTTTTTCTTTTTAATTTTTTTAATGTTTATTTTTATTTTTGAGAGACAGAGAGAGAGACAGACAGACAGACAGAGCGTGAGCAGGGGAGGGGCAGAGAGAGAGACTGACACACAGAATCCAAAGCAGGCTCCAGGCTCCGAGCTGTCAGCACAGAGCCCGACGTGGGGCTCAAACCCACAAACAGTGAGATCATGACCTGAGCCAAAGTCAGACGCTTAACCGACTGAACCACCCAGGCGCCCCTCAAGGCATATTTGAAAGCTACTGACATGACCCATATTGCACGTTCCATATGGTCTGATAGAGAATGTGCAATATGCTGGCTGTATTCCCAGCCTTATTCCTGTCCTAAATCACAGACCAAATAATGGCACAAAATAGTCCACTATAGAACCTCCTAGCAAGGAACATCATACGTGTCAGGAGCTGAATGCGACTTCATTATTGAGAAATAATTTTTTTCACCAAGTCTCAGGCAACTATATCACTTTGAAAAACTACAGGAGAAAATACTTTGGAAATACTTTGGAATACTTTGGAAAGATACAGTGTGGTTGGGGTTCTTAACCTCGGCACTGCCGATATTTTCAGCCAGACAGCTCCTAGTTGTGGGGGGATGTCCTATGCATTGGCCTCTGGGCCTCAACTAGCTGGTTGTGACAACCTCTCTCCCAGCTATGACAACCCAGCTGTGTCCAGACATTGCCAGATGTCCCCCAGGGGGCAGAATCGCCACCCCCTCCTTGAGAACCAGAGGCCCCACATCAGAGCACTCTGGCAAAGGATGCATGTTTAGAAATAGCCCCTTGAAGGCTGCAAAAGTATTTTGCACGGAATCCTTCTTAGCTTTTACGTGTTTGGAGAGAACCCCTGGGACATATGATCGTGAAGGAGTGGAGTACGCGGGGTGGTTGGTGAATGAGTCCAGGAGGGCCTGGCCCACTCTTACGCAGCCCTGCCACCATGCTGATGAGGACTCAGTGCTCCAGAAATGCTGTTGGAGTGAATTGAATTGTGCTGTCATCAGTTTCTTTTCTGTCAAATACCACAGGCAGGCAGCAGTAGGAACACCACAGCAAAGTCTAGTGATGCCAACAAAACGAAATTCCAGCCCCTTCTTAAAAGTGAAACAGAAAGAGCACCGGACTATCAACTCAGGTCACGATCTCATGGTTTGTGAATTCAAGCCCTACATCGGGCTCTGTGCTGACAGCTCAGACCCTGCTTGGGATTCTCTCTCTCTCTCTCTCTCTCTCTCTCTCTCTCTCAAAATAAGCAAATAAACTTTAAACAATAAATGAAGTAGAAAGAGCAAAGCACACACACACTCACACACATACACGAAAGCCACGGGACCTATCTTGTTTTAGCACAACCCACCATTCCATCTTTCATCCCCATGGCAGGGCCGGGGGAGGGCGGGGGAGAGAGAAAAGGAAGATGGAGAAATGCCAGAGATGCCTGGTGAGGGGAAGGGGCGGGTGCCATGGTTGGACCAGCAGGCTTGCCTTCTGACTCCTGGCTGCACGAACACTGCTAAAAAGGGGCCTGGGGACATAAACTTTTTATACCATTGTGCCCCAGGGAACCCAAAATGGCTTCCACGAGGCCTAAGTTGCAAGGAATCGAAAGGCAATGCTCCGGGAAAGACGCCATAAAAACGGAGCTGGAGAATGCCGGGGACAGATCTGACATCTCGTTACTTTGGCCCAGGCCGTACCCCGGCCCTCTTTCCCCCTCAGTTCCTGTTGCTGACAGATGGGACAGGAAGACCCCATCTTTTTCAAGGTCTGTCACTTCCTCTTCAGTTTCTTTTTGGAAGCCTCTAGGATGACTCTTCTTCGGCCCACGTTATTTTGTCCGGTCACATCTGTCTTCGTTTGGGTTGCTCTAACTAAATACTGTAGACCAGGTGACTCGGTAACAATCACGTTTCCAAAGGCTCAAATACGAGATGACGATGGGTTAGGGGTTTAGCACATGCATTTTGGCGGGATATAAACCTTCAGTCCATTGCAGCATTCTCAACTCTCACCAGCCTGCCCCTTTATCCATTCACTTCTGTGTTCCTGGTACCGGGATGCGAATAGAAATAAATATGATCCCAGACTTCAAGGAGCTCAGTCGGGGCAGTAACGCAGAGAAGGCGACATGAAGACATCAGAAACGAGTAGAAAAAGTGGGAAGGAAAGAGTGAGTGATGTTCTGTGGGCAATGATGGTACACAGAAGATGTTTTCATTGAGCCTTCAATAAGAGCAGAAATCTTCCAAGAGGCCACAGGTGAGGAAAACAGTGGTGTCGAGGTAGCGTTCGGTAAGTATCATTTTTGTTAGTGACCGATTATGGTATACTACAAAGTATGAAAAAACAACCAAGAAATTAAGCTTGGTCATGAAAACAAAGGTCATGCGCCATTCCCCCAGGCTTTGCCACCTACGGTGACATTTGCAGAAGGCACCCAAGCAGTAAGGAGACACGGGAGGGAACTCCTTCGGAAGTGACGCGTGACCTAGTAGATGCGAGCCATTGCAGGCATTCCCACAGAGAAAACTCAAGTAGCCGTTGTTCTACACAGCGTATGTTAAATATGATCGGAGGTAATTGTCACCATTGCTCATGATGTCAAACCTCAAAGCTATAACTGAAAGGAAAAACAGAGCCTGGAGATTTCAGCTGTAGGTTCTGAGCACACAGAGCAGATCTTAGAATCAAAGGGACACGATCATCCCTTTGCTCTGTTCCGCCAGAGTGAGGCAGAGCTGAGTTGGAATCCTGGCTCAGACCCCAGATGTGACACTCAGCATGTACCTTGACCCCTTTGAACCAGAACTGCTAATGGCATTTACCTCTGAGGACTGTGCCAACACTAAACATGACAAAGTACCTGGAGTGGAATTATGTATTGTATACTCCTGGTTAGTTTTTCTTCTAGAAAAGCTAGAAGTAGAAGCTACAGTGGCAAAGTAAGTTTCCCATATTTACTAGGAAGCCCAATAAGTAATAGTCAAGATCTTGCTGTGATCATTTTATGTGTGACAACACGAATCTAGGCAGGATTAAATTATATACGGTTGACCCTTGAACAATGCAGGATTGGGGCGCCAGAGCCCCGCACATTTAAAACTCTACATATAACTTTTGACTCCACTGAAACTTCACTACTGATAACCTGCTGTTGACTAGAAGCCCTCATGTTAACATACAACATCGATTAACACAAGTGTTGTATGTTGTGTATACTATATACTATGTTCTTACTTCAAAATAAGCCAGAGAGAAGAAAATATTATTAAGAAAATTGTTAAGTGGGGAGCCTGGGTGGCTAAGTCTGTTAAGTGTCCAACTCCTGGTTTCGGCTCAGGTCATGATCTCACATTTTCATGAGTTCGAGTCCCACGTTGGGCTCTGTGCTGGCAGCACGGAGCCTGCTTGGGATTCTCTCTCTCTCTCCCTCTCTCTCTCTCTGCTCCTTCCCCCTCGCTCTGTCTCCGTCTCTCTCAAATAAATAACTAAACTTTAAAAAAATAAATTAAAAAATAAAGTAGACATAACTTAACCTAAACTAAGGAAACTGAGTCACAGAGGAACCATGGCTTTCTCTGGGCCTTGGAGCCAACGTGGCTCTGTCCACTACCCCATGAGCACAGAACACAGGGAGTCATGAGCCGGCGTGGGAAGCTCATGCTGAAATAAATCAGCACAAACCCTCTAACCCCAGAGCAATCCCTTTCAAGTGACTTTCCCATATTTGGACCCATGAGCCAAGGACAAAGTGAATCTGAAACTCAGTGAGAGGAACTCTTGGAGTCTTTAGCCTCAGAACCTCTGACATGTGAAAAGAGACAAATGTGGGTGCTTTGCTTCTGCACATGGGGTCCCACCTTCCCCGGCACCCAGCAAAGACCATGTGCAAGCAGAGAAGGGGCCCCGTGCAACCAAGGAAAAAATAATCATTGGCACCAAGGGATCCTGATGCTCACAAAACAGATGAGCTCTGGCCACGTGAGACTCTGTGTGTGTGTGTGTGTGTGTGTGTGTGTGTGTGTGTGTGTGTGTCTTACTTGCACTTGAAGGCTGCTGGATTCAAACAAGATGAAACACCTGAGAAACGCGTTGTTTTATTAGAAGCACAACTTGAGGAAGAGGTGAATGTGAAAACAAGCGATCCTATGAAGTCAGAGGTGCTCGGTGAAGAAATACATTCAGGGTCTTGTGACATTCTGCCAGGGAAGCTGGGGGAAACCACAACAAGGAAGTGGCCACGTGCCCTCGGTGGGGTCCCAAAGAGGATATATAAGCCCCTCCCCCTGCAGAAGGCGGCACCAGACCTCCCTCACCTCCCGAGTCTCCCTCCTCCCCTCTCCGGAGTCCTCTGTACCGACACCATGGGGTGCTGTGGCTGCGGAAGTTGCGGCGGCTGCGGCGGCTGCGGCGGTGGCTGCGGTAGTGGCTGCGGTGGCTGCGGCGGCAGCTGTGGCGGCGGCTGCACCACCTGCCGGTGCTACCGGGTGGGCTGCTGCTCCAGCTGCTGTCCCTGCTGCTGCGGCTGCTGCGGGGGCTGCTGCAGCGTCCCCGTGGTCTGCTGCTGCCGCCGCTCGTGTGGCTGCGGCTCGTGTGGCTGCGGGAAGGGCTGCTGCCAGCAGAAGTGCTGTTGTCAGCAGACGTGCTGTTGCAAGAAGCAGGGCTGCAGCTAGGCGGCCGGGCGGGCGGGCGGCTCTGCCTCCAGGGCAAGAGCTGTCCGGGGCTCTGCTCGCATTGGGTAAGACTTCTCTCCGTCCTTCCGCCCCCCTGCTCCTGTTCTGTGTCCTTGGATGTCTTGGAGCTACTCATGCTGTCCTCGGGCTCTGAGGTTTCAGGGCTGGCTCTTTCCCTCCAGTGTGGTTTCATGACGACACCAGTTTCTTCACCCTGGGTTTTCCAGAAGGTACCATGAAGCGCGTAAATACTCTCGGTCACCCGTGTAATCCCGTCTCCATTTGAAAGAAAGATGAATAACCACCTATATTGTGGCGACATCAGCCACCCGTGTCAAAGATCGATTTATATCATAAGCTTGGTAAAGTGAAACCATGATAGCCAAGATTTCTTTTTCTTCAAAAAATTACTTTTGGTCAACTTTTCTATTGTACATTCACTAACTTCCTCCCATTTCTATGTCTCTATAAAAAAAAAAAAAGGCAACTCTTATTTAATAATAAAAAAAAAAATCTGCTTATTCTAATGTGTCTTTCCATTCTATAAAGATGTGTACCTTCCCATGACTGAGGCCAGTACAGCGACTAATCAACTAATGGATGATCGGTCCTATAATGTCTTATAATGGATTCTATAACAAAGATAGAAATCGGGGGCGGGGGGGGGGAGGGTGGAGGGGTAGAGCCCCAACTTTTCGTTGTCAGTCTCATTGAGGGAAATTTCTGTGTTTTCCTACAGATGACCTCCTGATGTCTGTGTTTGCAACCGAATTCTGGTTGTAAGTGTTGGACACCCCACATGGTAGGTCATTGTTTCACTCCATCGCTTCATGTCCATTTTCCTCACTCGTTCATCCAGCAGATACGTAAGTGCCGTGTTAGGCCACGTATTTAGGCCAGCACCGGAGATCTAAAGAAAAACAAGCCTTTGCTTTCCAAAAGTTCATATCTGAGAGAGACAGAGAGAGAGCATGCGCGCGCGAGAGAGTTCATTACCAAACAGCATCCCATGTCAGGTTTCTTCGGTCCCCTTTTCTCCACTCCTGTGTCAACTTTTTGTGAATATGATTGCCGCCATGATGTTGAGTACCAACATAAGAGACTCTCCATTCATTTGCTGGGTAAGATGACCAAGTGAGAAGTTGACACTGTCTATGGGGTTTTTCCCTTGGATCCCAGTGGCATTTGACACAACTGAGCACCTGATCCTCCCTAATAAACTTTCCTCTCCCAGGTTTTCATCCTCCTCCCAGTAACTCCTTTACATCTTCTATATGTGCTTGTCCAACATGCACACCCTAGTGCTCAGACCCTAGCCCTCTCCTGCATCATTCTACATCCTTCTATCTACTCTGTCTTTTTTTTCTTTTCTTTTCCAGCACACCTGAAACTTTCTAAAATACCATAAGATTCAGGAATTTCTCCTGTTTACCTTGTGCTGTCCTCTCTACCTCACCCCATGCACAACTGAAATGTACGTTCTACAAAGCAAAGATTTCTCATTCTCTGGTTGACTATCTCAAGCACCTAGAACAGCATCCAGCATATAATATATACTCAACAAACAGCTTCTTTGTGAAGAAATGATTTTTTTTAACGCTTTTGGTATGGAAAATGCCAAACATAAACAGAAGTGGTGAACAGTACAATAAATTCCTAAGAACCACCACCCAAGTCAACAGTTATCAACATGGCCAGTCTCTTATCGCGTATGACCTCACCCATACCCCTCCCACAACTGGATAATACAGAACCAAATCTGGACCTCAGGTCACCTAATCAGCAAATATGTTTATGTCCCTTCAAATGAATGAATTCTTCATCGTCTCTCTGTGACTTAGACTATGGCCAAGGGCTATCAGAGAAACACAGAGGTAAACTCAAGGTCCAAAATGAGGTCTTCTCTTGGCAAGAGGTAGGGAGGAAATTATGACACCCTCGACCTTTAAGAAAATTCCAGAGTTCTCTGGTAGGGCCTGGCAGTCAATGTACAAGGGCACTCTGTTGCACAATGAGCAGGGTACTCCCATCCCCAAGGTGTATCTTGGTAACTTATAAATCGATTTTCCGCAAATCATAGAAGGATGAGAATAGAAAAATCCAAGCCAGCAGGACAGTGACCCAGAACGCCTGGAGGACTCTTAATCAATTTCATTTCCAGTCGTAGTCCTTAAAATCAAACAGTATTAATCTTTGGGGAGGGTTTTCCATTTCTACCAAAAGATAACAAAAACATTTTCTTTTCCATTTTAATCAACAAGAACTTCATATTGCTTTTTAAAACAACCTCCGCTTAACAAAAACTACTTAATATTTGAACTATTTGTTCAAATTCTCAAAGGGCAAGAACACCACGCCATCTCACAACCTTGAAAAATAAAGCAAAATAAAAGAGCACGGTGATTATAAACATTAGCTCTGGAGCCGGGATGCCCAGACAAAAATCCAGACGTCTCCGTTTACTATTCCCACTGCCTCGCTTTCTTCATCTGTAGAATGGGCTTCCTAGCTGTTCCTCTCTCACAAGATTTGGGGAAACGTAAATGGATTTGTAGGCAAGGATCTATCTGTAAATAGATCCACACTGTACTCAGTTCATCCTGCTTTATCACACTGATGTATCAGGATAATACTTTTATTGTTATAAAAGTTGCTCTTTTGGGGTACAGAGGGTAGCAGGTATGAGCTGGCCCTCAGACCTCAGACCTCAGATTTACTTCTCAGAGTTTCCTCTTATAATTAGCATATGCAAAACGTGGGGCGGGGCCTCGGGGCTTCGTGTGTGGCAGGCTCCCTCCCTGCCCCTACCTTCAGCTCCTGGCCAGACCCAAAGGGACGGCCTCGCGGCGGAAGGGGGCCCTTCCCTTGGGCTCGTTCTCCCGGGATGTGAGAAATTTGGCGAGCAACAGCCCCCTCCTATAGGTAAGACTGCCTGTGCGGGAGGCGAATTCCTGGCCGAAACACCATCACCCCTAGGCTGCAGCGCTCCCCTTCTCCCCGGTTGCGCGGCCGCGCGGGCGGGAGGCGTCCCCGCGCTGCAGCGGACGGGTTGGGACTCGCCCGGATTCCCGGGCGCGCCCTAGGCTGCCTCGTGCTGCGCGGCCCCTGCGCTCTCCTGCCAACTCGGTACTGAAGATTCGCCCAAGTGGGTCTGGCGAGAATCTCACTTTCAGCCATCTGCAAAGCAGACTAAGACTACGACTCTGGGAAAGGGCCAGCATCCCCCATGGTTACACCCGCGTGCACAGATTTTCACCGAAAAGAAACTTCAGCGCAGAATAAATCCCCATCCAAGAAGGGAGACAGGGCTCCCGGTGAGGGAAGCAGCAGCAGGGAACTTTGAAGGGCAGAGCCCTCTCCGCCCCCCACCCCCGCCCTCTACTGAGACTACCTTTATTGAAATTAAAGGAAAACACAACCGTACCTTACAATGATATTTCTGGAAAGGAGGCCTAATTCATGAAAGAACATGCACAGCAATTAGTTGGCAAGTCAGTGTTGCTGCTGTAAACGTGCAAAAGGCTTGTGGTTGTGGCGTGGGTGCTTAACGTGTGCAAGGGGTGAAGGAAATGTTTTCTGGAAGTACTCACCAAGCCTGGAACACATTTGTATCTCCTAAAGCAAAAAGGGGTGTTTTCAGTAAGGTACATCTTTTAAATAGACCCAAAGGTAACCAACTTCCAAATGTGTCTTCGTAGTAGCTGAAAAGGGCAAAAATACCGAGTTTGCTCAGTCGTTGGTCAGAGATTGTCAGTGGTTTCTCAAGGTTGGGTAATGGTGAATCCAATTCAAGGAGAAATATTCAAATGAATTGAGGTGAAGTTATTTACTGTGTACCTTTTCTGAAGTCACTCTTCCCTGAACTATGAGTGCCAAGCTGTTTTCATTCTGGTTGAA
This sequence comes from Neofelis nebulosa, assembly GCF_028018385.1. NCBI lineage: Eukaryota > Metazoa > Chordata > Mammalia > Carnivora > Felidae > Neofelis > Neofelis nebulosa. The sequence continues at coordinate 11,207,682 of NC_080783.1, forward strand.
TTTGCTCTGTGGCTTGCGGGAGGCAGATGGGAAGGAAGCTTTATTGAGCAACTATTGTGTGCGGAGAACCAGAGAAGAAACAGCCTGGAGAGGCCTGAGTAATTCATCAGCAGATGTTTCACGCATTTGCAAAACAGAATGACGCCATATAGGACAAAATGGAATCTGAAGCCTGTCTCTCCTTTTTTTTTGTTGTTAATTTTTTTTAACGTTTATTTATTTTTGAGACAGAGGGAGACAGAGCATGAACGGGGGAGGGGCAGAGAAAGAGGGAGACACAGAATCGGAAGCAGGCTCCAGGCTCTGGGCCATCAGCCCAGAGCCCGCCGCGGGGCTCGAACCAGCAGACCGCAAGATCGTGATCTGAGCCGAAGTCGGACGCTTAACCGACTGAGCCACCCAGGCGCCCCTGAAGCCTGTCTCTTAAAGATCACTTGTATCTACTGTTGCCATGGTTTTGACCAAAAGCAGAACTATTCTGGTCTGCATATTGAATCTATGGACCTAATTCACACCTTTTGAAGCTATGTGGACTGCTTAATTTCAGCAAAGATGCCCTAGTGTTTGTTTTTGTTATGTTTTTTTTTTTTGGGGGGGGGGATACATAAAGGATTATGAGTGGCTGACAGTAGATAGTACTGCTTCTTGGTTTTCTGAGGGTCTGAGTCACTTAATACAAAACTTTAGAGACACTAAATTAGACTATTTTTTTCCCTTTTTGTCTTTTTAAATTTTTATTTCATAACGTTTATTTATTCTTGACAGAAAGAGACAGAGCGTGAGTGGGGCAAGGGCAGAGAGAGAGAGAGAGGGAGACACGGAATCCGAAACAGGCTCCAGGCTCCGAGCTGTCGGCACAGACGCGGGGCTCAAACTCGCCATCTGTGAAATCATGACCTGAGCCAAAGTTGGACGCTTAACTGACTGAGCCTCTCAGGTGCCCCTAGACTATTTTAGTACTAACCTTCAGGTGAGTGTTTTTGATATGTTTAACTCCCTGTCTGTGTCTCACAAAGATCGGTTTCTCCTTTTTTTTTTTTTTTCTGATGAGATTCCAAAAGAGGATGTCTGCGGAAGAGGGTGGGTTCTAGTGTCTCAAGAAGTGGGTGGGCTTTGCTGTATAAATCCATTGCTCTTGACAGCTCAGTTCTGAAGGACTCTAGACTCCCGGAGGGGTGGGTGGGCATTGCGACTAGGACTCCCAGCAGGGGACATCAGGAAGGAGCTGCAGCTGAATCTGAAGGCAGGAAACTGGATTTAGTTCTGGAAAGAAATAAACTCAGGACACAAAAGGAACAGGTAACTCTGATTCCCTCTGTTTTATTTTGAAGCGTATTCGATGTGGCCAGACTTACAAAGTTTGTGGTCTGTCCTAGTTTTGATTTGTGGGCACTGTTTTCCATTCCAAATTTTCTAGGACAGACCCAATTTGAAAGATGCTGTTCTGTTTTCCGATTGTCCCTGGTAGAATTTGGAAAAACCTTAGTGCTTACAACAATAAGCAAAGTCCAGGGCTAGGGAGGGTCCCACACAATGAAATGCTTTAAAAAACATTTTTTTTAAATCTTTATTTATTTTTGAGAGAGAGACAGAGTGCGAGTAGGGGAGGAGCAGAGAGAGGGAGACACAGAATCCCAAGCAGCCTCCAGGCTCCGAGCTGTCAGCCCAGAAACCAGTCGGGCTCCACGCGGGGCTCGGTCAGGCTCCACGTGGGGCTCAACGTGGGGCTCGACGTGGGGCTCGACGTGGGGCTCGAACCCACGAACCGTGAGATCATGACCTGAGCCGAAGTCGGATGCTCAACCAACTGAGCCACCCAGGCACCCCACAATGAAATGCTTTTAAAGATTGGGGAGTGGGGAGGGGAAGTACGATGTGTTTTTTTTACTTGAAATATAATTTACATACAACATAAAATATGGATTTTAAGTTCGAATGTTTATAATTACACCCATGTATCTGTATCTCATTAAGACATAGGATATTCCATCACTCCAGAAAGTTCCCTTGTGTTCTTGTGCTCTATTGCAATAAGTCCCTCCACTGTCTCCCCGTCCCCCCCCCCCCCAACCCCCAGGCAACCACTGATCCAGTATCTATCACTGTAAGTTACTTTTTGCTGGCTTTAGGACTTTACATACCTTAATGGAATCACAGTTTTGTGCCTGGATTCTTTGGCAGAGCATAACTTTTTAAATATTCACCAAGGTTTTGCAATAGCTCATTTCTTATGTTGCTGATTAAATCAGCATTCGTTGCCTAAATACACAATATTGTTTATTCCACCCCCATTCACCGTTTAGGAGACATTTCGGTTGCTTCCTGTGTTTTCACTATTGTGACTATATGGAATTATTGTATAGATTTCCAAATGGTTTTCCAAAGAGTTGTTGGTGGCATTTTACTTTCCCACAAGCGATGTGTACGAATTCTGCTGCTCTAAATCTTTGCCAGCATTTGGTTTGCTAGTCTTTTTGTGCTTAAGCATTCTAGTGGTCGTAAAGTCTTCTCTGTAGTTTTCCTTTCCATTTTCCTCATGGTATCTCTTGATAAGGAGATACGGTTTTTTGATGAAATCCAGTTTATCAATTCATTTCTTTTAAGCTGAGTCCTTTATGTCATTTCAGTGATACATTTCCCAACCTCTATGTCATAAAGACGTTTTCTTCTAGACAGTACTCTGTGGTTTCTAGAGCTGATTATGTCAAATTAGTTTTTGTGTATGGGGTGAAGTAGAGGTCAGGGAAGTGCGTTTTAAATCAGATGAAGCCTAAAATACAGTAGGGCGAAACCGACCTCCGATCCTGATTTTCAACAGAGGAACAGTAATTAAGCAATTCCCTGGAATCATTTCCCCATACTCTTCCAGCATCAACTTGCCTGGATTCAAGCAGGCTGTGGCTCCTTGACTTATTTGGATGTTTCGCTCAAAGTTATATTCTCTTCTTTAGTAAGTAAGTGGTAAGTAGATCGAAAGGTGTAACTTCAGGATGTTGTTCTACTCTGTTGTCCGTGAAAAGGATACATTTCAGTTTTCAGTAATCAGACTTTGGCTTTGCTTCTGACTGGTGAGGGGCTTGGGCCAGCAGTGTTGAAAACCTGAAAGATGGGTTTTTGGAAAGTGTAACAAATACCTCCCAAACTCTGTCTTTAAAAAGGCTTTGGACCCTGGGGAGTGAAACTGTTTGCAAATGTCATCTCTCTGGACCAGCTGCCCAAGTCTTTTGGCATTTAGAGGTTGTAAGATTCATGGTTATTTTAAATGACCAGTCTGGTGCTCTGTTGTTTGAAATTGGTGTTTTGACTGCAGTAAACATTCTGGAGAATAATGTGAAAATGAGGCCAGCCCATTTTCAGATGCTAGTTGACTTGTCAGGTATCCTCTCTGAGATGACTAGAATGTTTAATAAGGAGTACTGGGCAGGAATTCGGTGGAGACTGGGGATTCTGGATAGTTTTCTCCTCAGTTGTTCGCACCTCAGTTAATTCTGGCAATATCTTCAAAACAAGCATGAAGGAGGATTTGATAAAATGATGCCTTTCCACTGACCAAGTCCCTGACACTCCAGGCTGTCTGTTATAAGAAACCTTTGGAAAACGGGGTTTGGAAAAGATCTTTACTTGGACTAGGTCATCTTGTCCCCTGCATCAGGGAGCTCACAGCTCTGAAAGCTTTGGCTGTGGGAGGAGAATTCCATCTTCACGAAGTGGGTGGTGGAATCTGATCACCTGGAGTCCCCCTAGCTAAGAAGTCTACCCAGTCCACTCCCCAAGGAGCCAGGAAGCCCACCAGCATGGGCCAGTGTCTGTGGTTCTTGCTTTTGAAGAGTTGCCTGTTCTATGCAAATGGAAATATACACTCAGAAATATTTGCGGCCACAAAGTTTTTACAGCTATACTTACAGGTGCACACGCATAGCCTGTCGTTTAGGAAACAGGACACTGGCAGGGCTTGCAGTTTGGATAAAGTCCACATTGGCCTGGACCCACTGGGGTCCCCCATGGCATAGATAAACAATACGTGACAACTTTTGTGTGCACAAATATGGAAATGGTTTCGTTCACACAGTGAGTCGATAAGTTAACTAACTGAAGGAAATACAACAAAGTGGATGGCTGTAGACTTCAGCAAGCAGAAAATGTGAGTGCTACGTCTACCTTGCGACCCGATCCAAATGGGATCCTGGCAACCGTAAAATCAAGTTTCCTTTTCGCCCTACCATAGAATGATAATGACGAGTATCACTCTTTTGCAGCCAATATAAGAAAGTTGGGAATTTCAGGGACAATGTTATAAATCAAAGAACACTTGAGATTATTGGTAAAGCTATGCACATTCGTGTGGAAAAGCCAGTTGGAAAGATTTAAGGCTGTGGTTAAAGAACAGTAAGAGTGGAGAAAGGTCAATAATGTGGTAACGATTGGAATGAAAGAGAAGACAAAAACATGAACTCTGATATCAAGAGACTGGAAACACGTAAGAAGATGCATAAAAAGACATCGTTCCGAGGAAGATGAAAACAAAACTAGTGAGAAGTCGCCCCAGCCCAACCTGATCATAGCTGAAACACAAGTAAACCTTGACGTTTTTAGGAGATGGAGAAAAGTCTCTGAGCACCTTAAAACAAAGTTGGTTTAGATACACTAACAAAGGGATTCTCATTCTGAAGGCTACAGCATCCCACAATACCCTGAAGAAAGGGAGGTGGCCGGAAAACCATGAGATCTTCCAGAACCGGACCCCACGTAGCACCTGAGAGAAGAGACTGCAGACCTGGCTGAAGGGTCCCTGGTGGACGTTAATGAAAAATAATCACTGTTTTCTTGCCGCCAAAAAGAGAAAGGAGCATGTCACTTCCAAAATAAGTTAGGTGGGTCTCTTCCCAATGCAGAAGTGTGGCCTCCAGAGCTCAGGCAAGGTCACAGGTGCTGGCTGATAACCCCAACAGTGCACGTGACCATTTGCTACTGGGGCCCACGTGATGTGATGCAACTGCGGAGGTGGTGCGGTTGGTTGGAAGTAAGTGCTCTCTAGTCCCCTGGGCAGGGAGAACACTGGCACCCTGCAGTGGGGGGTGGGGGGGAGCTGTAGCTGGGGGTGAAGCCGAATTGCATGCTCAGCGCTCGCCTCTTCCAGCGGCTGCTGCTAGTGAGAGCTCCCCCTCTGAAGCGCTTTCCCACGCGGCCCCGCCAACCAAGGTAAGTTCGGTGGTTGACTCAGCTACGGCTCCAAGTTGCCTCCAGAAGGAGCAGCTGATGCATTGAGCCTCTCTTGTTATTTCTGGCATTTTCACTCTAGATTTCAAGCCACGATCGTCCGATAAGCTGACTTTTGTTTTGGAGAATGTCCTTGTATTGTATTTTCTTTCAACCACCTGCCAAAATAATGTTCTTGTGCCTTTAAAAAAAAAAAAAGTAATGGAGCATATGAGTAATATGTGAGAATTATGACTGCAGGAGCAACTTTTAGAAGGATTATCTTAAGCACAGAAAGGGGAAAGGTCAACATCTTGCTTTCAGAGGCATCAGGTCCGAAAATCAATACATACAATTCACGACCTTGAGTTGGAGTCAGTGAAGTGAAGGAAAGTTTAGAGTGTTCTCTAGGGGCAAGATAATATTACAGGCTCAAAATTAATTATCAGTGGAAAAGTAGCAAAAGGACAGTCTTTTCCATGATGGTGCTTTGCTGTGGAGGCTGAGTGCTTTGGAGACAGAACAGGTGTTCTATGATGTTAACAGGTATGCTTCTGAGGGACATGTGTAAATATTTCGTCCTATATTTTCTTCTATGACTTCTTTTTTTTAAGTTTTTTTATGTTTATTTATTTTTGAGAGAGAATGAGCGTGTGTGAGCAGGACAGGGGCAGGGAGAGGGGGAGACAGAGTATCTGAAGTGGGCCCTGCGCTGACAGCAGAGAGCTTGATGCGGGGCTCGAACTCATGAACCGTAAGATCGTGACCTGAGCCGAAGTCAGACGCTTAACCGACTGAGCCACCCAGGCGTCCCCTCCTGTGCAACTTCTAGCCCTATGACTCTGTCCCACAGAAAGATGTAATATAAGGTGTGATCATTTTTCTATGTTTATATGTTGATAACCCAAACGAAGCCCAGAAAAAAATAGGCTCACTCTGTGGTGCACTTGGATTTTGAATATATTTTTCTGCAACATAAAAAAAAAAATAATTCTGTTTACAACTCACTGAATGTTCTTGACACCCACAATCTGAAAAACACTCTCCCAAAACAAACAAGGAATTGGAATCTTGAGGGTACGACCAGGCCTCTCCACGCAAGGGGTAAGATTACTGAACTTGGAATTGGAAAAAACAAGTACAGGCAAGTACAGGAAAAAAAGTCCAGGCTCTAATGTTCATTAAAGGTGAAAACCTGCACAAACATGACTGCCTCTGGCCCTCAATTTTCTCATCTATACAATGAGGACAATACCGTCTCCTCTATCTACCTCACAAAGACTTCGAGGAAAAAATCAGATAATTTTCCAAATATAAAAAAGTATAGACTGTGTAATCTGATTATCACTATCATCGTCTTGGTGACAGAAAAGAGTAGCATCTCTTCAATAAGATAAAAATAAAAGGTAGTGATCAATACCACCAGACTTTATGAGACCATTAGCCAGAGGTTTCTCCAGGAGGAGAGAATGATTTGGGCAGTACCTGGATTGTTGGGTTGGAAACCCAGGGGCCACATTGACAGTGACTCTGGGGACACCTGGCGAGGAAATTTGAGGAAAACGTCCAGGAGGTGAAAATGGTGCCACAGAAGTAGGAGATGCCTACCCCCCGAGTAGAGGGAAGATGCAAACGTGGCACCAACAGACCCGATCCTGAACTCAATCTTAACCTTTCTTAGCGGAGTGGCCATGAGCCATGAGGAGGCTCCATTCCCATGTCTGAGAAGTTGGCGACATTTTAGAGACCTGTAAAAAATATGGAATTACAATTGATCCTCAAACAACATCGGGATGAGGGATGCCAATGCCCTGTGCGGTTGAAAATGCACGTAGTAAGCTTTTGACGTAATAAACTTCCTAAACTTAACTACTACTAGCCTACGGTTGACTGGAAGCCTCACTGATAACAAAACAGTCGGTTAACACCTATTTTGTATGTTATATGTATTATATACTCTATTCTTACAATCAAGTAAGCTAGAGAACAAAATCATAAGGAAGAGAAAATAGATTTACGGTACTGTACTGTACTTATCAAAAAAAAAAATCCACCTGTAAGTGGACCCATGCAGTTCAAACGTGTTGTTCAAGGGTCAACTGTATAACCCATAATATGAAATATAATAAATTAGGGGCACCTGGGGGGGGGGGGTTCAGTCGGTTAAGTGTCCGACTTTGACTCAGGTTCAGGATCTCGCAGTTCATGGGTTCCAGCCCCGCATCAGGCTCTGTGCTGACAGCTCGGAGCCTGGAACCTGCTTCTGATTCTGTGTCTCCCTCTCCCTCTGCTCCTCCTTGCTTGCACTCTCTCTCTCTCTCAAAAAATAAACACTTTTAAAAAGTTAAAAAAATGTATAATAAATCTGTATTACATATTATATAATTATATGTATATTTATTTCACATAATCATAGCTAATATGATTATTTATATAATAAATATCTGCATATGATTATTGTGTTATATGAAAATCTAATAACTATAGATAAATACATATAATGTATATAATTAGGATCGTTCTAAGGATTAGAGACAATCATTAAATGTCTAATACAATGCTTGTGTCTCATACAATAACGGATACGATGCTTGGTGTGAAGCAGGAGGCAAGCGAACAATAGCTGATAGATTGTTGTCATCCTACCCGTGTGAGTTGTGGGCTTTTACATAAGGAAGAAAAAATAAATCAGTGCCTTCAGAAGGTGGGTGAAAGGTCATGCTGGGCTGGAGAATTTCAGATACCCATCTGTGTGCTGTGATAACTGAAGGAGCCAGAACCTTGCTGTTGATTCAGTGCTAGATACAGGCACTCCAGGGTCCCTACTAGAAACAGATTTGGGCTGAATGGGACAGAATGGGTCACAAACAGGGAGTGATGTGTGCACATGAAAGGGTTGGTGGGTCGAGGGAGACAGAGCGTGAGAGGCATATTCAAAACACCACGGTCGCCTCAGGATTTTTCCACCTGTCCTGGACTCTTCAGGCCCTAGAGAGCCAGAAAAGAATTTCAGGGTCTTATGTGTCTGCATGTAGTTTTGCAAAAGCTCCCTGGACGGTTTCCATCCACTTCGCCCTCCACCCTGTTAAGATCCAAGGCTGTGGCGTGGAGCCAGTGTCCCTGGGGGGTTGAGTAACGGGCGAGTGGTCCTTGGGCCTCCTGTGTCAGAATCGCTGTGTGTATAAACACAGACTCCTGGGCCTCCATACCTACTGACCCACGAAGCTCCCAAGCCATCTGATATGCCAGTCAAGTTCACACAGTCCTTGTTAACAGACCAGCGTAGGAAAGGATTATGGAAAGAAGCTAGTGCTAGACAAAGAGAACTTGGGGTAGGGGAAGGTGAAAGAACAGCCATTCGCCTCTGAGAAGTCTCCCAACGGGCAGTCACGATGGCTGTGGCCCTGAAGAATAGACACTAGGCAAGACATGGCCTTGGTAAGGGTCTGGGAGCTCCTGTTGCCATTAAACCAGGAAACTGGAACTCCTCTGCCCAGTCCTTCTTGGTTAATGGATACCTGCTATTGTTTGGTTAGATGCCTTCTATTTCCTCTGGCCAGAAAGCTAGCTTTGGAGCATGTGTTTGCTGTTCTGTGGGGCAGAGGCTTGAAAAGGAGTGAGGAAAGGAAGCCCAGCTTCCTAGGATGCAGGGATGAGCTCCCCAGATATTTCCCATTATCTTCAGCTAAGGTCAGACACCTTCCCTCCTTTTCTCCTCATTAAGCCAGAATCACTGTGGATCCTCGAAGCTGAAAAAGAGCAAAGGGAAGAGAAATTCCTTGTGTTTGAGCAGCAACCCTATGCCTAACATGGCACCAAATCCCTTGCAGATATCAAGGCACCTGATGCTCATGGAAAGCCCACACACATAGTTAGCATCATGACGCCATTTTACAGATGCACAACTAAACTGCAAGGTGCTTGTAGAATTAAGGACCTCCCTCACCTTTACCTGATGCAGCTAGCAGTACATTCTGGAAATGTGGACAAATCTTTACTAGATCTCAGTGGCGAGGTTTGACCTTCATCCCCTTCCTTCTGCAAGTCATACCATGTGTTGGACACTCTTCTAGGCACTAGGCTTAGAGCACTGAACCAACCAAACAAAACACCCCGCCCTCCTGCTTACACTCTAGGGGGACATACAGTGTCTTTTTCTGTGTGACCTTCCTCACCAAGTCCAGCTGGGTAGCATAATAGAACAGTTAAGAGACGAAGGGGCAGATAATCCAGAGGGCTCTTAACAGCCCAGGGAGCCCTGAGAGCAGTGCTAGTTCTCTGAGATGCATGGAGAAGATGAAGGGGACGACTTGAAGTCAGTGGACAATCCATGGTCAACATAGATGGAGAGAATATTCTAGACGTGGAGTCCACAGATATTACCCCATTAAGACCACCCTTTGAAAGACGGGCAAGCCTCAAGAATTGCCGACCTCTGATAGACTTTTAGACTTTTCCACGAGAACGTTACTTACAAAAAAAAGAAGGCCCCAGCAGGTCTCTGGAGCTTCTAGCAACCACTCAGGAAGAGATCAATCCCAAGCATTGAGGGCCGAGGGCAGTCAAACCCAGTATGCTCTTGGCAAAATTTTCACATTGTCAGCCTTGCTTGCAATTATGATCCCATCCAAATTCTGATTTCCATTGTCTCTGCGCTGCTTCATTGGGGGTTTTGTTGACATAAACAAACAGTGTTCCCCTCATTTAACTCTAGATAGGAACCATGCAGCGGTCTGAGGTCACGTTATGAAAAGATGGGGTGGGTGGCAGACCCATGGTGTGACCCAATAGGCCCTCCCCACATCCCTCTTCCTCTTCCTGGATCCCTGGAATTTCACTCAATGACTTGCTCCTCTGGAGTGAGCATTACTTTCCTTCTCTTGGGTCCACTTTCAAACTACAATTGACCTGGGAAGCTCTATGTAGTAAGTCATAATCTTTAAGACAAATGTGTTCGTGAAAACACTTTCTCCCCTCACTGCAAGGGGAGGTTGTCAGTAGCTTACTAGTGAAATAGTAAGCCCAGTGAAATAGGGCCACCAGAATGAGACAGAGTAGAGCAGGAGAAGGGACCCAGAGAGAAGTCAGGGAGATCTGTATTCAAATCTTGACCGTGTGGCTTGAAGCCGGTTGTAGGACACCTTGGATCTCCCATAGGCTCACCTGGGAATTTGGGGAAATAGTGTATATTTTACAGCTATTATTGGGACTTAATTAGATAACGTGCAGAAAAGCCTCATACTCACAAGTTAGTTTCCTCCCTATAAATTATCTCAGAGAACTTAACCTCATCCAAGGCCACCAAAAATGTATATATTTTGTAAGTAAAGCTTGATCCAAAATAGGAAGGAATAAGAAGGAATTTTCCTACTGCAGATAATCCATTGGACTTTTTGTCTGAAATTTGAACTTCAAGCAATCTCATTTGTGGCTTAGGAACAAAGTATAAACCATTAATGAGCTGCCTGCCCCACTGAGGGGTGTAAAGCTGCAGACTGAGACAAGAAATGGACCCAGTCGTAATGAAAAGCAGAATAACAGTCTACAAAGCGATGCCTTTCATTCCCAACATAGAATTAGCATCAATCTGGGAAAGGGGGGAAACATGGAAAAATGGCCAGTTGGATCTGTACCTGGTTTCATTTTTTTTTAACTGAAGAATTATAAATTCTCAGATTGGAGACCCCTAACAAAAGTATCTTGGGTGTCCGTTATGTGTCAAGCACAATACTAATCAAGGGATAGTGTAATAGAGAGATAAATGTGTGAATAAAGACGTGCCATTCGACGTGTTAAAGATTTCACGGTCACGGTGCAAAATATAGTGGGCAGATTCGTAGCAACTTGATCGATTAAATGGGTATTAAGTTACATTTGACCTCCGGAAGGTACTTCACCTACCACATGTACACCAGTAATTCACCAATCAATGTTTTACTTACTCTCGAACATTGATTAACCCATTGTTTACCATTTATTAGTAACTACTCGTTATCATGTTTGTGATGGAGAACACTAGGGAAGTGTGACCCTGTCCCAGCAATAGTGAGGACCAAGCCCGTTGACAAAGAAGGGTTTCACTGGCGCACCTAAGGAATATCTGAGAACACTTACTCATCACTCACCTATCCATTTCAACTGCAGACAGGTGAAATTTTGTCCTTTCACAAAATGTTTAGCAGTCGGGTTTTCTTTATATCCAAGATACCGAAAATAATTAACCATCAGCTAATTTTGGCTTTGTTTCCATTTGATCAGCAATGGGTTGTTTCAAAGCTTCACCGAGCCATTCCTGGATTTATCCCACCGTGATCCTGTGTTTATTTGGATTTTTCTCCATGATGAGACCCTCAGAACCCTTCTTAGTCCCGTATTTATCTGGACCAGATAAAAACCTGACCAGCTCAGAGGTAAATTGATACATATACATATCTTAACGTGGTTTAATTTTACAGCATTCGGACGGGACTTTGGGTTAGGGTTTCTTTCAACTTGAGACGTTAACACACTGACCTCAGTGATCCTATTTTCATGGTATTTGTCATTTAATACAACTATTCAAACTACTCTTTCCTCCTCACACTTGCAATGTGTGTAATATGTGTAATAGCTATATGTGTAATAACTATCTTAACTCTTGTGGAGTCCTACCATTAGTCTCAACGCATGGTAACTTTCAGGTCTCAATGGATTCTGTTAAACAAATCCTAAAGCCAAGTCTGTGCCAGGCACAGGATCCAGTCCTAAGAAACTTTCAGGCTGCCGAGGTAGGAGCAGGATCTGGTAAAGAATTGCATCGTTTCTGTAGGACACTTACTCAGTCTTGAAAAGCTATTAACCAGCAGGTGAGACATTAACAGCTTTATCTCCCAGTTTTAGCTTCCCCTGAAGACGGAATTCTCTTACGTAAAAGATTCACCTCCCTTTTTATAACAAGGGCAACGAGAAAATGCACTCACCCAATGGGAGCGCTACCGTGGGCTGGTTTTGTAAGCTCCAGCCATAGCCATGAGAAACACTGCAGGGTGTGCAACTCTGCCCAGAAGGCTAATTGATGCTAGTTATTTGGTGGTGAGGTGCGAAGGACAGGAAAGCAAACTCGTTGTGGGGTGATGTAATATCAGTTAGGGGCGACTCTGTTTCCAGTTTTGTCCAGATGGAAGCCTGTCAGGACTAAGACAAAACAAAGGACAAAGACAGGTCCAAAACCAGCCAATGAACTCGCTGGGGGCTGCTTCTGTGACCACTACAGACCAGTTAATGCACCCATGCTGAGAGGTGCCGCTCAGTCCCACTAGCCTTTCAAATCACTGAACTGTTTCTCATCATTGACCTTGGGACCCATGGAGGTTGCTATAGACAGCAGGGAGGCACAGGACAAAGGCTGGTGCGAATGAGTTTCTGCCACACCCATCCTGCCCCAAAGATCAATTCCTTTGGTCGGTCTTTCCTTTCTTTGAATGATCACTGAGGTCCCCTGCATTTCTGACGATAGCCGTGTGATGCCCACATCAAACTGAGGCCAGAATTGAGCAAGCCGAGATCAACCAGTAGCATTAGGAGAGAAGAGGGTTAAGGAACCCAGCAAATTTGGCACCGAATTTTCTGTGCATTACTTGTTCCCACTTTGTAATTCTGCAAGGTTATTGAGTCTTTGCTGTCTTCGTGTGAGCTCATCAGACTGTGGATTTCTATGACGTGGTGATGGATCAAATAAACGTAAAGGTTGTCCGATTCTTCTAACATTGGGGCTGCTTTGTCTAACGTTAAAACCTTTGAACAGGAAGGAGACGGTATATTTTAAGAGCCTGAAAACCCCAGAAGTGTCTGTTGAACGATTGTTAACTAATTTAACTCAAATGTACGTACTATTTAAATTTTAAAAGAGTTCGGATTGCACATGAAACAAATACATTCTGGTGGGATCCGCATAAACTGATAAACTGGTTTGGTTTTAGAGAAGGGGGAGGAGCTGTCTTTTCCTTGAAAATCAGTTTTCTGTCGTGCTCTTCGCTAATACGAACACTATGCTATCCAACTGGACGCAGAATTTGATAGTGGGCGAGCCACCTATACTATAGCAATGTACTACCTAAAAAGGTTTCTATCTCTTTCACCTCCTGGCGCTTCGTGGTCACGTGATCCATCTTTCAACCTCACAGATCACAAATGAGATCCTTCCCATCTGGACATACTCTTACCTGGCACTGCTGCTCCCAGTGTTCATCGTCACCGACTACGTCCACTACAAGCCAGTCATTATCCTGCAGGGGATCAGCTTCGTCGTCACCTGGCTGCTGCTTTTGTTTGGCCAGGGAGTGAGGGCCATGCAGGTTGTAGAGTTCTTCTATGGGATGGTCACCGCCACCGAGGTGGCCTACTATGCCTACATTTACAGCGTGGTCAGCCCGGAGCACTACCAGAAAGTGAGCGGCTACTGCAGGAGCGTCACCCTGGTGGCCTACACGGTGGCCTCGGTGCTGGCCCAGCTCCTGGTATCCCTGGCCAGCCTATCGTACTTTCACCTCAACGTCATATCCTTGGCCTCTGTCTGTGTGGCCCTTCTTTCCTCCCTGTTCCTACCGATGCCTGAGAAGAGCATGTTTTTTCATGTACAGCCCAGCAAAGAAGTACAAAAGCCACCAAACAACACCGCAGTGTTAGATGAAACTTACAAGGTTCCCACACCAGGCAGCGAAGAGAAACCCACTTCAGAAATACCCACCATTTCACGGACCCTGGAGGGTCGGCGGGTGAGCAATCCGGTGCCAAGAAATGTCGCCTTGAGTGTTTTTGTGCAGTGGTTCCAAGATTTGAAGGGATGCTACTCCTCACATCATCTTTTTTACTGGTCTCTGTGGTGGGCCTTTTCCACAGCAGGTTTTAACCAAATTCTGAACTATGTTCAAATCCTGTGGGATTACAAGGCACCATCCCAAAATTCTTTCATCTATAATGGGGCAGTAGAAGCTGTTGCAACCTTTGGAGGTAAGTAAACATTGATTTATCTTCCTTTGATGGGCTACCCCCATTGAGTTTATGTCTCCAGTTGCTAAACTCAACTCCACGGTGGTTCTGTTCAGAAAGCATATTAATCTTCTCTCTCTCTCTTTTTCTTTTTCTTTTTTTTTTCTTTTTTTTTTTTTTTTTGGAATGGAAGGTACAGGAGATAAAAAGAAAAAGAGGACCATGACACTTTTATTTAATATGGTAGAGTTACAATGGATAACTCGAGAGCTCAGGATTAGGCACCAAATGATTAAAATCTAGCTAAATTCCTAAGATTCCACTTCATCCTCAGGAAAGGTGCTAATAACACCCCTTGTTCTTCCAGGATTGTTTTTAATATCCAAAAGAAAATACCCACCGTGTATATAAGTGAATAGATTTTATTATTTTAGAAAATGGATGAAACTCTTACGACTTCCGGATTACCAGGGAAAGAGTTTTGTTAATAAAGGATTTGATTTAGCTCATGCTCACCTTTAGCAGTTTTAGGTTCTACACCAGATAGTTCCAAAAGTAACTTTCTTAAGAGATCTAAATGAGAAGTGGGATATATGTGAGAGTCAGGATTCTAATGTCAGAAGGAAATCTGCCTTTGAAGTTTACAATAAATATTTATATCCTGGTAAATGAGAACTTAAATTCAACTGAGACTTTAAAGATATTTTCTAGGAAGTAAGAGATTTCCACACCCTGACATTTACAAAAAATGTCAGAAAACTCATGGAGTGTCTGTTCTCTTATTGTCTCTCCTTTGGGAGGCCTCATCTTAATTCCTGCAAATCAGGACTGCACTCGAATTGGTTTATTGATATTATTTCCCCAATGTTCCAAATTCAGGGCGAAAAAATAATTTTATTTCTTTGTAGCACTGGTTCTTTCCTGGATCACATGTGGAAAGGGAATTAATCAAACATTAGTCATTTGAAAATAAATACCTTTCATTTTGTTAAAGAGAACTATAAAGACTAACCCTGATTACTGTCAATTACTCAATCTCTTTCTTTAAAGTTTATTTTTTATTTATTTGTTTTGAGAGAGAGAGCATGCTCAAGTATGAGTGGGGGTCAGGGCAGAGAGAGAGAGAGAGAGAGAGAGAGAGAATCCCAAATGGACTCCATGCTCAGCACAGTGCCCGAATCTCAGAACCCCAACACAAGACTCAATCCCACGAACCGTGAGACCATGAGCTGAGCCAAAATCAAAAGTCAGACACTCAACCAACTGAGCCACCCAGGTGCCCTAGTTACTCAATCTCTTAAACCCCAGAAGTCAATATCAAGTTCACCCAAATGAGGCCAGATCTCAAAGACACTGAGATGGAGACTAAAGGACTAAGATTACTAATAAAGACCAAAAGGTTCTACTCAGTGCAACACATCTGTTACCCATTGAAAAAATTTATGGTAAAAAGGCAATAAAGAAAGGCAAGTGTGGACAGGCTAGGTGTACTATCTAAGCAGCTGTCTCATTCTACTCTATCCCTGCCCTACAATGATCCCTGTAGTCACTGACTGGTTTGTGTGCTGTGTACCCCAGTCTGCTGTGGTAAAGAAACTTTTTGGCCCCTCTGCAGGGTGCAGTTCATGGCATGTAGCAGATACAAATTGAAACTGATTGGAAGAATAGGAGGTAAAGGGAGAAGCCAGAAGAAAGCATGGTTGAGAAAAAGATAAATCCACATTTAGGTGGATCACACTATTTTTGTGAAAGCCATATATTCATCTTGTAGATTTACCTATGACCTGGATTTTTGAAGGGAGCATGTTGACATATCCTGTGTGTAAAGTCATTGTGTTGAATCTCCCTTAATGTTTCTTTTCCAGGGGCCGTGGCTGCCTTTGCCGTGGGCTTTGTGAAAGTCAACTGGGATCTCCTGGGAGAGTTGGCTCTAGCGATCTTCTCCATCATTAGTGCAGGCTCTCTGTTTCTCATGCATTACACAACCAACATCTGGGTATGCTATGCTGGCTATTTAATATTCAAGTCCAGCTATATGCTTCTTATAACCATAGCAGCGTAAGTATTACCAGCCATGTCTCTCCACACCTAAACCCACGCCATATTCTCTCTTCGGTTGCATTTCGAGAGTTTCTTTCAGAATTTCAGAAGGATTTTAATTGATTGCAGTATTAAATGTTGATTACATATTAAATTGGACACAATTAAGCCGTGTTTTCATTTAACTGTTTGCCCTCTGAATGTTGCTAAGGTCAGTCATCAGAGAAAAAAACAAAGCTCTGTGGGTTCATAAACCAAAAGCAATGATACACTGTCAGGTCGTGATTTTTATTGCAAGCCATTTGCCCTCACGGGGTATGGTGCAACCTGATTTTGAATGATCACACGTAGATTTCATGACCGATTTCGTTGGTTTATGTAATTGTAGGCATATGCTTTTGTGTGAAGCAAAATATACTCAGAAAATTATAAAAAGTTGTATTTTGAAAGAAGTAGATGCAACAATTATAAGAAACTGTATATCCCAGAAATCTTTTTTTTTTTTAAACAGTGAAAAATGTGTTGTTACATATATAGAAGTGCAGAGAAAGCAGACTATAGGAAATAAGCTTTGGTATTAACCAAAGAGATAAGAAACATTTGAATTTCAAGTCACAGGAAAGAGGTAGAGCCAAAAGCTGTATTAAGTTTTGGTTTTTAATGTGTGAAAAATATTTGATAAGCAATTGATGAAACATGGAAATATAAGCACCATGGGAAAAGATCATGGAACAAAAGAAAGAAAGTTTGTTGGCAGGTTTACTTTTTTCATGGAAATATGTCAGTTTAATGAATCAAGTTTCTTTTTTTAATGTGAGGGCATTGTTAAGGTAGGATTACATTACTTCTTTTCATTTTAAGGATATTCAGAACCCAAAGCCTTTCACCTTTGTTCCAAGGGAGAGCGCTCGAGAACATACATCTGCCACTCATTCAAGAGTTGTAAGATGCAGAATCTATCAAATTATCAAAAATAAATTACAGATTCACTCAGCTGTGTAGCCAGACATGATCTGATCTTCCAATGAATAAATAATTCACCTACAAAAATTTGAAACTGTGAATACAATTGACAATAAAAAGAATAACGCTCCAAACGATTCCGTAGATTGGGCGGTGCTTACATTTTCACAAAAATTTGCTGCGAAAAGGTATCAAAAATCAGATAGCATTGAATATTCTCAGGTTATGGGTGAGACCTGAGAACATTTAGGTTTCATTTCTGGAAGCATTAAATTGGAGAGGAGGAATTTTGTCCTATTCCCTTCAACTGTATTTTAATTCGGCCTTCAAATGTATTTTTTAATTCCCTTTCTTTGCTCTGCCCCTTTGTCGAAATGGGAGGAGATTTAGACAAAAAGTGCAGGTAACAAGTCACCACGTTTATCTTCATTTCTGTCTTTTAAAGGTAAGAATCCCACGTGTACTTTGTTTCCAAAAAAATGTAATTCAACGTTTAATGATAGATTTCAGATTGCAGTTAATCTGAGTGTGGAGCGCTATGCCCTGGTGTTTGGAATGAACACCTTCGTGGCCCTGGTGATCCAGACCATTATGACAGTGATCGTAGTAGATCAGAAAGGACTCAACCTGCCTATCAGCATTCAGGTAAGCTACAGGATTGCTGTTTCCTACTCGGGTGTTGCGGGGAGTGTAGAATAACCAGGTTATCGCAAAGGGTTTTTGTCAACCTCACCACTGCCAAGCCTTCGTTTCTTGAATTGCTTAGCTAAATGCTTAAGTCAGCAATTTCCTTTTCCCTGCTCCACTGAGGTACTTGAAATCAGCCCAATCTCACATTTTACGTATGGATCTGGAAAAGGCTGGGATAAGGCATGTAAGAAGTAACCTCATTATCTAAAATTCATTCTTGGGGCGCCTGGGTGGCGCAGTCGGTTAAGCGTCCGACTTCAGCCAGGTCACGATCTCGCGGTCCGTGAGTTCGAGCCCCGCGTCGGGCTCTGGGCTGATGGCTCGGAGCCTGGAGCCTGTTTCCGATTCTGTGTCTCCCTCTCTCTCTGCCCCTCCCCCGTTCATGCTCTGTGTCTCTCTGTCCCAAAAATAAATAAAAAACGTTGAAAAAAAAATTTAAAAAAAAAAAAAAATAAAATAAAATAAAATTCATTCTTGGGGACATTACATATGGCGTCGCACTGTCCTGCAAACATACACACATATCAGTGGGATTTAGTGGGGTTTTTTTCACTATTGGTCATGTCAGCTGGCGTTTGAACCCAAGCAACCTTGGCTCCAGAACCCGCATTCTTAGTTACTGCGTTTCTTTTTTTTTTTTTTTTTTTTAATTTTTTAAAAGTTTATTCATTTTTGAAAGAGAGAGACAGAGCATGAGCGGGGGAGGGGCAGAGAGAGAGAGAGAGGGAGACACAGAATCCGAAGCAGGCTCCAGGCTCTGAGCTGTCAGCACAGAGCCCGATGTGGGGCTCGAACCCACAAACCGTGAGATCATGACCTGAGCTGAAGTCGGACATTTAACAGACTGAGCTACCCAGGTACCCCTAGTTACTGCATTTCTTACACTTTCATACTTGATTCTTCTAAGATAGAAGAAAGTATTGTGCAAATCTAAATGACTCCTATTAAGATCCTGGGTCTTAGTTATCTCATAATGCAAGCAAATCAACAGCACCACTATGTATTATCAATAATAGACACAGTCATATTTTGTGTATGTCTAATTAATTCTACTTGTTTTTCTCTAGTTTTTAGTTTATGGGAGTTATTTTGCAGTTATTGCTGGCATTTTTCTAATGAGAAGCATATACATCATTTGCTCAACCAAGTTCCAAGAACAGCCACAGAGCTCTGCTACATGTCAGAATCCAGCTGAGCCCCACCCAGACGGACCCAGGAATGTCAACATGGAAACAAAGCTCTAACCTTACGGCAACCACTGCATCCACTGAGAAAGGACCCGCCTGGTCACAAAGCCACTGAGTAACACAAAATGACACACTTCCTAAGTCTGGATTTCAAGGAACCTTTTCAAAACCCCAACAAAATATCGGTTTTAGACCAGATGTCTATGTGCCCAGCTGGATGCATTCACCAGGTCCCATCACCTCAGTCAAACAGTCCGTGCTGGGGACCCCAGGGAGTAGCAAGGACTGGGAAATTCTGGTTTTGATTACTCGTTAGGACATGCAAATGGCATGGAAACAAACCACGAGAAACTCCAGCCATTCTGGAGTTGATGTTCCCGACTCCAGAGCAGAAATACTAACTAGATTCACCTTGTTGCTTGGCTCACATCTTTGTTTTATCTTGCTGAAACTGGCAAGAGATGGGACATTTTTTGTCACATGGCCATTTT
Source organism: Neofelis nebulosa (assembly GCF_028018385.1). NCBI lineage: Eukaryota > Metazoa > Chordata > Mammalia > Carnivora > Felidae > Neofelis > Neofelis nebulosa. The sequence goes on from NC_080783.1 coordinate 11,227,216, forward strand.
CCTTCTTCTTCTATTCAGTATATTTCTATATAGCATGCAGTTCTCTGAGAGAATTTCAAGGTTTGGTCCCATTTCTGAGGATCCCTCTTCAATCCCGATAACATGGCATTATTCACAAGCTGAAATTTGGTAATATCACCATTTAATTTGGTCATGATTGTTTTTCGCTTTGTGTTCTGCTGAGCTTTGTTGTTAAAAATCTACCTCAGGAATAGCTCCAGACGTTCCTGGATATCCACAGAATGACATTCAAGTCAATTCCTCGTGACCATAGGGGAGACAACGAGCTTTCTCCCTACCATGACCCCAGACAGGTGTTTTAATGCTGTGTCCGTGTGATCTCTGTGTAAAACAGAGAAACTTAACTAGAAATTTCTAGGACTTTTTAAGTACTTTTAAGTAAGAAAATACTAATAGGGTGGGGGAAACACCTAATTTTTAAAGGGCAGTGCTTGTGCCAAATAAAATAATGTGGGCAAAAATATTGAAGTCTTTCTAATTTTTGGATGAATTGTGCTGAGAATCATCTGTGCTTGTCCTTTGCAACTTCAATAGAAGACAGATTGAGCAGTCTGCCATGGAAATATAGAATGCCGATTCAAGATTTGTGTTTCAGATATACTTTTCTCCAAATTCTAAAATCCAGTCACTGGACTGAAAATAAAACTCAGCCCCAAAGCCAACATTTACTTACTAGGGAAAAGTAATGATATTCCTACTTCTATCAAAACCAAGGAGGGGCGCCTGGGCGGCTTAATCGGTCGAGCGTCCGACTTCAGCTCAGGTCACGATCTCATGGTTCGTGAGTTCAAGCCCCGCGTCAGGCTCTGGGCTGATGGCTCAGAGCCTGGGGCCTGCTTCTGATTCTATGTCTCCCTCTCTCTCTGCCCCTCCCCTGCTCATGCTCTGTCTCTCTCTGTCTCAAAAATAAATAAACATTAAAAAAAAAATTAAAAAAAAAAAAAAAACAAGGAAAGGATGACCACTATTATTCTTCCCATTTAATTGATTGGACTAGTGGTATAAGCCAACACAGTTAGACAAGCAAAAAAATGAGAAGTGAAAAACTGTATTAGAGGAGGCAAAATTATCATTATTCCAGAGACTACAAGCATACACCCAGAAGACTCAACTGAAAACTAAGATAGAAAGTAAATATATAGCAATCAACAGCCTTCGTGGTACAACAACCATTTAGAAGATGCGTGGGACTTACAGACCTGAGTTATGGTAGGACAAAAATAATACAACAGTAATTATATTTAACCTATTTAGTAATTTAATACATGTGTAAGGCATATATGAATATGCCTGGCAAACACTTCTGAAGATTACAAAATAACACCTAAACATATAGAAAGGCCTATCTTGTCCTTGGTTAGGAAGAAAAATTATATAAAGACATCATGCTTTCTAAATAAGTTTATAAGTTAAATCCTATACCAGAGGAAAAAACACATTTTTTTTTCAGAACTCATAAGGGTGATGCTACATTTTACTTGGAAACCTAACAAAGAAGAACCAAGAAAATGCTTTGTCAAGGGAAAATGAGATTAAATTATTTGCAGAGAATAACATGTTACACTAAACTCTTAACTACAATAACATAGCAACATGAAGAGACAGTCCACTGGAATAGAGTAGAAAGTTCTGATTTAGTCCCTAGTTTATATGGGATTTTAGACTATGATAAAGATACCATCTTATACAAAGGAAGAAAAAATGGAATATTTAATAGGATTGGCAGAATTTTTTTCAAAGAAAAACTAAATTAGGTGCAAAAGTGATAAAATAACTTTATCAATATGCAATATATATATTAGTACACAGATATAAAAAATGAAACCACAAAAATAGTAGAAAAACCACGTAAACACTATTTATAACCTCAAACCTTTCTAAAGTTGCATAAAACCTCGAAGACAATTAGAAAAATGAATTGACACCATAAACTTACATGTGGGAGAAAAATCACAGCAAACAAACCCAGAAGACAAACAGTAATCTGGAGTAAATATTGCAACTCATTAAAGCTGCTTTCCTTAATTTCTAAAGAAGCAATACCAACTGATAAGAAAAAGATCAGTCATCTAATAGAAAAATGGGCAAAGCATGTGAACAGGGAATTCAGAGAAAGCAAAATAAGGCTCAGACACGTAGATGTTGAACTCCTAAGAAAAATGTATATTAAATGACAATGAGATACCATTTGTCCCCTGGCAGACTAGAAAATAATCCAGAAGAGTAACAATACACTTAGTTCTCCGGCAATGGGTCCACGGGCAGTCTCAAAGATGGTTGGCGCGTGTACAAATCAGCTCCATTGCTGTGAGGGAAAACTCCACACTCCCAATTACAAATGCACGTATCTTTCCACCTATAGATTTCTCTGGTAGAAATAGACACTATTGCTATACTGCACACCTGGGAAATGACTCACACAACTGTTTTTCATGACAATACTGTTTCTGAGAACACAGGAGTGGAAACTATTTAAAGGTTGTTACATGGAGACAGGGATGATGTATTATGGTCCGTCAATATGTTCACCTGTAATACTATTAACGGGATAAAAATGAGGAAGATCATTACATCGTGGTAAAGGCCTATAAAATAAATCATTAGGTGGAGAGAAGTATGAGGTGGAATAAATCATTAGGTGGAAAACAATGAGTGTAGTAGCTCCTCATTTGTGTAAATGTAAGTGTGGGTAGTGGCTTATATACACATACAACTTTTCTGGAAGGACAAACAAAGCTAATAACAATGACCTGACACGGGGGAAGGAGAAATGTGGTGGACGTGTCAGCTTCCCATGGATTTTGATGCTTTTTGCACCGTGTAAATGACTCATAACCAAACTGAAATGCTAATTAAAAAAAAAAAAATGTTTAGCCTCTTGAGAAATAACAAGGGAAGATAAGCTGCAGATTTTTTTACACGTGACCGTTCTGATGGGTTTTTTCCCATTTTTTTGCAATATGCATGAATATCCTAAATGCACATTTATAATTAAAAGGAACAAACACAGAAGGCGAAAGAGTATTTTGAAATGAAAAATTTTTATTTGGTATCTCATTAAAGAGAAAGATTTATATATAATATATATGTATGTATTATATATGTAAGATATATATATATAATTTATATATATATTTAATATACATAATATAATGTATTATAATATATATATATATATATTAAAATATATGTTTGCTTTGTAAGGGGTAGGTTTTCTTGATTGGTAAGAGCACCTTAGGGAGAAATATCTTAAATGCTTTGGTTTGTACATAGAATTACTTACAGAAACAACAACAAAAACAGAAGTCATGGGGCACCCGGGTAGCTCAGTTGGTTAAGCAGCTGACTCTTGATTTTGGCTCAGGTCATGATCTCACAGTTCGTGGGATTGAGCCCGGCATTGGGCTCTGCATCGACAGCATGGAGCCTGCTTGGGATTCAGTCTCCCTCTCTCTCTGCCCGCGCCCCCTCCACACGCTCATGCGCAAGCACACGTGCTCTTTCTCTCAAAACAAATAAAAATAAAAACTAAAAAAAAAAAATCATAAACAATAGAAGTAAGGGGAGAGAAATGACAAGATGGGGGCTCCTGGGTGGCTCAGTCGGTTGAGCTTCTGACTCTTGTTTTCAGCTCAGGTCATGATCCCAGGGTCGTGGGACAGAGCCCTGCATGGGGTACTACATTGAGCGTGGAGCCTGCTTAAGATTCTCTCTCTCTGTCTCTCTCTCTCTCTCTCTCTCTCTCTCTCTCCCTCTGCCCCTCTCCCACTCATGTACTTTCACCTGCTCAAATAAAAAATAAAACTTAAAAAAAAAAAAAAAAAGTGGGGCACCTGGGTGGCTCAGTTGGTTAAATGTCCAACTTCGGCTCAGGTCATGATCTCACATTCGTGAGTTTGAGCCCACAATGGGCTGTGTGCTGACAGCTCAGAGCCTGGAGCCTCCTTTAGATTCTGTGTCTCCCTCTCTCTCTCTGCCCCTTCCGTGCTCACACACACTCTCTCTCTCAAATAAACATTTACAAAATTAAAAAAAAAAAAAAAAAAGAGTAAGTCCAGGGCACCCAGGTGATAGCAAGCGGGGAGGTGTGGGAGCAGAGGCAGACAGGAAAATCTCATTAACTGGAGGGAGCATTTGCCCCACGGCCTCTTACCCCCCAGCCACCTAGCAACAGCACTGCGTCTTGCCCTTCCCACAGCCCTTCCCGCAGCCGCAGCAGCAGGGGCAGCAGCCCACCCGGTAGCACCGGCAGGTGGTGCAGCCGCCGCCGCAGCCGCCGCCGCAGCCGCCGCAGCCACTACCGCAGCCACCGCCGCAGCCGCCGCAGCCACAGCACCCCATGGTGTCGGCAGAGAGGACTCGGGAGAGGGGAGGAGGGAGACGCCGGAGGTGAGGGAGGTCTGGTGCCGCCTCCTGCTGGGGGAGGCCCTGGAATGCCATCTCGAGGAAGATGGTGATAGAGCCACCCAGGACACGTGACAAATGGCTTCTTCTTTACTATTTATTCCAACATCCAGAAAAGAATGTAGCGTCCTTTCTCATTTACATCCTTACTGGAAACATTTAGAGTTTTTACCACATGGAGGAAGGACGGTCCCTCTACTGGGCAGAGTTCACCTGCATGAAATAAGAATTATTTCATGTTGCATGTAGTTATCTACAGTGTGCAGGTCTGGAAAATAGCCCACCTGGCGATGAAAGGCTAGGATCAGGTAACTCGGAAGAATGTGCTTCAGAGTAGAGACAATGTCTAGTTCTTTCCGGATGCATATAGATTCTTCCCTACATATCAAAACACCTCCTATTCAGGTGGAAAGTGAAAAAGCAAGGTAAAAGCAACAACATTGTGAGCTGACCGCCCCTTTACTCTTGCAGAGGCTGGAAAACATCATCTGTGGGGAGGGGGGGGAGGGGAGGGTTCAGGTGGCGTCTACACCAGGTGGGAGGCGGCGCTGGGAGTCTTTTCTAAATCTGGTTCTAGGACTTTAAGCTACTGAGCACAAAATTCTAAAGAAATTCTGAATTAGGTTTCTTTGGTCACAGCAGTCTGGAAAAGATGTTGGCCTCCACCCCACCCCCCGCCCCCTTTCCCCCACCCCCAGACACCTATATTCCCAGAAAGATCTAGATCCCAAACCCGAGTCTCTGTGTGACTTTACAAAGGAAGTTGTAAGCTCGAGCTTACAAAGCTCGAGCAGGGTGCACACTTCACTGTGTGGACTATGCCCCGACAGCTTGGCCAGGGAGGGAGGGGGCACAGAGGACTGGGAGCTGGGCCATCTCAGATACCGGAAGCAGGAGAAGCAGAGATCAGGACTCGTCCAGAAAGGAACAGAAACCAGCAGACCTGAGAAAAGCTAATTGGTCCAATTTGCCAACCTCCTGTGTCCCCGACAACAGAAGGAAGGAGATGGCCCAAGATGGTCTTTGATGGAGGGACATTTGTTTCATTCGTGCAGCCAACCCACCCTGCTGAAGAGAGTCCGGCATGCTGCATGACCTGGGGAAAGTTACTTCACTTTTCTGCACCTCAATTTTCTCACCTGCAAAATGGGGACAAGAACAGTCATACTTCGTCGGATTGTCGGGAAGATTAAAGAGGTTAAGACGTGCGTCAAGTGGCCAGCCCACAGGCAAGGCTCAGTAAGTCTGGGCTGACGTTACTATTAGCAATTATTTTTCGAAATGTGACATGGCCAGGCACCCCTTTTCTTGGGCTGCCTGAGGTTTGATGGCAAGACCACATTACTAGCATTTTGCTAAGACAGTCAGAATTGGAACATCTCCTGTTACTGCCTAATTACATCGCAGAGCATACGTGTGAGTTTGGGAACCCACAGCCATTGCACTAATGGGAAAATGAGAAGTTTTGAGACAAGACTGCATGAGGAGGAACTACTGAATGGCATTGGTAGAGATTCCTTCTAAAGTACTAACCCCTCTTATTAACAATTAATTCAGGGCTTAATACAAACTAGGCATTGTTCTAGCCCCTGCAACAAGAGTATTTTTGTTAAGACTCAGAGGTCTTAAAAAAAAAAAATGCTCCTTTGTTTTCTATTTGCGGCAGAGAAAGAGAAATTAAACAGCTCTCCTTACTTCCTACAGCATCAGCTTCTTCTCCATCTGATCCTGGCCCGGATTAGAACAACATATGCTGGCTTTATCTAAATTTACCGGGCTTTTCCTGCTTTAACACTAAAGAGTAAACTAAAATGTTATTTTATTTGAAAGTATATGGAATTTAACTAAATGCTTAAATTTCATTTACAGGAGTCCAATTTTGGCAGACCGTATCCCCACCTTTGGTCTGTAACTTTCTAGTATAGTTATTCTGAGGACACTGTAGGAATTGGGGGGGGGGGGTTATAAAGAGGGTGTAAAACATAGTTGCCAAAGTAATGTAGGCATTTTTGGCAGCGGGAAGCAAATCATTCTACAAATTCATTATCTCTAGCTTAGATTTTCCAGATCTTGGGAATTTAAAAAAAAGGCTGGGTGAGGGGAAAAAACAATATTAGGAAATTTAACTGTGTCCACTCCACAGACACTGTTATCTGAGGTATCACACTGGATACCTCTTGGTATTCCCCTCTTGGGGTTTCTCTTCCACAGTCAGGGTGACCCAGAAAGCTAAGGAGAGAATGTTGAAGAGTTGGAGGGGGCTAAAATACCCACAGCAAGTTCTTACAGCATTGGGGGGGGGGGGGGGGCATCCCACACACACCCTGTTCTCTTCTACTAAACACAAAAGGAGAATTTTGGACAACACTGGTTTCCTTTCGTTTCCTTTCCTACCTTTGGAAACAATTTTAAGGGCAACTGACCTAATCTAAGAATGTATGTGAGTTTCGAGGTCATTATCTAAAATCCACAGTGCTGACTGGCCAGTGCCAGCCCTGGGAGCTACACCCACAAACAGGGAGAAGAATACTGGCCTGGAACCAGCTGCAAATGTCCGGAAGGAGGTGGCTCAAAAGCAGGTTGTAAGTGATACAGCAGAAAAAAAAAAAAAAAAAAAAAAATGATGTAGCACATTAACAATGGCAACAAAGAGAGGCAGGTGGCTGAATCTTCATCCTCAGAGACCAAATTGCTGTGGAGATTCTGGCAATGGAGGCTTGCTCGAAGGAAATGGTTGGGGGTGGGAAATGTATCAAGCTTTGGAGATAAGCATTCAAGTAAAATGTCATGGAAGAAAAAGGCAAGTATGTGCCCTCAAAAATTCAACCCAATTAGGTGTTCCAAGGAAGAACACTGTGACTTGGGAAAAAGACCCGGGGTGTGAGATCCAAATACGAAGCTAGTAAAATAGTAGCAGGAGTGTGACTGGTCTTCCTGCCACTAACAAAAATAGGTGCTGAGAAAATCCGAAAACTTCGCTTCTCCAAGAAGCTGTTAATATGATAGCAGTGATCCATTTTTAATACAAGGAAAAAAGTCAGTTCTCTGCGGATGCAAAGGCGGAGGGCTCATTAATCCGTGGTAATGAACTCTGCCCGGTCCTTCCGGTCTGCTGCGGATTGCAGCACGCCACGGCGTGCCTCATTGCTCAATCAAGGTTTTCGGCTGGTGTTGCAGATCTGCCCTGCAGACCGGAACTTGGACATCGCGGCTGACGGCGGCTGGCCTCGTGTCCCAGCAGAGCAGAGGACAGAACGCTGCGCTCACCTTGTGAATTTTTTTTTCTTTTTTTTTTTTTTTTGCTGACTAATGCTCTCCTTCTGTGCAAAGCGTCCTCTTCTCTCGCTTTTAAGACCACAAAGGTAAGCCCAGACAAGCTTTACTTTTCTGCTGGAGGGAACAGCGTGTGCAAAGACCCCTTTCCGGTGTCTGCTTCAGACACCGGTTTCACCCAATAGGGGACCACCCTTGCTTTGTCCTAGTAGGGCAAAATAAAATACGGAGAAGTATTCCTTCCAGAGAGGAAAAAAAAAATTATATCAGAACAGAGAGGGCCATAGGAAAAGAATAATGTGTATAGAATCCTTATTTCTACTCCTTGTGATGGAGAAGGTACGTGAATCAAATAATAATTAAAATGTCATTGCTTTTTATCATTTGCCCAAGGCTGGAGGGGGGCTGCCACATTTACTCAAAATTGTATGCTGTTGAGTGGGGTGGTAGAGGCAAAGCATCCTGGAAACAACTTCTGAAAGTCGGCTAGCAGCATCAGCAGCAGGCTGGAACAGAAGGGGTCGATGCCTCATAGCATCCAAAGGATAGAGCTGGCTGTCAATGCAGACGCTCTTCCCCCTACATCTGAACTTTCAATCTAGGAACCTTTCCAGCTGGGAATTAAGCACCCCATCCCGGAAAGCCTGACAACTCTTAGATGCCACTAGCAATAAATAGCACAGGATCTCTTCGGCCCAAGGAACAGCTTGTGGGGGGGGCTTAAACTATTCAAAGAAAACCTCTGTAAATGTCCACTGAACTGATTTCAAGAATACATGCTGCATTACTCAGCCATGAAATGAATGAAATCTCGCCATTTGTGACAAAATGGATGGATCCAGAGAGTACAAAGCTAAGTGAAATAAGTCAGAGAAAAATACTATATGATTTCATTTGTATGTGGAATCTAAAAAACAAAACGAATGAAACAAAACAGAAAGAGACTCACAGATACATAAGCCAAATTGGGGGAGGGGGGGCTGGGAAGGGGCAAAATACATGAAAAGGATGAAGAGGTACAAACTTCCAGTTTTAAAATAAACCATGCCGGGGCGCCTGGGTGGCTCAGTTGGTTGAGCCTCTGACTTCGGCTGAGGCCATGAACTTGCGGTTCATGAGTTCGAGCCCCGCACTGGGCTCTGGGCTGACAGCTCAGAGCCTGCAGCCTGCTTCAGATTCTGTGTGTCCCTCTCTCTCTGTGTTCCTCCCCCACTCGCGTTCTGTTTCTCTCTCTCTGTCAAAAATAAAGATTTTTTTTAAATTTTAATGAGAAAAAGGGTATGCATGCCGCATCTTATAGCAGTAGGGATAGATAATACGTGACTTTTAATGACGGGCATCGTTGTAGACGGCAACCTGAAGCTGTACGTCACCCAGTGGAAATTTGGGGGTGGGGGGAGGGCGACCTGGACAGAGGAGGAGGGAAACAAGGCTGTAGAACAACTTGAAAGGAATGAGAGAAGGGAACTTCAGATCAGCAGGCAGAAGATTTCGAGCTTTACATCCTTACGGAACTGGATTCTAAACTGCATGACCCCGGGCAAGCCACGTTATCTCTCCTGGAATGTCTGCCTGCCCATCTGCCAGGATGAGACAATATCTGCTTTGTGAGCTTCAGAGGATTCAAAATGAGGCGTAGAAAGCATGTAGTATCAATGCCTGTCCAAGCAGGTATTAGGTTAAACGGCACGTGCTGGAGGTATTATTTTTCTGTGCTTGTTGATGGTATGTGTTAGGAAGCACTGATTTGGTTTTGATTGGGAATTGCGTCCTTGGAGTACACGCTGAGCACTCAGAATCTCAGGACATGTGGACAGACCGGTAAAGCCAGATTCTAGAAGGTCGCTAGAAGTAATAATTATGGGTGGTTATTCAAAGGTATCAGGAGGAGACAGGTTTCACTTGACTACCCACGTGCTTCCAGGGGTGCGGAGCGGCTGAAAGTCTTTTGTGGGCTGAAGAAGTTCAGATATTTGTGTGCACAAGTCATTTAAAGAGTGTGGCCCTCCACACTCGCCTCGTGCAGCACTAAATCCGGCAGCGTGCAGACCTGACCCTCAGGGGCTCCCTTTTTGGGAAAGTAATCTGGGCAGAGGTCTCGGAGTGGTTCTCGGCTTGGGGGTGGGGTGCATCAGAATCTGGAGAATCTCTGAGTAGCGGCTGAAAATTGCACCCAGGAGAGTCCGGTACTTCCTCTTGGAAGGGCACTCCAGGAACTCCATGAAAGATGGGGAAAGCCCTGACGGAGAACTCAGCCATTCATCCAACAGATGAGATAAAGAATGCAAAATCACCAACTGAGAAATGTTATCCAAACAAAAACCCTTAGAATGAGGTTTTTTTCCCACACAGATGTGATCTAAACATGGGCAGGTGATGGAGCTTAAGGCATTGGTATGATTGTTGTAGAAATAAGGGAAAGAACGAAAGGAGAAGGCTGGAATATTGGGGGGCGGGGGGGACAGATATCCCAATGGAGCTGAGGAATAGTACAGTGACCGTAGCTGATGACATAGCAAGAAGAGATGTTTGTAGACACAGCCAGACGACTGGATCCCTTATTAGAGGGAGAATACAGTACAGCCATGAGAATGGGGAGCTGAGGTAGAATGGAAAAAAGGGTCCTTGGAAATGAGGCCTAACCCTGGCACTGTGGCCTATTCTTCTCCTCCTCTCTCCAAAGAGGCTGTGGTCCTCTTCCATCCCCATCAAGTGGGAGATTGTGTTTCTTCCCTTAGATTGATCTCTGGTTTTCTCAAGCCAAAATTCAGAGGGTGGAGGAATTTCAGCTTCTCCAGGACAGTGGAAATAGCTGTAGGTAGGCCCATGGAAGTCGTGGAGAAGAAAAGACCAGAAGTTCAGCTCAAAGTTCAACTGTAGAATTGTGCAACAACCCACAGGCAGGCTGAACAGAAATATGATGAATGAAAGAAGAGACTAGGCTTCCAGATGGCTGTCAGTATGGCTCATCGATGGCTCCACAGATAGTCATTCCCTCCGCCACTTACACAAGAAACACCTAGAACACCCCAGAAGCGTTCCATATGGAAGAGCATATCCCTACTCTCTGTGAAGCAGAAGTAAATGGAAAACAGATCTCTCAACCCAACCACTGGCAAATAGTTTTCATTGTCATTATTCGTCTTGACTGATGTAATTGAGCGTCTGTCATTGCCACCTACTCCACTTAAGTAAGAGCTTTATTGATATAATTTGGACCAGCATTTATTTTACCTCAAAGAAGAGGACAGTCAATGTAATAGGTCCCCAAATAAGCCAGTCTTCATGGGGCCCACCTTGTGAAGGAACAGAGTGGGCGGTAGAGAACATGGGGTAATCCGGAAGATCATCCCTCCCAAAGCTCTTTGCCCACGGAAAGCCGAAATTCCACCCAAAGCATCTCACTCTTTTCCAGGGAACTTCATCTTCTATGGTGAACGTTATCTCTAACCTCCTTTTAAAGTGAAATTACCAGACAGCCAGGTGATTGTTACTAGCAAGTGTGTGCGAACACACTTACGGAACTACGTGTATTGCTCACTGTAGACTGCACACGTGTAGATCGCTCCCACTAAGAATACCAGAAGCCAAGTCCTTAACACAGGAGTTCTTTAACACAGCACATCGATTTCCAGGCTTTGTTTTCTATCTAAGACACCACACACGCATACACACACTCCCTGCCCCCATTATCTCAATGGTCTGCAGGGCAGGAGGGACCTTGTGAGTCAAGGAGAAGGGATAAAAAAAATTCTGTGAGACTCAGCAGGGGAAGGCTCCTCAGAAGGTGGATTTTTATCTTATGCTCATTCACCTCACAAACGTCTGTGCTTCTTTGTCCATCGGCAACTCCAGATCATCCCCACCACAACCACCTGTCAGGGCATCCTCCCTCCTGCACGGAAGAAGCCTGGAATGATATTTGCCTGAACTCGCTTCCACTGTGTGGTTACAGGTCAACCTGCTTACGAGAAGCACCCCTGTGAGATTTGGAAGATGGAAAATTCAAAAAAAAAAAAAAAAAAAAAAAAAGTGGCCAGGATTTTCCAAGGCAGTTACCTTAATTGCAGTAAAATCCAGTGTAGAATTCCTTCTCAGAGAGGCCTTTGGATACATACAAAATCCCCACTCCCTTAATAATATTTGAATTCAAATTTCCTGAAGCCTGGAAGAATATTCTCTAACATACCAGGGTGTATAAAAATAAAATATGATTAAATTTAAACAGTTACTGGAAAGTGTCAGATGTTGGAATTTTAAACCCAGAAATGCAAGTGGAGATATTTCCATAAATTCATATAGTGTTTGGATTATCTGGGTCCTGTCAGAACTATTTCATAAAACACACCAGTTTTTGCCATTTTAACACGCAATATATAAAACTCCTATTGGTTTTATTTCTCTGGAGAACCCTGTTGGGTACAATAGTCAATCTTATGCTATATTCTTTGATAGCACTAGGTAATTTATCCTAAAAAAATGCTAATTGAGGACCTACTAAATACTAAGAATATAGTAGACACCACAATGGATGGATACAGCTCTTCTTTTTAAAGGGAAGAAATAGGGGTGCCTGGGGGCTAAGTCGGTTAAGCCTCTGACTCCTTGATTTCAGCTCAGGTCATGATCTCACAGTTCATGGGTTTGAGCCCCGCATCAGGCTCTGTGCTGACAGTGGGGAGCCTGCTTGGGATTCTCTCTCTCCTTCTCTCTCTCTCTGCCCCTGCACCCCAAAAAGATAAATAAATAAACGTTAAAAAAAATGAAGGGAAGATTTGAACAAAAACCATTAAGCAGATAGAGAGTGACAGAAAAAAAAACAACCATCTCGGACAGGGTGTTTTTGTTTTTGTTTTTTTTAATTTTTTTTTTTAACGTTTATTTATTTTTGAGACAGAGAGAGACAAAGCATGAACAGGGGAGGGTCAGAGAGAGGGAGACACAGAATCTGAAACAGGCTCCAGGCTCTGAGCTGTCAGCACAGAGCCCGACACGGGGCTCGAACTCACGGACCGCGAGATCATGACCTGAGCCGAAGTCGGCCGCTTAACCGACTGAGCCACCCAGGCGCCCCTTGGACAGGGTGTTTTGAGAAGTCAAAAGGGGCATTGGAGCACAACCTGTATGAACGTGTGGGATGCAGCCCACCTTCACGTGCCTGAAGGAAAAGTATTCCAACAGGTGGAACGGGAAGGAGTCAAGGCCCCCAAAACCAAGTGCATTTGACTCACCTGGGCATGGGCAGCACATGGTCGTGTAGGTTTTTCCTGTGGAAGGTACGCTGAGCCGCGGTCAGGAGACAGGCCCTGTCACTACCCAGCAGTCACGTTATCTTCCAGTCTCTACTTCTTTCTAGAGACATGAAGAATTAGGACCAGATTGGTGTTTCTTTCCAAAACACTCGCAGTGGCCCTGCATTCTCTGCCCCCTCTCAAGGAACTCCAACGTACACATAAAGATTGTGAGGAACATTCCAGCAAGGGAACTCTTGTGACTTGACTTAACCCAATGCTTCTGAACTTACTTGGTCTCAAAATTCTATTTCTATTATGAATCAAATTTGAATTCATTGAGAACACTTTTAGAAACGCCATACTCTAAAGAGCCCATTTATCTTTCAATTCTAAAGCAGTCTGAACAATGGGACATAAAATCACACCCCCCCCCCCATTCACCCCTCATCTCCAGCAAAAAGAGAGCAGCTTTTAAATTTATTCCTGGAAGTAGAACCTTTCTTACATATAAATTCATATGTGGAAAAAAATAAATAAATTCCGGGGCGCCTGGGCTGACTCAGTTGGTTAAGTGTCGTACTTTGGCCCAGGTCATGATCTCGCGGTCTGTGAGTTCGAGCCCCGTGTCGGGCTCTGTGCTGACAGCTCAGAGCCTGGAGCCTGTTTCAGATTCTGTGTCTCCCTCTCTCTCTCTGCCCCTCCCCCACTTGTTCTCTGTCTCTCTCTGTCTCAAAAATAAATGAACATTTAAAAAAATTAAAAAAAAATAAATTCCTATGTGAACGGTCAATAAACAAAACAGATAAAAATCAGAGATGTCTGGGCTGAAGCAAAGGTCTGGATTTGATGGGACATCATCCGCTCTCTGTCCCCGTGTGCCAGGATCACACCGCCCTCTAGTGTCTAATCTTCAAGGAGAGTAAAGCCAAAACCAACCCCAAAATCTCATTCAAATTTCCAGCCTCAGAACTGCCTCCAAACTGCTGTTTGCTAAGCTGTGACTCTCAACGTGAGGTCCCCCAAATGGCAGCCTCAGCATCGCCTGGAAACTTGTTGGAAATGAAAATTCCCAGTCTCAACCCTCCAGGCTGAGACCTGCTGAATCAGTGAGTGGGGAGAGACCCACTGGATGGTGTCTTCCGTTTTAGCACATTCTCCTACCAATTTTTTTTTTTTTTTGTACCATGCTGCTTTCAATTAAGGGGTAAAAATGGACTCGGGACAGCCTGTCAAAACCCAAAAATTCACAAAGGAGTTTCTTTTTTTTTTTTTTTTTTTAATTTTTTTTTCAACGTTTTTTATTTATTTTTGGGACAGAGAGAGACAGAGCATGAACGGGGGAGGGGCAGAGAGAGAGGGAGACACAGAATCGGAAACAGGCTCCAGGCTCCGAGCCATCAGTCCAGAGCCTGATGCGGGGCTCGAACTCACAGACCGTGAGATCGTGACCTGGCTGAAGTCGGATGCTTAACCAACTGCACCACCCAGGCGCCCCCACAAAGGAGTTTCTATACCTAGCAGTTGTTCAGCAATTTTCACTTTACACCATTCTTTCTGACTCAATAGGAGTTACATCCATTCCAACAATACACTGGACCCAATGTATTTGTAGTACTGCCATGAATAATCAAAGAAGGTTCTAGAATGAACCTGGTCATCTTTTCTTTAACAGAAAGTGTCTGCAGTGATAATGCCCATTGTAAAAAAAAAAAAAAAAAAAAAAAAAAAAAAAAAAAAAAAAGAGGGTTTGCATCGTGAAATCCCTGTAGCACTAGCCCGAGTTTATCGCGTGTGCAGGATGGTGTTTCCATCGTTAAGTCTTTTAATCTGGCCAGCCGTGATGAATTTATGCTCTGTTCAGACCAGGATATCAAATAAAGGTGCATGAATGGTTTAGAGCAATTTTCCTACAGCTACAATAAAACTGGCTTCCTTCCTTCCTTCCTTTTTTTCTTCTTTCCCCAAAGGCTTCCTGAGTACTTGGGGGTGGATGTAGGCTCTGTTGGCTGAAAACAGAACCCTACTAAACGTGCCCTGGGAACATCAGCCTCCCGTACAAGAGACACCTTCATTGCCACCGTCACACGCTTCTTTCTAAAACTTGATAACTTGATAAAGAAGACAGATTCGGTAAAAAGGAGAACAGTTGTTATAAGCATCAGTATCTCAATGGAAAAATCAATATAAAACTTACAAGTAGAGTAGTGACTAAGCCATAGGGAAATTTATAAATTTTTATTTAAAAAATACAGTTTAATGGAGCATCTGGGTGGCTCAGTTGGTTAAGCGTCCAGCTCTTGATTTCAGCTCAGGTTATGATCTCATGGTTCATGGGTTTGAGCCCCACATTGGACTATGCACTGACAGTGCATAGCCTGCTTAGGATCCTCTCTCTCCCTCTCTCTCAGCCCCTCCTCTGCTCTTTCTCTCTCTCAAAAAGTAAACAAACTAAAAGAAAAAATTTTTTAAATTATAGTTTGCTTAAGTGGGTGACCTAAAAGGGTAAGTATCATTTCTGCAATTCGTACAACATTAAATTTAAGAAACTAACATTGCAGTCTTTTATGAGAACATTTCAGTTTTTAAACAACCACCATATGGGGTATAAACAATGTTTATTACCTAGCTGAAGATATTTATAATTAGCTACAAAAACAAACTGGGAAATTTCACTCCGTATGTAAATAAAGATGCATTTTCCTTTTTATATTTAACAATAATGAAAGTATGAATACAAGGAAATCTGGGCTAGAATATGTTTCATGAAAAATTTTAAACGTGAAATACATCATACATTATGTCCAAATTATCAAAAATTCCTATTAGGTATATCAAAGTCAATATCAGCTTCCTAAGATGACTGTAAAAAAAAAAAAAAAAAAACCCAAAAAAACAAGTAAGTGCGGGGCGCCTGGGTGGCTCAGTCGGTTAAACGTCCGACTTCGACTCAGGTCACGATCTCGCGGTCCGTGAGTTTGAGCCCCGAGTCGGGCTCTGTGCTGACAGCTCTCGGAGCCTGGAGCCTGCTTCCGATTCTGTGTCTCCCTCTCTCTCTGCCCCTCCCCCGTTCATGCTCTGTCTCCCTCTGTCTCAAAAATAAATAAACGTTAAAAAAAAAAAAAGTGCCACAAAACTGGGTGGTTTAAAACAACAGAAATGTATTCTCTCTCTCATAGTTCTGGAGATGAGACATCTAGAACAAAGGTGTCAGCAGGACCCTCCACCCTCTGAAATCTATAGGGCAAGAGCCTTCCTTGCCTCAGTCAACTTACGGTGTTTGCTGGCAATCCTTGCTGTTCTTTGGTTTGTGGATGCCTCTCTCCAATCTTTTTTTTTTTTTTTAAGTTTATTTACTTATTTTAAGAGAGAGCAGGGGAGAGGCAGAGAGAGAAGGAGAGAGAAAATTCCAAGCAGGCGCCCAAGTGGGACTCAAACTCATGAACCATGATATCATGACCTGAGCTGAAATCAAGAGTCAGATGCTTAACCTGCTGAGCCACCTAGGTCCCCGTGCCTCTCTCCAATCTTTGCCTTGTTATCACATGGCCACCTTCTCCCCGTGTGTCTTTGTACCTGTGTTTCTCCTTAAGCATCTCAGTCATATTGGAATAAACACCCACCCTACTCTAGGATGACCTTATCTTAATTATATCTGCAACAACCCTGTTTCCAAATAATTTCCATTTTGAGGTGCTGGGAATTAGGACTTCAACATACTTTCTTTGTGTGGGGGACACAATTCAGCCCATAACAGTCCGCCTTCTGGCCTTTCAAAATTTACATCCTTCCCACATGCAACATTACATTCACCCATTTCCCAACATTTCCAAAGGTCTTCACCATCCCAGCATCCACTCAAGTCCAGGCTGTCATCAATTCAGAGTCCCAAACTTCATCATCTAAATCATATAGATCAATATGGGTGAGACCCAAGGGATATGATTCATCCTTTGGTAAAACTCCCCTTCACCTGTGAACCAGAGAACAAGGTATCTGCTTACAGAACACAATATCACTGGATAGAGTAGACATTTTCTTTCCAAACAGGAGATATTAAAAGGAAAAAAGGGGGTAATGGGTCCTAAGGAAGTCTTAAAAATTATCAGGGCAAGTTCTATCAGATTTCAAGCCCTGAGAATAATCCTGTGTGGCTCGATGCTCTGTCCTCTGGGCCAGATAGGGCGGCAGCCTACCCGTGTTGGCCTTGAGGGGATCTCATCAGCCCAAACTTCTGCATCTGTGCCTCTGCCTTCAGGGTCATTCTTTTTTCATTTCATGCTTCCCTCCCCCTGTTAGTCCAGGCTAGTAGCGATTCTGTGGATATAAAATTCTCAAAGATCCGTCAGACTCCTGTGCAATTCAGAGAGGTGCAAACCATCAGGCAAGAGGGCCCTCCACGGAGCATTCCTGGGGAACCCCATCTCTATTCCCAGCTTTTGCTAACATGGTTCATTGGATCCATTAGCCACACAGCCGAGCTCTTTAGCAAATGATTGTCCAGCTACGCTCTTGGCACTGTTTGCAAAGTATGCTATCTAGATGGGCTGGGAATCTTTCAGATCATTGAAGACTGGTTCCTTTTTGCTTTGCAGTTCCTTGCTCAATTTCTTTCTTTTCCCTCATATTTTACTATAACCAGCAAGGAGAAGCCAGGCTGCGCCTTCAACCCTGCTTGGAGCTCTCCAAGCAAAATATCCAGATTCGTTTCTTATAAGTTCTACTTTCCTTCCAACAACAGAACAAAATTCCATCATGTTCTCTGCCATTTTCTAACAAAATTCACCTTTCCTCCAGTGTCCAATGGCGTGCTTCTCCTTCCCATCTGGGACATCATCAGAAACACCTTTACCATTCCTATTTCTTTTTTTTTTTTTTTTTTTTTTTTTATTTATTTTTGGGACAGAGAGAGACAGAGCACGAACGGGGGAGGGGCAGAGAGAGAGGGAGACACAGAATCGGAAACGGCTCCAGGCTCCGAGCCATCAGCCCAGAGCCCGACGCGGGGCTCGAACTCACAGACCGCGAGATCGTGACCTGGCTGAAGTCGGACGCTTAACCGACTGCGCCACCCAGGCGCCCCTACCATTCCTATTTCTAGCCACATTCTGTTCCTGGTGATATAGGTCCTCTTTAAGACAATAGGCACTTTCTCCGTAGCCCTCTTCTCTTCTTTCTGAGCCCTCGACAGAATTGCCTTAAACAGTAGTATTTCCACCAACAATCTCTTCAAGGCATTCTAATTTTTTTTCTGTCAAATACCCCCAAATTCTTCTAGCCCCGATCCATTATCCAGTTCCAAAGCCGCCTCCACGTTTTTACATATTTGTTACAGACCACATCACTTCCCAGCACCAACGTCGGTATCAACAATGCATTAGTCCTCATGATTTCCTGGATGCGAGGGAAACGTGCCAATGAAATGAGTCCCTAGTCCTACCTGACGGCCTCCAAACAGCAAGATGAGTGATGTGGCCGTTGAAAGTCAACTAGAAAGAAATCTGTCAAATCGCCATTAAAAATGATGAGGCCACGTGGTCACCGTGTGTTAAACAACACTGCCGGTTAGAAAGGGCAGAGCAAGGTCCAGATGGAAAATGCTGGCATGGAGAGCTGATTTAAGAAATCTAGATTTTAGAAAACACCACCACTTTTAATACTTAGTCATGGTGAGCTGGAACATAGAGATTATTTTCTTTTAATTCTTAATAAGTATATACAGTAAATGTTCACTAATTTAGAGACGATGCTAACTGAATTTAGTAAAACATCATGGAAAAGAATAGGTGTGGACAGCATGTATTTGGAGCAGAACCTAACAAAACTGACCAAGTGTTCTCCGTAATGGCCTGACCATAAAGGCCTGATTAAAAGGCAAATACGTATGACTTATGACCTTTCATATGTAAGTTAATAGTTATAAAGGGCTTTCAGACTATTTAGGTCCTTAAAGGAATAGTTTTCCTTGCAAATCTAATCTCAAACCATAAACTTACTTTTTCAGTGTCTTCTTATTCTCTTAAAATAATTTTGAAATTACTTATACATTTTGTACTGATGATCAATGATTCAACTTAGCTGGGGCTATCAATGTGAGCTGTTAATGTTATCAGCAATTCATTGGTCTTGTGATTTCCTGAGTCATGGGACTAGACCAGATTCTCAGAGAAAGGCTAGGGGAAAACCCTGGTATTTATCGCGTTACGCAGAGCCCCAGTCCTCTCCTGTTGACCTCATTTACTCCCCGGAAACAATAAAGTAGATCATTGTTACCTTCTTGTAATCAGTGGGACTAGGAGAGGTAAAGGAATTCAAGTAAGTTCAGCCCTGTGTCCCAAAACAGAAGCCCACTACGTTCGATGCACCTGACATCCTCAGGAAGACTAGAAATTTGCATTTTGACATAATTAGGAGCAAATCGAAGCATCCGTTTGGTAACGTTTTAACTGATTTCCAATGACCTTTGAAGCAACAGGTTAAAAATCAACTACGAATTATCATCTGTTTGAACTATTAACCACACCACTAAGATAACATGGGATTGTAAATTCAGTAGTCGTCCCTTTTTCAAGCAGTAACTCTGCCATTAATTTTAAAAAGCGAAAAATGCCTTGGAATTAACAAGGTCCGAGGAAGGAATGTTTGCATCTTTCACGTTGGGTTCTTTGCTCCCTTCAACCTCAGCAGAGACCTCATATCAGAGAATAGCGTATGCTTCGTGTTTCAAGGTTCTTTCTAGGGAGCCATTAGTTTTCCGCAGGCCATAGAGCAAGCAGTTCAGTCCAGAAGGTCTGTGCAGGCAAAACACCACAGAGCTCAAATGACACCGTCTTTTTGCAATAAGCGAAGATACCAGCAGGGGGCGAACTTGGAGCCCGTCCTCACACCCGCAGTCCAAATTCCATATTCAAGATTTGTGGTAGCTGTTTCTCCACATGATCACTTGCTACGTGAAGCCTTCCATCGCGGTGGAAGAGACTCCATAGTCTAGTCAAACCAACCCGTCCACCCATTTTGAGTTCAACATTCTTTGACACCCTGGCTGCCAACACTTGGGGTAGAATGGGAAGTTATCCACTCTACAGGTGAGGAAACCTGAGGCCTCGGTCCATTAAGAAACTTGTCCAGGGTCACACAACTTAAAAGGTGGATCGGAGATCTGTATTTGCTCAGCTGCAAAGCCCGTGTTCTTCTCACCAGGAATTCCCCTTTCATTACTCCAAAACGATTTTCAGAGTAACCTCCATATTCTTGAAAATCCAATGGTGGCTTCTAGTTCCCACTCCATAGGACAACTTTAAATAACCAGAACACTTGGGAAATATCTCATTATTATACGATTTTTTTTGCTCAGTTAGAAAACCCTGGTTGGTCCAATGGATGTACTTTCACCAAGGAGTTGAAGACACCTTCCAGGAGACCGTTGATATATATGATTCTGTGCTAGACTCGGTGACAAAAAGGAATCCCTGCCCCCACGGAACTCCCAGGCTAACTAGCAGATGCGGATGTCAATACATCAGTGCCTCTGAAAGCCATCCACCCTGCAGACTGCATAGTTTAGGCTTACTGATTGGCATTGTTCTAACATGTACTGATGTGGGTGGTCTCCACAACGTGAGGTAGGTATTATTTTCCCTATTTTACAGATGAGAAATCCGAGGTACCGAAGAGATCCGGTAACTTGCCAGAGTTTACATGCTTGTAAGCAGCGGAGAAGAATGTGGACCTTATTGACTCCAGAGCCCTGCCCTTGACTTCCATGCCATAATGCCTCGCCAGGGCTGTAACGGAGACAGAGCATAGACTAAGGCAGGAGAGGAGCTGGAGAGGGTCAGGAAGCTTCGGGGAGGAAACAGTCGAAGACTGAGCGAGGGAGATTCTCTCAGAGCAGTGGATTGCCCTTCTTCGGGCTACCCATGTCTTCCTGCAGTCAGCCAACCTTAAGGTTTATCCTCCCGGACGGATGTTCTGCCATTTCAGTGTTAGCAACATAAGTGGGGAAAAAAGTAGACCAGAAACCAAGTATCAACTCAGAAAAATACTTTTAAATACCGTTGAATTTCATCCATGATGCGATATTGTCATGTAATTCTTCTGAAAGTAGGTATTACAAACAATCCAAGTCACCTGGGTGGATGACAGTTTTAATTAGTTGAGGCTTCTGATGCTAAACCAATGTTTACTTTGAACTCAATGCTTAGAAGAAGCAAGGGGTCTATCTGCTTTATAAATCTTTACTCCCCCAAAGGCTATTTTATTCACCATTTTAAAGCATTCATTAATGAATTTCCAGGTCATCAACCACTACAGGGTGATAGGCTCAGGATGGGGACCATGAAGCAGACGTTTGCTTAGCAACTGTGTCTATCAAAATTCCACCAATCTTATCTCAGGCCCAAGATTTCCGCCTTAGGAGAAATTCCCTGACTTTTTTCTACTATGAAAGATTACAGGAGAGCATGGCTGACTGGCTTGCAATGCTGGGGACTGGTTTTTCGTCAGTGACCCTGCCATTCCAGCTGAGATGAAATTTAATCCCGACTGCAGTGTTTTCAAATAATCATTAGTTTTCTCTTTAAACCAAGAAATGCAAAGGCAAGACTCAAGTTCCTGCGTTTTGACCTGTGGTATATATTTACTGTCGCAATGCTTTTCGTTTTTTCCTTTTTGGGACCAAAGGACAAATGGAACATGGGGAAGAGAACACAAGTTTTATGAAAAGAAACCATCAATCTTCTGACTTGCTTTTTTTTTTTTTTGTTTTTTGTTTTTTGTTTTTAAGCGTAACCATCCATGAATTGTTGCCAGACATCACCAAGCCATTCCTGGGTTTTTCCCACAGTCATCCTGTGCTGCTTTGGATTTTTCTCAATGATGAAACCATCAGAACCATTTGTTGTACCTTATTTAGCAGGACCAGATAAAAACATAAGCCTCAGCACGGTAAGAGTACTCACATGTTGATCTTAGTTTTACGTCTTGTGAAAACCGGCGTCTAAAGTTTTGGGTAGAAGCAAAATATCAGAACTTCTCGCAAACTCAAATGCGAACAAACGGGTCTTAATAATTTCTGCATGTCTGTCGTGCAAAAATGTAAAACTTTTTGATACAACAAAAATGGGGTGAATTCAAAACAGTCTTCCAGCTGGACACAAATCATACTCCAGGACGTCATTGCTGATTATCATGAACCTTTAGAAATAAAGCCATCCTTAGGTATAAATACAAACCTTACAAGGTAGTGTAAGATTGGGAAGGAAAAAGTTATGCAAAAGCATCTGAAAAAGTCCTCCGAAGATTTTTTTTTGCCTCTTTACATATCAATATTAAGGCCGTTGTCAGCTGTTAGTCAGGCCATAGGATCTAATCCTAGGGAGCCTATTAGTCAGTGGGTCTCAAAGTGTGGTCCTTGGACTAGTGCAGTGCACCAGCATCACTGGGAAACTGGTTAGAAATGTTCATTTTCAGGCCCCACCCCAGATCTCCAGAGTCTGAATGTCTGGTGTGTAACAAACCCTGCAGGTGAATCTGATCTGTGCGAACATTTGAGAACCACCACTTTAAGCCACCGAACAATAACAAGGCCAGACAGAGCCCTGTATCAGTTTGATTTCTTCCGGGGGAAAAAAAAAAAAAAAAAAGTCACACCTGTTTTACGGGCTGGTTATTCAGCAAATGGGGCATAACAATTGCATCCCCCTTGGCCACCCTCTCCCAGAAACCATGCTCGTGTCCCTACCCGACGCCAAAGAAACTGCCTTGTGAACCAATCCACCCTTTTCCCTCCCAATAAGAAAAGCATGTGCCAATCTTGAATGCCATTAGGTGCAGACAGGTTTGGCTGGGAGAGAGCCCCGGGCTGGATTTAGACTCCAGGGACAGTCACAAAAAGCAGATCTGGGACGTATCTTCTCCCGGGTTAGTGACTACCCCTGAGTGTCAGGAAGAACAAGAATAAAGTTCTACCAAACTGTGAGAACATGTAGGTAAAAGGGGACCTGGGAACTCAAGGGGTGAGGGCACAGATTAGGTCAAAACAAAGGACACTCCTAGGCTCAGTAAGTGGGTGGTTTATGTCAGTGATCTGAGATCCTAAGGTTTGAG
This sequence comes from Neofelis nebulosa, assembly GCF_028018385.1. Classification (NCBI taxonomy): domain Eukaryota; kingdom Metazoa; phylum Chordata; class Mammalia; order Carnivora; family Felidae; genus Neofelis; species Neofelis nebulosa. The sequence continues at coordinate 11,250,252 of NC_080783.1, forward strand.
AGGGTCAGGGAGACCCCAAAAGAGGGTCTACCAGCCTTCTTTACAGCATCTTCTATCTGCTGTAGATTCCGCTTACAGAAGCGGAACTAATCATGTACTGTGGATGGGCTCAGATGATTTGTTGATATAACCAGTGTTCCCTGGAAAATCGTGGCCAAAGCCGATTTGAGCAAGAGAGAGACAAGACACTAAGCCGTTTGGTTTGGGTTTTGGGTCCTCCAAAGCAGCCCAAGAAAGTAAGGCCAAGAATGCAGAAGAACCGAAGGACAGATCCCTTCTTCTGATACTGAGTCTTGAACTGGTCATTTGTTCTATATTTTCCTGATCACACAGACGACAGCCTGATGGTCTGCACATTTTACATACTGATGGGAATCAAAGGTAAATATGGTCAGGTTCTGCCAGTGCCTGGAACATTCCTTTTAACCTTATTGAAGGAGAGGAAACTATCTTAAATGGACAGGAACAGCACCTGAGCAGCCCTGAACCGCCCCGGAAAAACTGTTGAGCTTAGTATATGCATTAGGGCCTCTTTTCCCAGCCTGGCGAGCGTATGCAGATCCTATTACATTTCAAAAATGTAAGAAGCAGATCACTGAGTACGGCAACCGCTCTTTCTTTATACCTGGAGGAAGGAACCCACATGTTATGAGTTTCTATGATTTGGGGACTTCTTTCCCTTGAGTTTCAGTTTCCCGTTGCTTTCCATCATATTGTCAGAAAGTCCTGTGGAGGGTCAAACTGACGGGGGCCCAGCAATGCGTCCTGGGATGGATACGCGTCACGTGGATAAGATAGATGTCAGGTGTGTGTTCCGCTTCCTCGTGCTTGTGTCCTCACACCCTCCCCGTTTAACCTCACAGATCACAAAAGAGGTCTTTCCCATCTGGACATACTCTTACCTGGCACTGCTGCTCCCAGTGTTCATCGTCACCGACTACGTCCGCTACAAGCCAGTCATTATCCTGCAGGGGATCAGCTTCGTCGTCACCTGGCTGCTGCTTGTGTTTGGTCAAGGATTAAGAGCCATGCAGGTGCTAGAGTTCTTCTATGGGATGGTCTCCGCCACCGAGGTGGCCTACTATGCCTACATTTACAGCGTGGTCAGCCCGGAGCACTACCAGAAAGTGAGCGGCTACTGCAGGAGCGTCACCCTGGTGGCCTACACGGTGGCCTCGGTGCTGGCCCAGCTCCTGGTATCCCTGGCCAGCCTATCGTACTTTCACCTCAACGTCATATCCTTGGCCTCTGTCTGTGTGGCCCTTCTTTCCTCCCTGTTCCTACCGATGCCTGAGAAGAGCATGTTTTTTCATGTACAACCCGGCAAAGGAGCTCCTCCCAAGCCACCGGGAAAGGATGCTTTCTCAAAGGAACCACAAAAGGATCGCAAACCGGTCTGCAAAGGATTAGTCACCTTTTCAGGGAACCTGGGTGACGACGATCCGCTGAACGATCCAAAGCCGGGAAATGTAACGTTGAGAGTTTTTGTGCAGTGGTTCCAAGATTTGAAGGGTTGCTACTCCTCAAAGCATCTTTTTTACTGGTCCCTGTGGTGGGCTTTTTCCACAGCAGGTTTTAACCAGGTTTTGAACTACGTTCAAATCCTGTGGGATTACAAGGCACCATCCCAGAGCTCTGCAATCTATAATGGGGCAGTAGAAGCCCTTGCAACGTTTGGAGGTAGGTCCACCAGACTTTCTCTTTTCAGTGTGGCGGAAATATATTCTTTCAAATCCTAGTCTCGGAGAGATTGGTTGTAGAGGTGTCAACAGTGAATACCAAATATTTCGAAAACGAAAAGAGCTTTTGTCGCCAAATTTTACAAAGGCAATGAGTTTAAGGGAAGGTTGACAAAACTATCCATGGAAAATAGTGTAATCCACCCCTAAAACTAGGGACTGCGAATTCGTGTCCCACTGGCCATAAAGAGTTGGACAGTTGAAGGTAAAACTACCAAATCACTTTCCTCTCTAACCACTCTGTAACACTAGCCTTTAAACTATGGTTTGCAAACCATTAATGGAAGTGGGAAAACGATGGCCCATGGCCCACCAGAGATAATACTTTTTACATTTTTAAGAGGAAGTTGTAAGGGGAAAAAAAACAGTATATGACAAGGGTTGTAAAAGTAATAAATCCAAGCAAGCAACCAAATAAAAACAAAGAAGGCTATGTGGCCCACAAGCCTAAAATATTTACTATTTGGGCCTTTATAGAATATAAGTCTTGAGATTAATGTAGTGGATTTCTAACCAGCATTTTTAAATCAAAGAACAGAATAGAAAATTTAGAACGGAATGGAATGGAATGGAATGGAATGGAATGGAATGGAATGGAATAGGATAGAACAGAATAGAATAGAATAGAGAATAGGGAGCATAGCAGCTTATGAGGATAAGTTTCATTTTATAAAAATACTGTTTACCCTCACATATAAGTGTACCAGTGGACATATGAAATACATTTCCTTTTCAGGCTATGGTCAAAGAAGTCTGAAAGCTACTGTTCTTTTTTTTTTTTTTTTTTTTAATTTTTTTTGTTAACGTTTATTTATTTTTGAGACAGGGAGAGACAGCATGAACGGGGGAGGGTCAGAGAGAAAGGGAGACACAGAATCTGAAACAGTCTCCAGGCTCTGAGCTGTTAGCACAGAGCCTGATGCGGGGCTCGAACTCACGGACCACGAGATCATGACCTGAGCCGAAGTCGGATGCTTAACCGACTGAGCCACCCAGGCGCCCCATGAAAGCTACTGTTCTAAGAGCTACTTTACCATTTCAAAGGTTCCCATCAAGACAACTTAAATAATATATTTAGATCTTTCCTTCATTCTACATGCGGGAATTTGCCAAAGCTTGTTGTCTTCTGATTAAGATTATTTTCCATACTCAGCTTCCCCATTACCTACCATATCCAAATATTTTCTAGAATAATAGTGAATCCAGCCTGGATTCTTACAATCTTCTACCCTACCTCTTCTCCGCAGCCAGGTTATTGTATTGTATAATTTTCTCTCTGGCCCTTCATATGTATTATACTTTCATTCAAATGTTTAGTAAGAGCCAGTAAGAAGTGCGTCCCTCCACAATAGCCCTTCACAAATAGTGATCTTTTTTTTTTTTAATGTTTTATTTATTCTTGAGAGAGAGAGAGTTAGAGCACGAGCGAGGGAGGGGCAGAGAGAGAGCGGGACACAGAATCGGAAGCAGGCTCCAGGCTCCGAGCCGTCAGCCCAGAGCCCGACGCGGGGCTCGAACTCACGGACCGCGAGATCATGACCTGAGCCGAAGTCGGACGCTTAACCGACTGCGCGACTCAGGCGCCCCAATAGTAATCTTTGATTATGGAGAAAATGGCAAGGTGGCAGAGGCGGGTGCTCCAAGAGACTATGTGCGTTTCTGAGTATTTATTGCTTCTCCTTGAGCTGACTGGCAAGTGTCTGCTTCAACCTTATTCACCTGTAGATGGATTTCTGATACTGCGTTTTGTCCACCAGAAAAGAGGCAGCAAGACTGAATGACCTTGAGAAGGTCTCTGGGGGATGGAGTGTTTCCAACTGTGCCACCAGATTCACCCTTCAAGCCTGTCCTGGGCTTCCTTCTTTTGAAAAATTTCCCTCCTGGCTGAGAAGCTACAGCACTTTTGGGGGGAATTTTAGATTCTTGCCCACGGACGCTTCCTTTTCCCCAGAACCTATTCTGTGCAGTTTGAAATACTTTTCCAAAGGGAGTGAGGTGAAAAGAGTGAGGGAAGGTGGGCTGACACAAGAGTTAATGGTCTAAAGTCAGAAGGGTAGAGGTCAGAGCTGTCTTTGAAGTGAGCCCAACAACGCACATGGATTTTCCTGACATAACAAAGCTTTCACATCAAATAAGACTTTGAAGATATTATTTTTGAAGTTGGGGTGTTCCACACCCACATATTTATTGAACATTTCAGGGTCCATTGTTGAGGCAAGAGTCTTCTCATTTCCCTTTCTAAAAATTCCATTTTGGCTCCTAGAAACCTGTTCTTGTATTTGTTTACCTTAAACCCATTTCCTCTCTAAGGACTTGCTCCTGGAGAAAAGGGAGGAAAAAAAAAAAATCCTCTTCTCTTCAGATAATGTGTAGAAAAGGTCAAGTGTTCATAAAGTTTATTCTTTAAAAGCCCCCTAAACACAGCTGTTCTTTAGTCTCTTTGTGATAGCGAGGATCCTAATTAGTGTCAAATTTTTAGGTAAAACCAGGAGAAAAAGGAGTGGTTTGCTGACTTAAGACCTCATGTAAACTAAGCCATGTCTTTAAGAAAGAAAGCTAAGGGTAGTAAGAAACCTGACAAATGGTTACTTTGTTCACAGCACGTTATAGGAACACATTATAAGAACGTGTATATAATGCACATTGTATCGATCTGTCCTAAGGATATGTCTAGGGACTACATGTTGGGCATGGGTCAAAGTTTCTCATCCTCAACAACATTGACATTTCGGTTGGGGAAATTCTTTGTCGTGGGGGGGGGGGGGGGCGTCCTGTGCATTGTAAGATGTTCCACAGCATCACTGGCCTTAACCCCCTAGATCCTGTTAGCATACCACCACCACCACCACCACCCCTGCCAAGTCATGAAAACCAAAACTGTCTTCAAATATTGCCATCTGTCCCCTGAAGGGCAAAAGACCCATGTGAGAACCACTGGGTTATGGCTTGTTTAAATTTGAGTTAGAATCAGTGTTTTTGCAATCCTTATCGCACTCTTATTAACACTACAAATTGATAGGTCCAGTTTCTCCAGTAGGCTATACTACTTTCAAGAGCAAGGATCCAACATTGACCACATTTTTCCACAGAGAAGCTCCAAAACATTTGATGGGTGAGTAGGTGAATGAGTGTGTGAACAAGTATAAAGGGGAATGATCAAACCAACAAATGGTGGGAAAGTGTATAGAGAGAATTCTTTAAAAGAAGTTTGGTACCTGTCAGGAATTTGAGGAAATTTTTAAATCAATGTTATAGAGAAGATAAAGAAAACAGAGACAGGGACACTGAGAGCGAGTCTCTCCTTGCTAGAGTAGCCGTAACGTGGCACAGAGAAAGACATGGAAGCAAGAGCTGGCATTCAGCTTGAAAAGCTTGGCGTCTCACTAGGTCACCAAGTATTCCCAATTTACCACTCCATACAGTCTGCTTTGTCTTGACTGAACTTTAGTCAGACTCCTCTCCTTACTACGGATCCCTGGACATTCTGCCTTCTCCAACTCTGAGTAAACACGACACAGTATGGAATGTGCCCCAGCCCCCATCAGTTTCTCCTGAAAATTAGCTGACCACAGCAGGACACTTTCCTATCAGACTCCCCTGATCATTTCCCCTTGCTTGTCCAGCTTCCCCTTCAAAGATCCTGCTTATGTCTGCTTGCCCTATAGTGAAGGATTACCCTATAAAAGAAAATCCCTTTTCTGTTTGATTTCAAGATGCTTGCAGATTTTGGCAATCAGAGTGTTCTATTACAAGCCTTTCTTCTAAATAAAGCCTCTCCCTATCAAAGTGTGAATTTGTTTTTGTTTGACACCAGATTTCTGAGCCTGAGTTTTATCCTCTGCAAAGGGAAGAAGAAAGGAAAAACTGGGCTCTACGGGTCCATTCCAGTGTGTGATTTATGGACACCCAAATTCAGTTGATCTATTTCAAACTTGAAGAGGAAAAGTTATGTACACTTCACAAAGCCAGATCAAGTGATTTTCATTCAATCGATGTTCACGATAAGTCTTTTTTTTTTTTTTTTTTTTTACCAAAGCCTGGAAATGCTTCAATTTCTATCCAATGTGAATTTTAACAAAGCGGCACGCTGCTTTGTTATGCATGGAATGACAAGATGTAATATACGTTGATTCCTTTCTTTCCAGGGGCTCTGGCAGCCTTCACAGCGGGCTGTGTGAAAGTCAATTGGAACCTCGCGGGAGAGCTGGCTCTGGCGATCTTCTCAGCGGCAGATGCAGGTTCTCTACTTCTCATGCATCACACAACTAATATTTGGGTGTGCTATGCCGGTTTTTTGATATTCAAGTCAAGTTACATGCTTCTCATAACGATAGCAGCGTAAGTATTTGTCATTTCTTTCTTTATCTAAATCTGAAGCAACAAAATATGTTTATTCTTCCAGTTCTTCTGAATGGCATTTGCAATGTTATATTTAATGCTAAATGTAAGCGACAACGGGGGGGGGGGGCAGGGGAGAGGCACCTGGGTGGCTTAGTCAGTTAAGCTTTGGACTCTTGGTTTCAGCTCCGGTCATGATCTCACTGTTTTTGAATTCGAGCCCTGTGTCGGGCTCCATGCTGATAGCCTGGGGCCTGCCTGGGATTCTCTATCTCCCTCTTTCTCTGCTCCTCTTTTTCTCTCTCTCTTTCTCTGTCTCTCTCTCTCAAAATAAATACATAAACTTAAAAAAAAATAAGAGACAATACAACTATATTCTTATTTTAACCAGCTCTCTCTTGGGACTTGGTTAAAGTTATTAATCAGGCAAAGAAAATTCAAAGTTCTCACAAGTAATAAACAGTGATATGCCCTTACATTTTGATTTTTTTATCTTTTTTTTATATTTTATTTACTTAATGGAATAATTTTATTGATTTTTTTTATTTTGTGGTCCTCTTTTTTTATTTATTTTAGTAAAAACACAGCATGAGATCTATGCCTCTTAGCAGACTTTTTTTTTTTAATTTTTTTTAACGTTTTTTAATTTATTTTTGAGACAGAGAGAGACAGAGCATGAACAGGGGAGGAGCAGAGAGAGAGGGAGACACAGAATCGGAGGCAGGCTCCAGGCTCTGAGCCATCAGCCCAGAGCCCAACGCGGGGCTCGAACCCACGGACCGTGAGATCGTGACCTGAGCTGAAGTCGGCCGCTTAACCGACTGAGCCACCCAGGCGCCCCGTTAGCAGACTTTTAAGTGCACTCTACAGTATTGCCGTCTATAGGCACAATGTTGTTCATCAGACCGCTAGAAATTTTTTATGTTGCATTACTGAAAGATCGGTATTTATACATTAAGTAGCAACTCTTCATTTTCCCCTCCACCCAGCCCCTGGAAACCACCATTCTTTCTATTCTTCGCTTCTTTGAATCTGATTACTTTAGACACCTCACATAAATGGAATCGTGCAACATTTGCCCTTCTATGACGGACACATTTTATGTAGCGGAATGTTTCCAGGTTTCATCCATGTTGTCCCAGATTGCAGAACTTCCTTCTTTTGAAGGGCAGATAGTAGTCATGTGTGTGTATATACCACATTGTCTTTATTCACGTCTTGGCTATTGAGAATAGCACTGTAACAAACATGGGAGTGCTCGTAGCTCTTCTAGACCCTGATTTCGATGCTGCTGGATAAATACTCGCAAGTGGGAGCTTCTGGATTGTAGGGTAGTTCTCTTTTTAACTTGTTGAGGAACCTCCGCACTATTTTGTATTCCCACCAGCAGTGTACCAGTGTTCCAGTTTCTGCACTTTGATTTTGGTTTCTTAGCAGCATCATTTAATAATCTGTGATTGTATCTAATTTTGACTAAGTTAGTTTGCACTCCCAATTTCCCCTACCTGCTTGAATAATCATGGCACATCGATTTCTTTTTGAAACAACTCATCGAATAGTCTCAGAGCAGTTGTAAAGGCGAAGCTGTTCTATAAAACCACATGTGAATATAATAAATGTTAAATGACACAGTGGTTTAAACATAGGAAATATTTTATCTAGATTAATGAAAAAGGAAAGAAAATGAGCTGAAGAGGTGATGAGTGTTGCCTAAAGGATTAGGTAGGTATAGCTCCTCCTTTCCTATGTGGCAATGTGTTTCATTTTAGTTAGGAAGTTGATCAGTGATAAAGCAAGCAGCTGAAATAGTTTCCTTGACCTAACATTATCAGCTGCATAATCTTGGATGTGCTCTTTGGCCTTAGACTTTTTTAGAGGCGTGTGGAACATCATGAAGTGAATCAATATATGCATTATGTAGTTCCAGAAGAAGAGAACACAAAGAGGGAGAAAAAAAACATGTAAAGACATAATGGCCAAAAAGTTCCCAAATTTGATGAAAAACATTACTTTACATATCCAAGAAACCATAAATATTAATTTAAAATGTTAATTTACACGTTCAAGGAGCTCACCCATGAACTCCATGTAACGTGTTTAGGTTTGAGCCTACCAGTTTGTTATTGTTTACTATTTGTCCCACCTGTTCATTTGTCTTTATTCTTTTTTTGAAGTCAATTGAGCTTTCGTATTAATTCCATTTTATTTCCTGTATTGGTTTTTCTTGGCTAAGTCTTTATGCCTTTAGTGGGATTAGGGTTCTTAACTCATCAGTTTTCCTTAAATTAATGTTGTACCACTTCTTGTCTAAATACTTTAGAGCAACATAATTCCATTTACTCCCTGTCCCTTGTACTGTTTCACAGATTTACTTCAGTAACTGTTATAAACCCTACAATACGTTATTATTCCATTTGCTATAAACTGAAAGTTATCTTTTAAAAATGAAGACAGGAAAAAATAATCTCTTAAGTTTGCTCACAGATTTACCTTTCTCAATACTTTTCATTTCTTTCTATATCCAAGTTTCCATCTGCTCTTGATTCCCTTCAGCCTGAAAACTTCCTTTAACATTTCTTGTAGTACAAACCTCCTGGTGACAATTTCTCTCAAATTTTATGCATTTAAAAATGAAGTTTACTGTCATTTCTAAGTACAGTTCTGCTGATCAGAATTCTTAGTTGATAGTGTTTTGTTATATTTTGTTTTGTTTTTCCGTTCAGCATGTTCAAGATTTATCCTTCCATTGTCTTTCAGCTTGCATTAAGGAGTTAGTTGTCATTCTCATTGCTGTTCCCCTAAATGTGATGGTAATTTTGCTCTAGGCTGCTTCTAAGATTTTCTGTTTTTATTTGGTTTTCAGAAGTTTGACTATACTTCTGTTTTCTTAATGGGATGGCGTGAGTTTTGGCTTACCCTGTTACTTTCTTATTGTTATTTCAGTCTTTTCTGACCTTCAACATCCTAACGAGATCTCTGTCTTCCCCCACTTTTGTTCTAGAAGATATTTGGAATTGTTTTGTGTTGTTTTGTTGTTTGTTTGTTTGTTTGTTTTGTCTTCGAAATCTAACTCTTGATTAGGAAAAAGAACTCAAGCCAAACCTGAATCCGTTTGGTTTAACGCTCAATGGCTATATGTAGGAAAATGGAGAATCTGAAAGTTAGCAACAATATTTTTTCAGAGTTATTTGTACTGTCCCCGGCCACAGCTTCTACACAATGAAAAGATAAAAGTATTATTCTTGAATGTTTCAGAACAGATTGGTTCACAGCCATCTGCATTTCTACTGCATACCATGAAGCAAGTCAATATTGTTCTACTAAAGAAACAAATAAGAAAATTTGAAGGAGAAAAAAGCTAGATTAACTGTCAGAATATGAGATGGTTTCGGAAAAAAAACACAACCCAAATGTTTTGGTGTATTGATAAATTCTCAGAATGATTTATTATAGACATACAGAAGTAGAGGGGTAAGTCACACGAATAGTAAGATGCTGCGATTCTGGGAGCCCGTGACGATGGAACTCATACACTGACCATCAGGGTTTTCCCAGACGGTATGTTCAGAGCATTCTACATAAAACTCAGTGATCATCTAATTTGTCCATTCAGTCAGGTGACTGTTAAGTTTAGTGAAGAATTATTTTAGACATAATTAACTTTGGCTACATTATTTAGATTATCTAATGACTGAGCAGCGCTCAACAGGTAGTATCTTAATGTCAGGATACACACTCACCGCGGGGAAAAGAAGAGAACCTAACTTCATAGATCTGTCAAATTTGGTGCTGAATGAAATTATCACACACATGTCCACCTTCAGAATACTGATTGAATATCATTTTCTCTGTAGGTGAATCCAATCACTCTAACTCCACTTAGATCTTATTACCTTCTCCAGCTTCTAAGAAGATTTTCAAATAAATTCGGCAAGTGTTGGAGACATGAATCTCTAGTACAAAGGGTTAGTGTTCAGATTTGGAAGGAATTCTAAGATAATTGACCAGCCATGGTTTCAACCATCATGTGATACAAGAAGTTCATAAAAAATAATTTGATTTTTCTACAAAAAGATATTTACTACCTATATCTTTTTCATGATAAAAACTGATAAAGTTAATTAAATATTAGTCAAAGCGGTTCTCTGGTAACAGTTAAATATTCCCTGTTGGAGTATAAGCTCTGTGAGGATAGAATCAAGCTAGTTCATTGTATACCTTGGTGTTTTACCCTAGTTCTTGCTTCATAATAAGCATTTGGTTAGTTAGCACTTCTTGAAAAAAAAAAAAAGTGAGTACAATAATGCAATATCAAAAAAAAAAAAAAACCTTTGGGCTATTGATTTTTTTTTAATTAAACCATCCTATTTTTTATAGGCACAAAGTAATGTGCTTTTAAAGTTCACTGATTTATTTTTGAGAAAGATCATGAGGGAGGGAGGGGCAAAAAGAGCGAGAGAGAGAATCCCAAGCAGGCTCCATGCTGTCAACACAGAACCCAATGTGGGGCTTGATCTCATGAAGTGTGAGATCAGAACCTGAGCCGAAATCAGGAGTCAGATTCTTAACCGACTGAGCCATCCCAGCACACCAATGTATTTTTTTTTAATGCTTTAGAAAACGTTGCTATTACTTTCCTTTAAGTTATAAGGTAAATTGATAAGTGCCAATCCTGTATTTCCACAATATGTGGCACATAAATGATCAAATAAAATTTCCAAGTGGTACTATCTTATAAAATTATAGACTATCTCAGAGGTTCATCTGTATTTAGTGCTAAATGCCTCACGGGTGAACGTGATACAATTCTCTTTCCAGGAACTTACCAGCCCTGGCCAGTGGTTGCTTTAGGCCTACATAGAAATAATCCAGTAGGAGCTTTGAAATAAGATTTTAATCAGGGGGTGCCTGGGTGGCTCAGTTGGTCAAGTGTCTGACTTTGGCTCAGGTCATGATCTCACCATTCGTGGTTTTGAGCCCCCTATTGGGCTCTGTGCTGACAGCTCGGAGCCTGGAGCCTGCTTCAGATTCTGTGTCTCCCTCTCTCTCTGCCCCTCTCCTGCTCATGCTCTGTCTCTCAAAAATAAATAATGTTTAAAAAATTTTAAAAACAAAAGATTTTAGTCAGTATTTCGGGTTTAGACTGAAAAAAACCTCAGGATTCAATGCCACAGTCAGCCTGATGTCAGTATTATGTCTCCATCTGAAGCCACCACATGTAAAGGTCTTATCCCAAACCAAGTAATCACTGATAAGCTGTTGAAGCATCTGTAAATATTAAATCAAGATTCCAACCTGGAATAATTTGCATACTAAAAGGGAAGCTGCCATTTGACTTAATCTAGGTTTCAAAAGCATCTGTCTCCTGTAACATTTCTTTCCAAAGGAACAATTGTTAGCTGAGCAAGAAAATCCCGAAATTATAAAGCCTATTTGGACCACCCGTTATATTCACTTTGTGGGATCTAGGATTATTTATGGGCTTTGCTATGTTTAATTGGTAAGTTTTTGCACTGAAATAATACATTTTCATTGAATCACATAATTTTTAAATGCTTGGATTGTTTTTTGCTGTGTGGATTTGGGGAGGGGATGTGAAAATAGTTAAAACTTTCCATTTGTTTTCATATTTTTAAATAGATTCAGGTTATAAATGTCTTAGCTAAATTAGGTGGAACAATTCTAATGCATACATGTCAGTCTTGCCTGGCTAACATTAAAAACCCAATAAATTATTTAAAATGAACTAATGCCAGATTGAATCAACTGTGAAAGAAAATAATTTGTGAGTTTTCCAGAGAAAAATTCCCCTATTAGACTCTGAAACCGCTAACGTAGACAGTCAATGATCCAGTGAACAATCTCCAAATAAATAAAAACTCATCAAAGGGGCTTGTGATTTACTCATTGATACGTCTAAGTTAAAAAGTGACTGATAAACCATAGCCACATCCAGTGATGTTCAGTGCTCCCTCGTTGCAGAACATTTGGAATATTTGGTTCAATTTTAGAAAAGGTTCATTCATTTTAAATTCTTAAAATACATCACATCGCATGGAATGTGAAAATACAACACGTCACTATTTCATTTACCCTTCACTCCTTTTTCTCTGCTAGAAGAGCTTTTAGCAAGAAACTGTCAACAGAAGCCTGGGCTTCCTGAGGGGAGCCAAGTCTTGGGAACAACACGATTCCTTGCTCTGTATTTAAAAGCCCACATATGTATGCTTTCAAAGCTCTTTCCATTTGTACAATGTTAGATTTCAGATTGCTGTTAACCTCAGTGTGGAACGCTATGCCCTGGTATTTGGAATCAACACCTTCGTTGCCTTGGTGATCCAGACTGTCATGACTATAGCTGTGGTTGACAACCAGGGACTGGGGCTTCCGGTCAGCATACAGGTAAGTGCATGATTCTGTGCTCTCAGTGACACAGAGGCATACTTTGGAAACTATACACACACACACACACACACACACACACACACATTTATATTATTATACATAGTAATCAGACTTTCTGAGATATAATTTTCATACAATAAATTGACACATAAATAAATGTATATACAGTTCTGTTAATTTAGGCAAAAACACAGCTGTGTAGCCACCACCACATGGAAATAAAGAAGAGTGCCTTCACCGAGAAAATGCCCATGTCCCTCTGCAGTCAGTCGCCTCTCTCCACAGCACCCCCAGAAACCCACTCATCACTTTTCTATCCCTATAGGTTTGTCATTTCAGAAAGTCATATAAATGGGGCACCTGGGTGGCTCAGTCAGTTGAGTGTCTGACTCTCGATTTCAGGCCAGGTCATGATCTCATGGTTCGTGAGATCGAGCCCCACATCGGGCTCTGTGCTGACAGCATGGAGCCTGCTTGGGATTCTCTCTCACCCTCTCTCTCTGCCCTTCCCCTGCTCGCTTGCTCTCATTCTTTCTCTCTCTCAAAATAAATAAGTATTTTTTTAAGTCATAAATGGAATCATAGTGTCTATAGCCTTTTGTTTCTGGCTTTTTTCATTTAGCATAGTGTCTTCAATGGAATAATTTTGTATTGAGAGATATAAACATGATGAGGTTAAGATATATTCTAGTTCTTTTTTATTTTTTTTAATTGTAGAGATATAGAGCACGTGCTCACACAAGCAGGAGAGAGGGGCAGACGCGGGGAGACAGAGAGAGAGAGAGAGAGAGAGAGAGAATCTCAAGCAGGCTTCACACTGAGCATAGAGCCCGACATGTGACTCAATCCCACGACCCTAGGATCATGATCTGAGCCAAAATCAAGAGTCGGACACCCAACCACTGGAGCCATCCAGGCACCCCAATGCATTCTATTTCTTAAGAAAATTTTTTATTAAACAGGTGACCTTTTCATTAAGTAGGTGCTAGAGTGAAAGAATGACCTAAAATAGAGCCATGAAGTCATTCCACTTTAAGTGGTTCTCATTACCCACAGCTAAAGGTTTTTCTTGCTCTGGCTAAAGTTCAATCTTATTAAAGCTTAGTTCACAAATTTCGTAAGCCTACTCAGTCTTACGGACAAAATGGTTGATCTTACATGTCTCTACATATCCAATGCAAATGTTTAGAATATTGAAATGTCTTCTTTAAAAAGAAAAAGAGAAAAAGAAGTCATTTCAAGAAACACAATTGACACCGGGACATTTAAGAAGTTTATTTTAAGGGAGCCTGGGTGGCTCAGTCGGTTAAGTGTCTGACTTCAGCTCAGGTCATGATCTCGCGGTCCGTGAGTTCGAGCCCCGCGTCGGGCTCTGTGCTGACAGCTCAGAGCCTGGAGCCTGTTTCAGATTCTGTGTCTCCCCCTGTCTCTGACCTTCCCCCCATTCATGCTCTCTCTCTCTGTCTCAAAAATAAATAAACTTAAAAAAAATTTTTTTTAAAAAGAGGTTCATTTTAATCTCACACTAGTTCAATAGAAAGAAAGACATCTTCATTGAATAAATACAACACTAAGATTGATTCAGACTCAATTCTTTTTGAGAACATAAAACAAGCAATTGTTAGTTTCTAACATAAAATTTAAATTCCTGGTTTATTACCCAGCTTGAAATTTGCTGTCCAGCTTTTTAGAAATTACTGGGTACGTGATGTGATCGAGAGAGCGCAAGCTTGAAAACAACCAAGAGTGGATTTGAACGTTGATGTTCATTAGTGATTTCTTAAGAACTTTTTATTTGGGAAAATTTCAAATGCATTTTAAAAATGGAGAGAATAGCGTCATGATGTCTCAGGCACCCATCACCCAAACTTAGCAATTATCGTTTTATGGCCAATCTTGTTTTCTCTGCACCTGCCACCCAGTTCTTCAGCCTTACCCTGGAGATGTAGTTTTGTTTTCATTTCTCAGTTTTCTGTTCCGTAACATGGAAAATATAAAACCTACTTTATGAGATCTTAGGTTAGATGCCCACCTGTAAAATACACCATTCCTGGCCGGTAGTGTACTCAATACATGGATACGTTCCTCTCTTTTCTTAATAGAAAAAAAAGAATAATTATTCACCTTAGTCAACACTGTTAGGATGCACTTATTTTTTCTAAGGCCTTCTTCATACATCACACCTCCAGATATTTCCTTCATTTTTCTACAAATCCATTGTGTCTTAATCTGAAATTAATGAATTCCTAGAACAGAAGGAGGCAAAATAGAACTTGAGAAGAAAATTGCCCGTCAATCTGCCTGTCCTCCTCTCTGCCACTATTTTGTGTAATCTGATTTAAACGACTGCCTTGTGGGAAAATCAATACATTTTGACCTTTCTGAGGAGTTCTCGCAAACATCAAGAGCTGGGGGTGAAAATTAAATTTGGCAGTAAAAGTCAAGCCCCACCTTTGTTTCCCCTGATAATTCAAGATTTCCAAATGGTTTTATCTTCGCAACAAAGGGGAATCTAGATTCGGGGCACTCCTATAAAATCTTTCATTATATTTCTATCTATCTTCTTTTGTAGCCTCTGCCAATATCCTCAATGCTGGCACAATTTTCACAGAGGTTCTTTCATGTAAGTTACTTAATGTAAAACTCAACTCCTGAGTAAAGGACTAGTTTACCTGGATGCCAGAGCCGGGTAAGCAAAAAATATTTAGTCCAAAGGCGTAACAGAAGACAAATCCTATTTCTATAAAATATTCCCCAGACAAAAGAAGTCTCATTGCAGATCCCTGGTTTTGAAAAGCAACCTTCTTAAAAATTGATTTTGGGTAAGAATCTGATTGAATATGCTTGAATTAAACTTTGGAGAGCCAAGAATATACAGGTATATTGATTAATAACTCCCAAATCTCAATCCTAAATGCCTATTTGTCATTGATTATGCACTTACGATAGCCCATGAGCTTCCTACTATAATTTCAAGTGCCATTTTAAAAGATTGGAATCTAAAAAATAGAAAATACAACCTAAGTCAGCATTTTCATATGACTTAGAGATTCAGCAGAGAGAAGTCTGTGTTGAGACATCCTGAACTAAGTCCCCCATTTTCTCATTATTTCTCAAACTGTTATCACAGAATAAGCTTTTTATAACTTTCTCAATTTAAAAGGACCATAGAGATCTTGAAAAGAGGTTCCACGTACATCTTTGAATATTACTAAAAGGCTAAGGGGAAAAGGCCCATGAGAAAAGTTAAAAGCATCTTTTTACCTCATCTAGAAAAAGCTAAGGAGTAATTGAGCTAGTTGTGTAAGAAGTGGTAACTTTAAAGCGTGTCTTTACTAAAGACCTAAGATAATACTGCGGTATACTGATGATATAAAATAATTTTCTGGGGAAGTTTCGTTTTTTAAAAAAAATAAGTGAAATCCATTAAGTCTAAAGTTATGAGGGACTTTTGCAGGGAATGGGTGAGTAACACACAACTCCAAAAAGGCTGATTTTTTAAAAAGTACTCTTTTTGTCAGGTGAAAGTGGGGATAACACCTCACAAGTTTCACGCCAAGACACCCAACTATTTCCAGGTTGGTTACCCGTTACTATAGCCCTCCATCCCTCCCATCCCCAGACCCCGCTCCCCCCTCCAAGTTGCAGAGATACCCCTTGGAATGGGCAACACATTGGTAACCAGAAATTTCATGTTGATTGTGGGAGATGCCATTCATTCAACTCCCATTCATGAATCTCATTACCCTCCTTCTCCCTGGATAGTCTTGAGGCTTAAGCTATGAAGAGCAACGCTTGATGTCGTAAGGGAGGAAAAATATTGTTTCTTCCTACCCTACTTGGTTGTCAGCTGGGTCTCTGTAACAAAGATTAACAAAAGTACGCAACTGTGTTTGATTATAAGTTTTATGTAACGCGGGAGCCTTCATGAGGAAGTGAAGACACAAAGAAATAGTTAAGCTGGAGTGTTTCTATGCTAGATTTGATAAAGAGTAGAGAGTTGGGGGAAAAAAATACGATAGGACAAGAAGGTTACGAGCTAAGAATAGTAAGCGGGGGAAGCTTCACACAGCCTGTTCATTCAGATTTCTTTCCGTGTCCTTTTATCTTCGGAGATAAGGATGTTCCTTTCCTCCGAATATAGACACTAGGGTCTTATGACCTGCTCCAGGGGACGGTCAGAAAGTCCTTCCTGCACCTGCTATATCTCAAATTCCTTCAGTTAAAAAATATTCACTATGCCAAAGTGCCATATTTGGGGGTAAATTGTCCTGAACCCTATCACCAGCAAGTGGGGGGAAGTACACATGAAAAAGAAAAGGGAAAGGGCATTGGTGTAAAGTGATCCCTCAATGTCATAAAAACCACAGCTGCCGCCCTGCTCTGTCTCCCCTGTCCTCACTGAGAAATGCAAAATGATCCTCGCCAGCTCTCTTGGCAGGAAGCCACTGCACTCAGCCACTCTGGGACCAGATGGACCCTGATTACGCACTCCATTAGATTATCTGGCTGGGATAACTGGTACTTTCGTCTGCCTTAAATTAAATAAAAATTAGAATCATGAAAATGGATTTTTAGTTTTAACCCCAAAGGGCTTAATAAGGGAAGGGGCACTCTAAACAGAAAGATTATCTCACGAAAAGGAGAACGGCGATGCTATTATTTTAAGTGCATGAAATGGGGATTCGTTCAGGTATCGGGCAGCCTCCCATACATCAAACCTGAAATTTTTCAGATGTGTTGAAATCATGGAATATTTGCTGGTCTCGATAGCTCAGATGAGCGTGTTCAGTTCACACTCATTACCTCAAACATGTGAGATACGTGTTCCGTCGGACTTAGGTTTCGCTGCTTTGTAAACTATTTTGGAATCTTAACCCAAAGAATAGCTGAAGGTGAAGCCAGATTTTCATTATCAAACAAAATACATGGATTTTCAATGAGTTTGGGTCCTGACCTTCAGACATTGTCTTGCTTTCCTACTCTTCTGTTCTAGTGGAAATGATCTGAATGCAGGTACCTTAGAGGAATTGGGGTTAAGGGATTGCATTTGAAGAAGGAGAAGAAGGGTGGATGTCCAGGTTGTTTAAGTTTAAAGTTTAAACAAATGTGAAAATATTAAATTAAGAAAGACTTTCATTAAAAGCTATGTAAGTTTGAAGACATTAAAATAAGAAAGGCCTCGTTCCATTAAAGCCATCGACTCGATATCGGAAAAACACTTGACACCATAGAACACCTAAAACTCCTGGATATAAATTGAAGATTTTTTAATAAATGGCTGAATTGGTAAGAAATAAGAAAACGCCCCGGAGGTCAAAGCAGGAACAGGAAACCAGATAGATAAGGGCACACCGGGTCTGTCATGTGCTCCAGCATATGTTGGACTGATTCTCCCAGTGACCTGGAATGTTGGTTTTAGTGGCAACCCCAAATCTACACTGTCAGTGAGTGATGAAATAGAACAGGAAATTACGGCGGGGGTGGGGGGATCTCCAGCAAAGAAGATGAACCGGGCTGATGCCAGAGGAATTTATTTTAGAGATTTGCTTCAAAAGCCAGCACTCACATAATTCCAGGGCCCAATTTCTACATGCTAAACGTTATTTTTCAAGCTGAGTATTTAAAGTGCCCCTGGTTGGTAATGGCCCCAGGCACTTATACGTGTCCAAATAAATGCTGTCTGGAAGACTGTCCTTCCATGCAGAAATCAAAAAACCTGCCGCAGATAAAATTCCACCAAATATGAGATTATGATTTTTTAAAAGTCCAAAATCATGCATAGATATAAAGTACCATGAGCAAGCCAACTGAAGTAATAAAGTATCAGACCGACAGAGATTTGAGACAGAGGAATCAGCATCAGAATGTAAAGTTAGATGTTTAACACGTCGGTACACAGAGGAAAATGATAACATAAGAAGGGAACAAGATACATCATGAATATCTGGGGGAAATAGAACTAACCAGAATTAGGAACTTAAACATGTTAAGGGCAACGTAGACACATACATAGGAAAAATTACTGAATGGGAAGAAATCACCAAGAATGCAGCACAGTGAGAGAAGTGGAAAAATTATTCATACGCATGGGGATTAAAATGAGAAAGTTCAACAAATACCTATTTCGAGTTCTTCGATGAGATAATAAAGGTAATAGAGGGGCACATGGGTGGCTCAGTCGGTTAAGCATCTGGCTTCGGCTCAGGTCCTGATCTCAAAGGTTTGTGGATTCAAGCCCCGCAGTGGGCTCTGTGCAGACAGCTCAGAGCCCGGAACCTGCTTTGGATTCTGTGTCTCCCTCTCTCTCTGCCCCTCCCCCACTTGCGCGCTGTCTCCGTCTCAAAAACAAATAAACAGAAAAAAATTGGAAAAGCAAATAAATAAATAAATAGGAGAGCAAGGAGCATCTGGGTGGCTCAGTCAGTTAAGCGTTTGGATTCTTGGTTTTGGCTCAGGTCTTGATCTCACGGTTCATGAGACCCAGCCCCACGTCGGGCTGTGTACTGACAGCACAGAACCTGCTTGGGATTCTCTCCCTCTGTCTCTCTGTCTCTCTGTCTCTCTCTCTCACCCTCCCCCACTCACTGAGCTCTCCCTCTGTCTCTCCCTCAAACTAAACAAACATTAAAAAATAAATAAATAAAACTGAGGGCACATTAAAAAATAATAAATAAATAAATAAATAGAAACGAGAGCACAGTGAAGACATTTGCAAACAAACGGAAATGGGATGAGTGTGTGATCACCAACAAACCTTTACAAAAGCAATTTCTCAAAGATGCACCTGAGGAAGAAGGAAAATTATCCCAAGAGGAAGGTATTTCCCAAAAGAAGGAATGTGAAAAAAAGAAAGAAAGAAAGAAAGAAGCAAAGAAAGAAAGAAAAGCAAAGAAAGAAGAAAGAAAGAAAAGCAAAGAAGAAAGAAAGAAAGAAAGAAAAGAAAGAAAGAAAGAAAGAAAAAGAAAGAAAGAAGAAAAAAAGGTGTGAGTAAATCAAAACACGAAGCATTTAAAACAGTTACATTTTACATCTTGAGGAGTTTCTTTAAAAGATGTCCAAAGTACCCAACAACAGTGATATCTGTCAGCAGAAAGATGTTCAGAACGAAAGATTTTGTACTGTTCCAGAGGAGGGCAGGAATTACCGATGGGCCACTGCCGGGGGGCAACACCAAGCGGGGAGCAGGGTGTAAGTTCCTCCGGCGGGGAGGTGGGTTTCATCACCTGCATTGTTCAAATTGCCGCAGCGTGACGATAACGACACGCAACAGACTTTTAATCGGTTTTGCTACAGTTTTGAAGTTCTCTGCAGACAGTTCTCCCCCTTACTGCCTGTACCTGAAGCATACAACAGCCACCAGCGTCAGCTTAACACATCATTGCTTTTTTTTAAGAGCTGCTATTTCAAGTGTAACTAGGAAAGAATTAGACGTATATTATGCAATTATTATACAGGAGAGAGAAATAAAGCATAGCACATGGAAAAACGGTCACACGAAAGAGTTCGAGAAAGGAGGGGAAAATTGAAGAGCGTGAGAAATAGGGAAAATAGGGCGGTAAAAAATACAAATAGGTTAATTATCGCTAAATAGTAAATTAACTCATGGGTTGAACTGCCAACACACAGGAAACAGGAGAAGCAGAAGAACTCATTAAGTGACGTCCAGGGATGTCACCCATAAAACACCAGAGTCTGGGAAAGGACAGGTTTCCAACAAATAAAATGAAGACCGATCATGTCTTGAGAAATTCAGCAATCAATCACGATGTGTGGATCTTCTTTGAAATCTGATTCATACCCAGAAACTAAAACTATTCTGAGACAAGCAGGGAAATTTGAGCCCTGACTAGACAATATTAAAGAATTGTTAGGGTCTGCCGTTGAGTGTTCGACCCTTGATTTCGGCTCAGGTTATGATTTCTGAATTTAAAATTTTAAATGAAAAAAAGAAAATGAGAATAAAAAAAAAAAGAAAACAATTATTTTTTTTAATTGTTAATTTTTTAAGTGTGATAATGATTTGTGGTTATGCTTTTGTGCATCTTTATTTTTATTTTTTTAATGTTTATTTTTGAGAGAGAGAGAGAGAGAGCGCGAGTGTGAGTGGGGGAGGGGCAGAGAAGCAGGCCCTAGGGTCTGAGCTGTCAGCACAGAGCCCGACGTGGGGCTCCAACTCCTGAGCTGTGAGATCATGACCTGAGCCAAAGTCAGAGGCTTAACCGACTAAGCCACCAAGGTGCCCCCGTGCATCCCTATTTTTAAAGATACAAACTGAGGGGCCCCTGGGTGACTCAGTCAGTTAAGCGGCCGAGTCTTGATTTCGGTTCAGATCACGATCTCATCTCATCCCATGAGATGGAACCCTGGGGCTCCATTGCTGAGCCTGCTTGGGATCCTCTCTCTCTGTCCTTCCCCAGCTTGCAAGCGTGCCCTCTCTTGCTCTCTCTCAAAATAAATAAACATTTTTTAAAAAGATATAAACTGAAATATTCATTACATGATATGATACTAGATTCAAATTAATCTGTGAGACGAAAAGGTAAGTGGTTGGGGCACTATGGAAGCAAGACTGGCTATGAGCTGATAATTGATGAAACCAGATCACGGATTTATGGGCATTTGTATACTATTCTGTCCACTTTTGTGAATGTTTATAATTTTCCAAAAATAAAAGTTAAGTGATTCCAAGCTAGACAGACCAGTAAAAAAAAAACAAAAAAAAAACCGAATAAATAAAGACAATAAAAATATTTTCAGGTTAGATTCTTACAACTATGGTCTATTTACAGAAAACACATCTAAAATGGAAAGACATCTAAAGTTTGGAGTGGGGAGGGAAAATTCATATGATGCAAACAAAAATTTTAAGAGTTAACATAGTTAAATTTTTTAAAAGACAAAGCATAATTAAGTCGTC
Source organism: Neofelis nebulosa (assembly GCF_028018385.1). Classification (NCBI taxonomy): domain Eukaryota; kingdom Metazoa; phylum Chordata; class Mammalia; order Carnivora; family Felidae; genus Neofelis; species Neofelis nebulosa. Next base: position 11,271,654 of record NC_080783.1, read on the forward strand.
TTGATCTATATATCTAAGGAGAGTCGTTAAAAATGACCAAAAGTCGGGGCACCTGGGTGACTCAGTCAGTTGAGCATCCGACTTCAGCTCAGTTTATGATCCCACGGTTTGTGAGTTTAAGCCCGTCATCAGGCTCTCTGCTGTCAGCACAGAGCCCACTTGGGATCCTCTGTCCCCTGCCACTCTCTCTGCCCCTTTCTTGCTGGTTCTCTAAATAAATAAATAAATAAATAATTTTTTAAAAAATGATTCAAGGTTAATGTATTATTCATTAGTAATATATCTGGGTTCTAAAATTCTACATATCTATTAATATTTCAATATTTTGGATAGGAACACTGTCAAGCATGTTACGGTCTAAGAAAAAAAATGAACTCCCAATTTCATATACTAAATGTGAATAGAAAAAAAGGAAGAAAAACGAGAAGGAAGTCCAAATAGAGTCTATATAGATGGAGAACTTCAGAACTACGGAAACAGTTGACATTGATTGAATTCTACTATGTGGGTACTTTTCTGTGCACCCTACATGTAATAACTCATCTAATCCTCGCAACAAATGTGTAAATATGGGTATTATTGTAATTTTACAATTTGGAAAACTGAGGCAGAGAGAAGATCCATGATCTGTTCAAAATCTCACAGCTAGTAGTAAAGCATCATTACCTACCTGTAGTGTTGAACATCCATTTTTATATCATTCATGATTTCTCTCTTTTTTTTTTTGTCTTCTTTTAGTTTTTAATCTATGGGAGTTATTTCTCTGTTATTGCTGGAATTTTCCTAATGAGAAGCGTTTACATAATCTATTCAGCCAAATGCAGACAGGGAAGATGTAATTCTACTACTGACCAGAATCCACATGATCCAGGGGACTCCATTTCTGATATGAACACAGTGACGCAGTTTTAGCCTGGTTTCTCCTATCATGGACTCAGAAGACGGACTGTTCTGAAAATATATGGCGCTAAACTACATGGCATTTTAATTTTTTGTCCTAGATTAAGACACCGTAAAAGACAGAATTATCATCAACACTACATCAAAACCTCAGCTACGGGCTGGTGAGCAGGGTACAACCAAAAACTGGAGTTGACCAAGTTGAAACCAGCTATCTTTATGGCCTCGGTGAGCAACTGGGACCCTAAAAACTATTTGAATACTTTGAAGTCCATCCCAAAACAACATGGAAATCAGACAAGTGGGACCATCCAAAAACAGAAACATGAAATATCCCAGAGTTAATGATATATATTAGCTTTCTGTGCCCAACCTCATAAAAGTGTGATTTGTTTTGATCTAGGTAATAAAGAAGTTTCTAGCACAGGTCTGATGCATATTAAATGATCAATACGTGATAACCGGGACTCCTGGGTGACTTGGTCAGTTAAGCATCAGACTCTTGATTTCGGCTCAGGTCATGATCTCAGGGTCATGATATCGAGCCTCGCATGAGACTCTCCACTGACGGCGCGAGGTCTGCTTAAGATGCTCTCTCTCCCTCTCTCTCTCTCTCTCTCTGCCCCTCCCCCACTCACCTGGGAGCACATGCTCTCTCTCTCAAAAAAAATAAAATATGCGATAACCATATTGTATTCATATTGTATACTACCAAAAACGTTAGAATGGGGAAAATAATTTAATTCCCCCAAAATGAGGCCAAAAAATTAAGGGAAAATTTTTCCTTAAACTTTACCATGACCCTGCATGAAAAGACTGAATGTTGTAATGATTTCAGTTCTTCTCAAACTAATTTATAAGTTTGTTGCAATTTGTGACGGTCTTATGTGTCCACTTGACTGGGCCAAGTTTCTCATTGATTCTAATAAGCACTAATGGAGGTATTGCTGTGATGTATTTTGCAGATGTGATCAAAGTTCACAATCAGTTGACTTTCAGTAAGGGAGATTATCCTAGATAATCTAGATGGGACCAATCCAATCAGTTGAAAGGCCTTAAGAGAAGAACTGAGCCTTCCCAGAAGAAGGAGAAGTTCTATCTGTGGACAGGAGCTTCGGGTCATGCCTGAGAGTTCTAGCCCACGCGTCCTGATGGCCTGCCCTATGAGTTTTGAACTTAGCCTCATCAGCCCTGACAATCAAGTAAGCCAACTCCTTGAAATACATTTTTTTACTATATGTGTCCACTGGTTCTGTTTCTCAGGTTGAATCCTGATTGATACAGATTTTGGTACCAGGAGTGGTTGTAGAGGACACATCTACAAGGCCAACTTTTCTGAACTGTTTCTGGGTTTCCTGGAACTGGGTATCTAATCTAGTTAGGTTTTAAGCCACCATGAATCTGTTTCCGGTCATAAAGAGACCACTAACAGTCATGGCATGATGTAGTTTTAGACATACAAGTGTCACCATTGGGCCCTCCTAATCAAATACTACATTAGTTTCCTAATGATCTTATAACAAACTACCACAAATGGAGAGGCATTAAACAACAGGAACTTATTTTCTCAAAGTTATGAAGGCTAGAAGTCTGAAATCAAGGTGTTGGTGAGGTCCTACTTGCTCTCTGAAAACTTGGTCTCGGGGAGGGTTCTTCCTTGCCTCTTCCTAGATTTTAGCAGTTTCTGGCAATTCTTAGCCTCCCTTGACTTGTAGACACATCACTCCAGTCTGTTCTTCTGGTGTCACATGATGTTCTCCCTTTGTGTCTGTGTCTCTATGTCCAAAGTCCCCTCTTAGTATAAGGAGACCAATCATGTTGGATTTAGGGTTGACCCTAATAAAGTTACGTTAATAGGTTCCAGATGAGCATAAATTTTGGACGGGACAATATTCAGCCCAGTTGAAATACCTATAGGAGGTGAGATTCTGGATTGCTGTGTATTTGTCAGTTCAGGATGTTTTACTTAACCTGAAGAGAATAATGGAATTGGCAGGCTGCTCCTGGAGCAGTACACACACACACACACACACACACACACACATATATATATATATATATATATATATATATTCTCACTGGAGAAAATAAGGGAGCAATAAGGATGACCTCAGGGCTTCAAATTCCCAGCTCAAAGTGCTGCATTAATGACCTGAAAGCTCTAATATCATCCCTGAAATAAACACAAATCTCCTGCAGCCACAGAGCTGAGATTTCTGATAACCAGACCCAGAGTCTCATTCTGCAAGTGGCTGATTTACAACATAAATTGAATTCCTAACCCTGCAGGGTGTCTTCTGATAAAGTGAGGACACTTGTTGGGAATAAATGAAATCCTGAAAACTGGAATGGAGACATATGGTCAGATCTCAATAAAGCTGGGGACATCTGACCCCTAGATCTGCCAAGTCTTTGCCCTTAGAGGCTGCCCTTCCCCCCCTGCTTAACGAGGGGTCCTATAATGGCAGCTGTTTCAGCAGGCCCCAAAAGGTAAAATACAAAATGTATGGAGAAGCATTACACTCCAAAAGAGACACATGGTTCCCCCAGCTTGTATAAAAACCTAGAAATCTAGATAATATGTGTGGAAATGGACCTTAAGGATGTAGGATCATGATAGAGGGAACATAAAGTTGGATCAAGCGGAATTTGTTGATATGGGTTGCCAGTTTGGTTGGTTAGCTGAAACATGAAGCCCACCCTAAAGAAGTTGAAATGCCAGAAGTGCCTTGGTGTGCTATAGAGGAAGGTATTCCAAAGCTTAGGCAAAGTATGATATTAGAGTGGATTTATCATGCGGATTTGTTCACCCAACATGGGAAGGTCCAGAAGACACATCTTTTACCATAACTTTGAGAATATATTTGTGAGAGCAGCCCAGCGTTCTAGAACTCTGTGGCTGCTTTGCTCTATGGGTCAGAAATTCCAGTGGGAGCTGCTACCCATGAACTGGGGACATTCAAATACAATGGAGATGATGGGATCCCAGGGTGGCAGGAGCCACATGGAGACATTGAGTTGCTAAAGACAAGATGGGTATTGTTACCATATGGACAATGGAGCCAAAGCAGTGGTCAGAATAGTCTACCTCATGGATACTTGTGGTGTTGGCTGGTTGGTATCCCTAGAAAAGAAGTAGATGAGCAGTTTACCAAATTCTTACTTGATCTGCGTGAGCGAAAGGGTTCTAATGAATTTTAAGCAACTTAATATTCAAGAGCAGTCATAATGGAAAATGCTACCATTGCTTCGTGATAATTTGGAGTCCGATGTTTTTTAGAGTAAAAAGCTGCCTAAAATCTAATCCATCCAGGAGTGTCTGGAATTTAAACCCAAGGTAAATAAGCTTGAGGGTGGTAGAAAGAAATCCTTGGGCATAGGAGGCAGGACTTTTCCCATTGGAAAAGTCTTCAAAACCCTTTTCTCAGATTAGTTATCATGTCGAGACAAACAACTTCAGTTTCTACTCTGGGACTCTGTTTCTCTCTGTTGTATACTGAGTGAGCAGCCAATGTCTATCTTACAATTCACAAATTCTCTCTTTGAGGGTGTCTTATTTTGTTGATTTTTTATTTCAACTCACGTATCTTTTTATTCTTGAGATTTTGATATCAATCTATTCTTGTTTTTACCTGTATTTTCACTATAAATCCTTCTTTTTTTTTTAATAGAAGTCATTCGCTTACTTATTGTCTTAAAGATCCAAAAATATATAATTTAAAAGACACTGTTAGTTCTACAAAGTCAATTTAATCTGAAATGAATTCATGTTGCAAGCTTATTTTGTTGTCCGTTCTTAACATTAGATATTTTCAAATGTGTGTTAGTTATTCAGCATTATATAACAAGTTAACCCAACCCTTGTGGCTTAAAACACTCCACATTTATTATCTCACAGTTTCTGAGTCCCAGGAATCTGGGCACATCGTAGCTGGGTCCTCTACTTCAGGGTCTCTTATAGGCTCCAGTCAAGGTGTTGACCAGGCTGTGGTCATGTCAAGGGGGCAGGATGCTGACTGGGCCATAATGCATTTCCAAGTTCATGTAATTGTTGGCAGGATTCAGCTCCTCGTGGCTACTGAGCTGAGAGCTTCAACTCTTTGCTGGCTGTTGACTGGAGACTCCCCTTAGTTCCTGGCCATGTGGGCCTTTCCAAGATGTCAGCTTGTTTCATCAGAGAGTGCAAGCCAACAAATCAAGAGTTGGCTTGAAGATGGAAGTCACAGACTGTTGTAACCTAATCAAGGATGTGATATCCTGTCACTTTTGTGGCATTCTCTTCACCTGTACCTAGAGCCAGCACATAATGAAGAGCAGATGATTTCACAAGAGTGTGAACACCAGGAGGCAGGGATCATTGGGCACCATGTTTGAGACTTCCTACTACAAGGAGGTTTTGAAATTTTGCCAGCTTCCTCTAGGTGAGAGCTGTTTTGCTTCCCCTTTCATTTCTTTTGCTTTCTCTCTCCTTACCCCAATTATTGCCTTGGCTTTTACCTGTCTAGAAGTTTTCCTAGAATATTTTCCTGCCCCACCTCCAAGCCCCATCCCATAGTGTAGTGGGATATCATAGATTGTTCTCAAGCCTACAGATAATTTAAGACAATTTGTGACCTTGGGATGAGGTCCATATGTCTTTGATGGATACCATTTCACAGGCCAGAGCCCCAGGTGGAAAAGAGTCATAGAATTTTTTCAAGACGAAAGGGGCCCCACCCTGGCACAAAATCCCAAAAGTTTGCCTTGCTGTCATCCCCTCTCTACATCGAATATCTGATCTCTGTGATCATATTCCCACTCTCCTCATGCCTACAGCGCACTTCTAGACCCTGACCCCAGCAAGGTCATGAATACAGCCTTGCAGTCAGCATTTCCATTCTATGTTTGGTCCACAGAAATAGTTTGCTTGTTTTTGAGCCTAGCTATGTGGTTCATTTATTTTATTAGAACATGTTATCTGCCATAGCTTCCCCCCTACCCTTTCTGGACAGATACATCAATGTGTGAAAATACTGGATCACCGTGATCCAAATTCTCGTCAGCCTATGGTCTCTACTGCTAATATAACAGCTGGAAAAAGCTGTAGAAAATAATCAGAATAAGAAAAAAGGAAAGGAAAGGACAAGGCGGGGAGAGAAGAAAGAAAAGAAAAGAAAAGAAAAGAAAAGAAAAGAGAAGAGAAAAGAAAGGAAAAGAAAAGAAAAGAAAATGGAAAACAGGAGAAGGGAAGAAAAAAGAAAAGAGCAGTTTACCCTCTTGTTGTAAATGAAATTGAAGCAGTGGAAGAAAAGACTTCCTCACTCAAAGAAGCACTGAAAACCCCCTTTTCACTGGGCTTCCTTTCATCAGATCTCCCTTTCATGTATCACTTTTGCTAGAGGTAGTTCAGAAGACAGAGGCACCAGGAGAATTTACAGCTCGAACGCATGTTTCAGATTTCTGTAATTGAACGTTGCGGTGTACTGAAAAAGGTGAAAGAAGAAAACTGTATGCACAAAACAGCAGAAAGAAGGGAAGGAAAAGATTGAATGTGTCAACAAAAGAGACCCCGTGCAAAGCCCAGATGGTCTCAGGCCCACCATGAAATTCTGTATTTGAGTCCTGATGGGAATGCCCACGGAGGGTTCAATAGGCCACTAAAGGGGTATGTCCGTCCATACATCGACACAAAGGAACTGGACCTCTGGGGAGACGGCACACTGGGCTATAAGGGAGTGAGGGGTCTGTGAGGAGGGTGAAGTTTCACTGAGGGGAGATATTGGTCCCCAGAGACCTGGAAGGGGCTTCTAGGACCACCCTTGAACGTGCTGCCACCGTTGGGCTCTTAAGACTTACTGCAAAGATAAATTCTCTCGCAATCTTCAGCACAAACCAGGATTCCACGCGCCCAAACACAACAAAGGCAAAAAGAACACTTTTGATGGACTTCTAGTTTTTATTTTATTAGGAAATTTAGACAGGATTATGCAGTGACTAAGAACACAGAAGAAAAAAGGGGGAAAAACTATGCAAGAAGACGAGAAAAAGTGGGCAAAGACAGAACTGAAAGCCAGTGGACAGTCCCAGCCAACCAGGTATTCGGAATCATGACTTCATTAGTAATTTGCACAATTGCTCTGGTGCTGGGCTGCATACGGATTTCTTCCATTAGGTCATTTCTCTTGGTTCGGGGACTTCTGATCGAAGGACTTAAGGCACCGAAGAAAGACAGGAAGGGAGTATTTTCAAGGCGGGGGAAGAGGAAGTCTTACCAGCTCTGCACACCGCAGCCTTAGCTGCAGCCCTGCTTCTTGCAACAGCACGTCTGCTGACAACAGCACTTCTGCTGGCAGCAGCCCTTCCCGCAGCCACACGAGCCGCAGCCACACGAGCCGCAGCCACACGAGCGGCGGCAGCAGCAGACCACGGGGACGCTGCAGCAGCCCCCGCAGCAGCCGCAGCAGCAGGGACAGCAGCTGGAGCAGCAGCCCACCCGGTAGCACCGGCACGTGGTGCAGCTGCCGCAGCCGCCGCCGCAGCCGCCGCCGCAGCCACTACCGCAGCCACCGCAGCCGCCGCCGCAGCCGCCGCAGCCACCGCAACTTCCGCAGCCACAGCACCCCATGGTGTCGGCAGAGAGGACTCGGGAGAGGGGAGGAGGGAGACTCAGGAGGTGAGGGAGGTCTGGTGCCGCCTCCTGCTGGGGGAGGGGCTTATATACCAACCCGGGAGCAGGAGCAGGAAGACACGTGACCACTTCCTTGTTGCTATTTGGCTCTATTTACAGGGAAGAATCGCATCATCTCTTATGTGCTTCCCTTTTAGATATCTTTGGCTTCATCACCTGTGTAGTTTACTGTTTAAATAAACCTATATTCCAGTTTAAGTTTAAAACACAAAATCTAGGGAATCCTCCTGGGAACCAGGAGCGTGGTGAGGCTACCAACGGGGCCAGGCAACATCTCCATCTTCCCAAGCCGCCTGTGCCCGCGGGGCGTGCGGACCACACCCGTCATCAGGCAGCCCCTGGGTCAGGTGATCTGTGAGCTCTGAGGGAGCTGCTACAGTGAAGGTCAAGGTGTCGTCCCTGACCTCAAAGAGCTTGGGATAGAAATGACCCTGGGAGCTGGGGATGTGAATTGGCAACAGATTCAAAGGTCACTGCCAAGGCCAGATGCCATCATTGCATTTGTTGGCCAGGGGAAACTAAAGATACCATTGTGATTTTTTTTTTTTTTTTTTTTAATTAGGCTCAGGGCCAGAACTTACAACCCTGAGATCAAGACCCGATCTGAGATCAAGAGTTGGATGCTCAACCAACGGAGCCACCCGGGCGTTCCAATAACAGTATTTCTATCCTTTTTTTTTTTTTTTTTAAACAGGCTCCATACCCAATGGGGGGCTTGAACTCATGATTCGGAGATCAAGAATCAGATGTTCTACCGCCTATGCCAGCCAGGCACCTTGTCATGGTGATTTCTTATACCCAGGTCATACTGATTTATTTTATTTTATTTTATTTTATTATTTATTTACTTTTGAAACAGAGAGGCAGAGTGCAAGTGGGGGAGGGGCAGCGAAAGAGAGGGAGACACAGAATCCAAAGCGGGCTCCAGGCTCTGAGCTGTCAGCACAGAGCCTGACGCGGGGCTCGAACCCATGAATTGGGAGATCATGACCTGAGCCGAAGTCGGATGCCTAACGGACTGAGTCACCCAAGCAACTCCTGATTATTTTAAAAATGGAAATAAATCCTCTTAAGAGTCTGCATTTTAATGGTGTAATCCTCGGTGTATTTTGCTCTGGATGAGGAATTAGTTTTTGGCTTTGACATCAGTTGATGTCTGCTAAGGAGGCTGACCTAGGCAATTTTGAGAGCAGGGTGGTACCTTGGGGGACACAGGTGCAGAGGCCTGAGAAGTGAGGAGAGGCCTGATGTGGGGAGAAAGAAGTGTGAGATGTGGTGAATGTGTAGCTGGGGTCCTGTGGGGTCTGAGGGCTAGCGACCAACAAGGAGGCTGGAAAAACAGAAGACAAAAGGATGAGAGCAAAAGCGGGCTCTGTACTGTGTGTGTTGATGGAGGGCACTCTGGCCTTTCAGGGAGTTCTGAGGACCTTCGTGGGGATGGATCTTCAGAGATCAACAGATTCCCCAAACTACGTTTTGTAAATGGCTTGCTGCTCGGAGTTTATTTTCCCAGTCCAGTGAGATTGTCCCTCAGGAATCTGAGTGACAGAAAATGCTGTAAGGTCCCCGGGGCATGTTGACATTGTTATTAATGATCCCAAACTATTTTTGTGGTATGTGGACTAGAGCCTTTCAACCACCGGGGGTGGGGGTGGGGGGGGGGGTGGGGGGGGGTGGTGCTTGAGCTGGGGTGGGGGGTGCAGTGGGGCAAGAGATAAGAGGTTTTAAGAGATTTGAGAGCTTTTAAGGAAGCAGAATCAACAGAATTGGAAAGAAGACCAGAAATGGGGCTGAGAGAAACAAAGGATTCAAAGCCGAGATTTTAATGGATTGTCCATTTGATGGAGAAGGCATGCAGTGGAGGAATATACCTTTTGTGTTGTGGGGTTGGTGATTATGCCTTGAGTCTGTGGCCTGGGACATGGCAGGTGCCTCGGAAAAGCCTTGGGAAGAGGGCGGAGCACCAGTTGGATGTCGGAGATTTGGGGTGTGAAGGAGATTCTAAATGGGAGGAAGGGATCCGTGAAATGCACATGGAAATTGAAGCCACGGTTCTGGATGTGAGCACGTAGGGAGGGAGTATAGTGGGAGAGAAGGGAGCGTCTGGTCAAGACTTTCAGTAGAGAACTTTTGGGGTTGAGGGAGAAAAGAGGATCATTTCGTTTAAAAATAGTCCACATTTCTTCGGAAAGGTAGCTGTGAACATGTAAACCTCGCAAGAACCAAAGGGACCCATTTAACAAGGTGTGAGCCACACAACAGTGATAGATGTGACAAAATCAGAGACGAATGGTTTGTTCAACTCGGTTGTTCATATGGACTCGACCTCTTGGAAGTTTCTGTTAGAGCCGGGGGTGGGGAGGAGGGGAGGGCTCCAACTGAATATATGGAGAGAAAATCACCCAGGAGAAAAGGAGCTGGCAGTAATCAAGTGCTTTCTTAGGTTAACATCTCAAAGGTTCAGCTGTGTTTCTGTGGAAATGGAGATCACCTCCCAAATGTGAGCATCTCTTAGTCTGCCTCTAAAATGACTGTAAGAAGGGGCACCTGCACAACTCGGTTAAGCGTCCAGCTCTTGATTTCGGCTCAGATCATGACCTCACGGTTCATGAGATGGAGCTCTGAGTCGGGCTCTGAGCTGACAGCACGGAGGCTCCTGGGGAGTCTCTCCCTCTCTCTCTCTCTCTCTGCCCCTCCCCTGCGCACGTGGGTGCTCATTCTCTCTTTCTGTCTCAAAATAAATAAACATTAAAAAAATAAAATAAAATGACTTTAAGAAGAAAAGCTAAAATTAGCAAATGTATTGGGTCAAATGTCATCGGCTAGAATGTAAACAAGGAACAACCCTAGATGAGCTTATCGTGGAAGCTGCGGCAATGAGGAAGTGCTCAGGGTCACGGGTCCTGGGCGGCTCCATCCCCACCCACTTCAAGATGCTATATAAGCCCCTCCCCCCGCAGGAGGCGGCACCAGACCTCCCTCACCTCCCGAGTCTCCCTCCTCCCCTCTCCTGAGTCCTCTCTGCCGACACCATGGGGTGCTGTGGCTGCGGAAGTTGCGGTGGCTGCGGCGGCTGCGGCGGCGGCTGCGGTGGCTGCGGTAGTGGCTGCGGTGGCTGCGGCGGCGGCTGCGGCGGCTGCGGCGGCGGCTGCGGCAGCTGCACCACGTGCCGGTGCTACCGGGTGGGCTGCTGCTCCAGCTGCTGTCCCTGCTGCTGCGGCTGCTGCGGGGGCTGCTGCAGCGTCCCCGTGGTCTGCTGCTGCCGCCGCTCGTGTGGCTGCGGCTCGTGTGGCTGCGGGAAGGGCTGCTGCCAGCAGAAGTGCTGTTGTCAGCAGACGTGCTGTTGCAAGAAGCAGGGCTGCAGCTAGGCGGGCCACGTGGCCTCTGTCCCTGCCCAGGTGACCCTGGAACGTTCCTCTGCTCCATTCGCCTGCCCCACCTGTCCTCATGTGCTGTTCTGAGACTGACCCTCTTTGCTCCTGCATTGAGGTTCCTGTTTTTGTTTTTTCTTCTGCTTTGGGTGTTTTCAGGTTTCCCATCTGGAAAGTTTCTAATCAAATAGCCAACAGTGAAAACAAGGACGCGAGCACAACATGCTCGCTCTGAATGAAGAGCTGACCTCATGGGGCTCCATCAGATAGGATCGCAATTAATGTTCTTTAGACCTATGTGATTATTTCCTTCCCATGTCTGTGCTTCTACCTCTGCTCCTTTTTTAATCTTGTATTCCTATTTGTCGACAGCGTTTTTCTAAATGTCCTAATAAATACAAACTTTTAACATGAAAAATTTCTTTTTGCCTTTGTTTTGATTTTACCATATCCCACCTCCCGGAACATCTTAATCTCACTTAAAAGTCACTTGGAAGATGGGCAGTGAGAGCAGAGCAAGGCAAGGAACCATGAGAACAGCCTTCCTGCCCCCGCTGCCCATGCATTTCAGCTACTAACACCAACAGAGCACTTGGAAGTGATTTACCTACAACTGGAATTCTGTTTTGAAATGACGGTTTCAGTTACAGGGAAACAAGGGTCCCTAATTGATTAAAAATGCTGTTTTATTCACAAAGAGCCATTTCAAACAAATGTTCAGAAATACATCCACTACCAAAATATGGAGGGCTGCATTTGCCTTAGATTCCCATCTACTGGGGCCACTTATTCTTCGCATCAGGGGCAGAGCCCCACCCCTGCAGAGCAGGCCCCGTCACTTTCCCCTATGAATTTAGCGAGCAGTACACATTTAGACTCTCGGTATTATTAGTTTAGCTTTCGATCTCCCTAACTACAAAAAGTAATGCCATCAGGCTGTGCTAAGTGGGTCAGCTTTGGTGGATGTGGGATTTCTCTTCGTTCTTTTCTGTTTATATTAATTTAACCTTGGTTGGGGTATTGTGAAGGCTCAGGCTTACTTTTGGCTTCATTTCAGATCTTACTTAGTAACTGAAACTTTGATGGATGTTTTTAAGTTTTATTTTTGAGACTCATGAGCTTGGAGGGGCTCTGACTAGTCCTCTAATCTGTGTCCTTTTGCCAGACTGTGCTAGTCCATTCTGTTTTATTTATTTATTCTTAAATTTATTTTTAAAGTTTATTTATTTTGAGAGAGAGAGAGAGAGAGAGAGAGAGCATGAGAGGGGGAGGGGCAGAGAGAGAGAGAGAGAGAGAGAGAATCCTAGGTAGGTTTCGCGCTGTCAGCACAGAGCCCGACTCAGGGCTCGAACTCACAAAACTATGAGATCATGACCTGAGCTGAACTCAAGAGTTGGATGCGTAACTCACTGACCCACCCAATGACCCTGGTAGTCCTTTTTTTTTTTTTAATGTTTATTTAATTTTGCGAGAAAGATAGAGGCAGAGCATGAGCAGGGGAGGGGCAGAGAGAGAGGGAGACGTAGAATCCAAAGCAGGCTCCAGGCTCTGAACTATCAGCACAGAGCCCAACGTGGGGCTTGAACTCATGAACCATGAGATCATGACCTGAGCCGAAATCAAAAGGAAACTACAGTTCAGTTGGTCCTCAATAGCCTCATTCCCTTGGAAGATACCAATCGAAATACAAATGACATTTTATGATTCAGATTATGAGTAGTATTTAGAAGGATTTAAATATTTTGGAAGAATGTGCTTTCTGTTGACAAATGTTCCCTGAGAAACCCCTAGCTATAAAGGCAGGTTTGAAGCCAGTTCAAAGATGGAGTAGATCCTGCCTTGGAGGGTCATTGGGTGGGGTGGGTTGTGTACAAAGAATTATAACCCAAGGCCAAGTGTGATACTGGCTGTAGGCATCTCCATCAGAGGTGCAGAGGTAGTTCTTGAAAACATCCAGAGTGGTTTCCATAGCACTGAATCTCGTGGCTTCTTGTTCCCTGTGGAGTCCTCTCTGTCACGTTTGCTCTGGTTTGGACCAGAGCCGGAGAGTGGCAGAGCCTATCGTCACTGCAACGTGAGGGTCGGCCCTTGTCTTTGCAATAACTGTCCTCATCTTTTGCCCCGAGGCACACATTTCCCAGACGGACGGAGTGCTGAAAAGAAAGAGGTGGGTCGCAATTTAAGGGAAATATTTCTGTAGTTCAACTGAACTCAGCAAATGTCTTCCTTTTCCAATCTGATATTATTCTCACTTTGTTTTCCCAGTGATTCAGACGGCCTAAATGAAGACCGATATTTGCAATTGGATCCCAGACAGGCACGTTCAAGCAACTGACGCGAGACGTGGGATATGCGCTCACACGGAGTGCTCTTCCCGTGCTTTCCAGCCCTCGCCACCAAGCCCCGATACATGGATCCTGTCTGACTGCCTTGTGAATTTTGTCATAGCTTCATATAGTGGGAATGAGTGTGGACCCTGCTCGGGAGGAAGAAGCGAGAGCCGAGTGTATGCAGGCAAAGTAGGAAGCACACTGCACACGCATGCCACATTGTGGGTACAACAGCCCTACATTTCCTCCTTCTTTTTTTCAACTTGATTATTTAAAGTTTATTTATTTATTTTTGAGAGAGGTGGGCGTGGGGCTAGGGACAGAGGGAGATTGGGAATCCACAGCGGTGCAGAGCCCAACGTGGGACTTCATCCCATGAGCCATGAGATCACGATCTGAGCTGAAATCAAGAGTTGGATGCTTAACTGAGTCACCCAGACGCCCCATGCTTCTTTCTTTTAAGTATCAGGGACAGCTTGTCACACAGATTTACCTAAGCCACAGCATCAATTTAGGCTTGTGACTCAGGACCCCCATAAACACACGTATTGTTGACAGTCATCAGGCGTGTCCCAAAAGTATTGTTTTGTCAGGGCGGCCCTAACAAAATACCATACATGGGGTGGCTTAACCGCCAGGAATTTATTTTCTCACAGTTCTGGAGGCGGGAAGTCCAAGATCAAGCCCAAGTTCCGTGGCTCAAGGCCCGAGATGAAGCTCGCAGTGGGTTTGGTCTGCAGCCTTTCTCCTCAGCTGCAAGATGGCTGCCTTCTTGCTCTGTCATCGCACGGTCTTCCTTCTGGGCACGTCTGTGTCCTAATTTCCTCTTCTTCTAAGAACACCAGTCATATTTGTTTAGAACCCACCTTAAGGACCTTCTTTGGACTTAATCACCTCTTTAAAGAGCCCATTTCCAAACATAGTCACATTCTGAGATGCTGGGAGTGAGGGCTTCGACATCCGGATTTGGGGGGGATGCAATTCAGCCCATAACAAAAGAGTAACAAAACATACAGAAGTCTAATGCTTTGTCCTTCATTTACGTGGTTTTGTTAGTGACCTTTGTTTAATATAATCTGGACTTTGCTTTTTTTTTTTTTTCTGCCAATAGCCATTACAGATTTACCCTTACTTTCTTTTCTATATCAGATTGTCAGCTAACAAAGGAATTGCGTCTTGGTGTCCCTCCCAGGACCCAGCACGATGTTTGACAAATAAACGTTCAAGAACGGTCGCTGGTTCGCCCTGCTGCCTGGATCCTTTCTTCACCCGTTGATGTCAATACTGAGTGATGGCAACTTAGCCAATCCTGACAGCCCCCATCTCCTACTTTTACTGCCTGAAAAAAAAGCTCACATCTCTAGTGAGCGGGACGGGGAGAGCAGAAGCTGAAGACGTGCTACATCTTTGATGCTCGGAGGGCCGCGTGTCCCAGGATTCAGCCGGTCAACCTCACTTTGTGGGAAAACTGCCACAAGGAGTCCTCAGTGAGGAAAGGCTGGGGGAGAGATGGATGGGACTCTCTCTTGCTGAGAATAGTTATGTGACAGGAGGTGGTTCTAAAGGCGGAGGCTGGGGGTGGCTCGGTTGGTTGAGCATCTGATTTCAGCTCAGGTCATGATCTCACAGTCCAGAGTTTGAGCCCCGCATCAGGCTCTGTGCTGACAGCTCAGAGCCTGGAGTCTGCTTCGGATTCTGTGTCTCCCTCTCTCTCTGCTCCTCCCCCTGCTCATGCTTTGTCTGTCTCTCTCTCTCAAAAATAAAATGAAATAAAAATTAAAAAAAAATAAAGACGGAGCCAGGCAGAAGTGTGAATCAGAGGATGGGGACCATGGGATAAACTCTAGAGGCTGAGAGTAACTACGGAGTGCCGAGTAGTCAGAGGGCACTAAATAAAAGCTCAGGGCTCTTGGATGCGGAAAAGGAACCAGACATAGAGATGGGTGGGTGTCAACTTAGAGTCTGAGGAAGCTCACGTCAGACCTCCTTCTCAAACCCTATCTTCTGAATTCCCAGGGGCAAGGAAGACTATCTTTTCAGGGGCTCCCTTTGGGGGTCTTACTTAACATGGTTACTCAATTCCTGTTTCCTTTTGTGATTTCATTGCATTTGGTCACTTCAGCCTATTTAAGCATCTGTCTTTGTCAGGCTCTACCTAGAATGGCAAGGAAATACCCCACGTGGACTTGTGGTGTTGGAGCAAGAATGTCCTTCTCCTGGGAGACAGACCCCAGGAGCTTGGCTTCCCTCAGCCCCAGCCCCACCGCCAGACCCAGCCGGGAGTCCCCTGCCTCCTTTCTCTCTCGGCCCACTGCTAAACCAACCACGATGGATCAAGAATCTGGAATCTACACAGAAAAGAACCAGCAGGGAGCACTATGGGAAATTAACAGAAGGGGGTTTGCGGGACACATTTTATTGTGTGTGTGGTGCGGACTCCTTCGGACAGAGCTGGAGGTGTGGGATGGAGGTTGCCCATTTTGATTATGTTGAATCTAAACCTCCTCTTCTGCCCTTACATCTGAAGGCTGACTTTGTAGTTTGCGGTGGCTGACAGACAGCCTTCCGTGGCGTCTGCCATGGATCCGGCAGAAACTTCTGGAAGGGATGCACAGGAGGGTATGGATGCTTAGCCGGGCGATGGCTGAATGGGAAGCACTCGTGGACCACAGAGCTAATGGGCAAAGAGATGCAAAAAACCCGAGGCTTCCATTTATGTTGCCTTTTGGGGAAATTCTCAGCAACGAGGCCATAACATTCAGGATGGATGTGCAGTAGAAGAAGACTCTAGGAGCAAAAAGTGACCGTCATAAGTGATAAGCCTCAAAAGTTTTGACCATGCCCCTAAGTGATCGGACGATTATGGAAGGTGTGTATGGATGCCCATGCAGTCCGTCTTCTGTTGCTAAGACTCTATCAAGGGAGAGATTTGGGAAGAGTTTCCTCTATGACATTCAGCTGTTAAGACAGAGGATGTGCCCCTGAGTTCCCCGCTTCTTGAGAAACCCACAGTGGGTTGACCATTCACTAATCCACCTATATGTGTTGCAAACAATTTAGCTTTGGTTCATCGCTGTCTTCACATACGTACTATCTGCCTCATCTGTTGAGATTGAAATGCATTTTCCCCCAGGGATCGACGGTTTAGAGGCTGGGAAGAAAAAAAGAAATGGGTCTTCGAGGCGGGTTCAGCCTAATTTATTAGGACGACGGTTGCTTTGCATTTACAGAGACAGCAAATGCAGTGGCAAAACCAGGACATAAATAAACACAAAGTCAAAGGCGTTTGGAGAAGGGAGAACATTAGCTATCCCGATTCATTTTTGTCGAGGACGAGATTCGAATGCGATTGACAGAGGAGACTACACATTTATTACTTTGGTTGGTGTTTATTACACGCAGATGGGATGACAGAAACTACAGGAGCGGGGGATTCCGACGGATTGGGGGTAAGGCTCCGGTCATGCTGGTGACTGAAAAGTGAGGAGCAGGCCGGGAGGGAGGGGGACGTCTTACCTACAGCAGGGTCGCTCGAAGCACGTGCCCAGATGCCAGGCCGCCCACCTAGCTGCAGCACTGCTTCTTGCAACAGCACTTCTGCTGACAACAGCACTTCTGCTGGCAGCAGCCCTTCCCGCAGCCACACGAGCCGCAGCCACACGAGCGGCGGCAGCAGCAGACCACGGGGACGCTGCAGCAGCCCCCGCAGCAGCCGCAGCAGCAGGGACAGCAGCTGGAGCAGCAGCCCACCCGGTAGCACCGGCACGTGGTGCAGCCGCCGCAGCCGCCGCCGCAGCCGCCGCCGCAGCCACCGCAGCCACTACCGCAGCCGCCGCAGCCGCCGCCGCAGCCGCCGCAGCCACCGCAACTTCCGCAGCCACAGCACCCCATGGTGTCGGCAGAGAGGACTCGGGAGAGGGGAGGAGGGAGACTCGGGAGGTGAGGGAGGTCTGGTGCCGCCTCCTGCTGGGGGAGGGGCTTATATACCAACCCTGGGGGAGAGTCCTGACCCAGGACTCAAGGCCATTTCCCTGTTGTTGTTGATGCAAATATCCATAGCAGAACCTCACATGGCCTTTTGTGCACTTCCTTAATGGGTCCTTCTGACTTGTAAACCTTGCTAAATTTATCTTTTACTTGTCTTTTTAAGGCCCTGTTTAAAATAGGACAGGAAGGAACTATGAAATCCTGGGGTTTTTTTGTTTGTTTGCTGGGGGTGGGGGTGGTTTTGGAGGATTTGGGGCAATTTTTTTTCTGGTAGAAGTCTAAGTGGGTCAGAGTTTCCCTTGGGTATGTTTCACATTTCTTGGTCGTATCAGCCCAGGTCAAAGATTTTTTTTTTTTTCATTCTTGTACCATTTATTACCATTTGCGAAGTGGTGAAGCATCCTTTTAGACAGAAGAGGACATTTTGAGATTCAAAGGGAAAGGTGATCCCAGGTCATATTATTTCGTCCTCCCAAGGCAGAGTTCCTTGGGTGTTTCTTCATCCCGTAACATCAGTTAGGAGGGGACTGTGGTTCCAAGGAGAAGGGATCCAGTGTTATCAGGGGTTATTACAGAGCGTCCTTCACATTCTGCCAGACGATAGAAGCACATCCTGAGCACAACATTCCCAAGCCATGTGCCAGACTCGAGCAGCCTTCTGCTATCATCAGCCTATTAAAAGAGAAAAACAAACCTCTAGGCTCAGTCCCTAGTGATCGTGGACCAGCCCGCCATGGACTGCTTCCTTGAATTGGTTGCTTCCATTCGGCCATCCGTATTCAGATCACTCTTTCCAGTTAAGGGTAAATAGTGAAGGCAATCAGCACAGTCTGCAGGTCAGGTTCTGTCGACTATTGCGGAATATGAAACTGCTTTTACCGGCCATCCTGGGACAGTCCGAGTGGCACACAAATGAGGCAAGCCCAGGTGTCCTGTCAGCCCCCTGAATGAGCCTGAGTCAAAGGAGCTTGGAATAATGTTATGAACCGGGCCTTTAACACAGGACACACTTCAGGTTACTTTTTAGTTGCTGTTAAAGAAGCCTTAAAACTTAACTAAGGAGGTAAATGACCTGTACTCTGAAAACTATAAAACTTTGGTGAAAGAAATTAAAGACGACACAAGTAAATGGAAAGATAGTCTATGTTCATGAGTTGGAAGAACCAACATTGTTAAAATAAAATAAAATACTACCCAAAGCAATCTGCACATGCATTGCAATCCTTATCAAAATACCAACAGCATTTCTCACAGAACTAGAACAAATAATCCTAAATTTCTACGCAACCAAAAAAAGACCCTGAATAGCCAAAGCAATTTTGAAAAAAAAAAAAAAAAAAAGAGCAAGACTTGATGTATCACAATCCCAGTTTTCAAGGTGTACTACAAAGCTATAGTAATCAAAACAGTATGGTACTGGCCAAAAAGAAGTACATAGATCAGTAGAACAAAATGAAGAGTCCAGAAATAAACCCAAGCTTTTATGGTCAATTAGTCTATAACAAAAGAGGCAAGACTATACAATAGGAAGCAGACAGTCTCTTCAGCAAATCGTGTTGGGAAAACTGGGCAGTTACATGCAAAAGAATGAAATTGGACCACTTTCTTACACCATATACAAAAGTAAACTCAAAATGAAAGACCTAAATGTGAGACCTGAAACCATAAAAGTCCTAGGAAAAAAACAAAACAAAACAAAAAACAAAACAAAACAAAACAAAAAACATAGGCAGTAATCTCTTTGACATCAGCCACAGAAATATTTTTCCAGAAGTGCCTGGGTGGCTCAGTTGGTTAAGTGACCAACTCTTGATTTCAGCTAAAGTCATGATCTCACAGTTCATGGGATCAAGTCCTGGGTCAGGCTCTGCACTGATAATGTGGAGCCTGCTTAGGATTCTCTCTCCCTCCTTCTCTCTCTGCCCTTCCCCACACTCACTCTCTCTCTCTCTCTCTCTCAAAAATAAATAAATAAGCATTTTTTAAAAAAGAAATATTTTTCCAGATATGTCTCTTTTGGCAAAGAAAACAAAAGCAAAATTAATTATTGCAACTATATCAAAGTAAAAAGCTTTTGCACGGTGACAGAAAGCATCAACAAAACCAAAAGATGAATAGGAGAGGTTATTTGCAAATGATGCATCCAATAAGAGGTTAATATGCAAAATACATAAAGAACTTATACAAGTCAACACCCAAAAGGCAACGATGCAATTAATACATGGTCAGTGGACATGAACAGACAATTTTCCAAAGAAGATGCAGAGATGGCCAGCAGACACATGAAAAGATGCTCAACATCACTCATCATCAGGGAAATGAAACTCACAATTACAAGGGGCAATCACCTCACACTGGTCAGAATGGCTAAAGTAAAAAACACAAGAAATGACAGGTGTTGGCAAGGATACGGAGCAAAAGGGATCCTAGTGCACTACTGGTGGGAATGCAAACTGGTGCAGCCACTGTGGAAAACAGATTGGACATTCCCTAAAAAATTAAAAATAGAATTTACCATATGACTCAGTAATTCCACTCCTGGGTATTTCCCCAAGAGGTTACAAAAACACCAATTCAGAAAGATACATGCAGTCCTATGGCTACTGCAGCATTACTTACAAGAGCCAAGAGAAGCCACCCAAGGGTCCATCGATAGATGAACGGATAAAGAAGATGTGGCATCTATCTACAATGGAATATTATTCAGCCATAGAAAAGAATGAAATCTTGCCATCTGCAACATGGATGGATCGAGAGGGTGTAATGCAAAGTGAAATAAGTCAGAGAAAGACGAATACCATGTGATCTCACTCATAACGTGGAATTTAAGAAGCACAGCAAACAAACAAATTAAAAAAAGAGACAAGCAAAAAAAACCCAGACTCTTAACTACACAGAACAAGCAGATGGTTACCAAGAGGGGAGGTGGGTGGACAACTGGGTGAAACGGGTGAAGGGGATTAAGAGTTCACCCATGATGAGCACTGAGTAAGGTAAGGAAGTATGGAATCCCTACATTGTACACCTGAAACTAACGTCTCACCGTAGGTTAATTACAGTTGAATTTTTTTAAAGTCTTAAAGATGACTTCTTTGTAAATGCAACTGTGTCCTGCTTTTCAGAACAGAAAGACAGGGAAGTGGTTTGGGGCTCTCCGTTGCACAGACCTGTAAATCATGCCTGCACCTACCTGACTTCAGTCACTACAGTCCTAAGATAACCGCTGTATAAAATAGCTGATTCATTTCTGGCTGCTACTTTTTTGTTGGAATGTGATCATGCCCTGTGGATTTTTAGTAGTTGTTCTATCTTGTGCCAGGATAAAGACAGAGCAATGCAATTGCTTAAATAACTATCCTGGAAAACACCCAGTGAGCAAGCATTTCCTTTGTGCCTTCAGCTCACACACATTTCTCCCCAGTGCTCTGACCTTCAAGATTCATCTGTTCTTATATGAAAGGGCCCCTGAACTTCTGTTTTCAGGCACATTAAGATTTTCCATCGAGTAAACTTGGGGGGAAGCAGCGTACACAATTTAATAAATAGTTGTTGAATTATCCTTGTCTTACGACGAAGTAACTCTGACATCTGCAAGATGAATCCATGCAAAGAATTCCAATGCATGGACAAGAACCAGAATAACCCTGTCCATTGACTTTCTCAGAGCTATAGAAAAAAGGAGTTGATTCTGGGGAAGCCTGGGTGGCTCAGTCGGTTGAGTGTTTGACTCTTGATTTCGGCTCAGGTCATGATCCCGCAGTTTGTGGGCTCGAACTCCATGTTGGGCTCTGCGCTGATAGCTTGGGATTCTGTCTCTCTCTCTCTCTCTCTCTCTCTGCCCCTCCCGCTCTCATGTGCACACTCTCTCTCATTTTTTCTCAAAATGAATAAACATTTGTTTAAAAGAAGAAGTTGATTCTGAGTTTATGTAGGAGAAAGGGAACTGGGAAGACTGATATGGACCCTCTATCGCGGGAAAGTCTTCCTTCCCATATAAGACCTTATAAGGATGGGAGATGGGAAAATGTGAGGGGCGATCCAGGCAGCGCCCACCATAGGCCTGCAGCTGGCACTTACAAGGTGGGACCCAGGGGGAGCAGGGACGGCTGAGGACACTGAGAGCCCAGCCTGAAACATAGGTAGAGGTAAGGGTAGAGATCCTTGGGTTCAGGTGTCCCCCGCGTTTCGAAAGCTCAGGCCTTCAGTGGTTAGGCTACTTTGCTTTTACAAAGACCTACATTAGGACCTGCTGTTTTTGCTAACGGAAAGAAATCTCAAGAGGTTGTTCACTTTTACAATAAAGGCCCCAGTAGCGTTCAGCATTTGTAGAGGCAGCACTGCCCCTGAGCAGAAGAGCAGCTCCCCGCCCCCCCCGCCCCCACCCAGCTCCTTCTCAGGGACGCACCCTCAGCAACTCCACGTCTCCGCATCCGGCCTCCAGAGCTTTGAACTGCGTCTCTGAGTATCTGTGATTTGTCTCCATTGATTTTGTGCATCTGTCGGCAAGCTGTGTCCTAAGGTTGCAAAAAAGCCAAAGAGAGGTGATTTGGGGTTCTGGGAACGCTCAGCATTTGCTCCGTGTAAGTTAATGGTAATTGACTCACCACTTTCCGCCACTTTGGTTTTCGAAAGTGTTCATAGGAACGCTCCGCTTCCAGAGAGCAGGGACACCTGTGCTCTGGTAAAGAAGCATTAGAGGTGTGGAGTCAGTGAGAACTAGGATTCCGGGTTCTGGAAGGGGACTGACGACAGAACCAGGACGTGGGAAGGCGAGACCAAAAATAGAGACCAGTTAGGGGCACTTGGGTGGCGCAGTCAGTTAGTTAAGCCTCTGACTCTTGATCTCGGCTCAGGTCGTGATCTCACAGTTTGTGAGTTTGAGCCCCACGCCTGTGGGTTCTGTGCTGATGGTGCAGAGCCTGCTGGGGATTCTGCCTCTCCTTCTCTCTGCCCCTCCCCTGCTTGTGCTCTTTCTCAAAATAAATAAGTAAACTTAAAAAAAAAATTTTTTTTTTAATTAAAAAAAACAGGGATGAGTCAAAAGGCTTTTGCAACAGTCTTAGCCTGAGAGCCTCAGCGGTCTAGAGACTGGGGAAGAGAGGGAAGGAACAAATGGTAAGCAGGGCATGGAACATTCCCGAGAGGAGCCCCATTACAGTAGAGAAAACAGCATCACATTAACAGTAACACATGGTGTTTTACTAGATTTGCTACTTAGTCGCTCAGTAAGTGGTCAGTAAATATTGTTGAATGTACTGATCAGTTGATTAACTGAATTTTGCTCATCATTATGTATTATGTAGGTCCTCTCACCTCTCTTCAGCGTCCAGCAACATCCTGCCCCAACAACCATCACCCTGGGATCCCCACAAGGTATCAGTGGGCTCAAGAATGTAGCACTCAGTGGCCCTGGGAGAGGGCCCTTTTCTCCCCTGGCCAGTCCCCCAGGGCCTGCAGTGATGCAAGTCTGAGGCCTGGGGGGCAGGAAAAACCACGAAGGCACATGGTGGATCCCACCTCCTGCAGGTACTGCTCGAGGGGTGAAGGTCCTAAGCCAAAGCCATACCATGATGGAGCCCACACTGCCACCGGCCATCACACTGTCTTGTAGTAACTGCCACGGCCAACCTTCCTGGCCACATCTGTACCAACATCATCTTGCCCTGATGTCCCTCTGCTGCAATGGAGAAAATGTCTTCCCCCACCTTGTACCACACCCTGGACCCACCGGGCCTCACAGGAAGTGTTTCTCATTGCCTTTTTTTCCATATGCCTCAAGCCCAAGTCCATCATGAGATTCGACATCTATAGGTCCACGACACGAACCACTCAAAAGACCTTTAGTAATTGGGTCATTGGTCACAGGAATTAACCCCATCGCCTGGCTCTTGTCCCTTAAAATGACTTTACTTGCTTTTGTTTTTGTTAGGATGTGCCTCAGTTCATCCCAAGTGACCCCTGACAGACCCACCTCCCCATTTCTCAAGACCTAACCAGACATGTCAGAATCCCCAGACCAGTAGAGCTGAGACTCAGATGGGACTGTCATTGCCTAAATGTATGTGACATCATGGAAGCAGAACTGATAAATATTTGTGGTGACCCATATGGCTTTCCAACTACCTATTCTAGCTTAATGAGCTAGTCAACTCTATTCCTTCCCCTTCATATACTTGCTATTGCTCCCTGTTTTTGTATCAATTCTCCCTACCATCAGGTGAATATGTAAGTTTCTGCATATGGTACATGTGCTCCAAGTGTATTTGTGGAACGTCAAGGTGAAAAAGTTTAGAGAAATTCTTCACTGGGGCCCCCCATGCCCCGCTCTCCAGGCCATCTTTCAAACAAGATATCCAAATAATAAAGAAGATATTGACAGGATCATGATGGAGTTGAAATTGTCATTCAGAAGCTCTGCTCTTAAATGGACTGACATGGGATGGATTAGCACAGCACGACGTTACTTAAGGTCTATAAAGGAAATTGAATCATTTGTTTTTATCTTGAACATTTAACTGTGTTTCCATTACTTTTTGTTAGTGAAAGGATGGGAGACCTTTACACTATGTAAAAAGGTGTTCCTCTTTCCCTCCTAAAGGACAGAAAAGTTGCGCCTACCACCCTAGAGTTAAGAATGGATGTCACTGGATGTGGCAAGGGGATGTCTTTTAGGGATACTCCACAGGGCCCAAGGGATGATGGAAAAAATTAGTTAAGCTGGGAAAAGACAGAGACTAAAGAAATAAGGACTCAGAGCACACCAAGATCACCATAATATTTAATCTTAATGCTTTCCATTGTAAGAGTGCAGGAATCCCTACAGTTAGCCAAAGACTAGACTCCTACACAGATACCATCGAATGGGTTCTTTGCTTCTCTTGAATTTGTACCAAAGCTGGAAAAAATAACATTGGACAGTGATCAGATCTCAAAGTGTGACCGCATTCAGATTAACTTAGATATGGGAACGTCCGCTCAGCTTCATCCCGTTGGGAGATACAATAATCCCAACTCCCCAGCAGTACAGCCGGGTCATTGGAAACCAGAGAGCATTCCAATGTGTGACCCATTCGTCAGCAGCACAAATTCTTGCCTAAAGCCTGGCTCAAATGCATAAGCATGCCAGTTAAAAATAACCAGGCGTGGCTGTTGTAAACAGAGGGTACCATTCAGCGCATCTATCAATTAACTTCCTGCTTATAGTTCTACCTGAGATGATAAACCCTTGAGCAAAAGCAAGCCAACTTAACAAACATTTGTTGAACCCATTTTACGTGCCAGGCCACGCGGGCAGCACAAGGAAATGTACTTCTAAGTAACCCCAGCTGATCAGAGAGATGAGAAGAAATAACTGGGTAAACTGAGGAACAAAGAAGATTTAAATAATAGCCTAATAAGAGTTGACTCCGAGTATGGGCTGATTAAGTTCCAAGTGAATATTAAGCCTTGCAAGAGTTCCAAGGAGGGGCTAATTAAATCCAATCACATAGAGAAAGTAGGAAAGCTTTATGAAGCAGGCAGAGCTCAAACTGAGTCTTGAATGGGAAACCAGATGGGAACAGGTAGAGAGGAGGAAGGAGCAGCGGGTGGGGGTACAGTCTGGGATCATCCTGCATAAGCTGCTTCCTCCCTCCACCTCCAGCGGTGTGACCTGATTTTTCTATACCTCAATTTCCTGATGAAAATAATAATCCCTATACCATAGGACTGTAAATATGATCATACACAGAAACGCTTAGAATAGAGCTTGGGACAGACCTCATAAATGTTAGCCAACGTGAGTATTTCGAGGTAGGCTGCACGTCGTAAGGGAAAATACAAGACTCCTCCAGGAGGCAGAAAAGAAAGCACATGTGCCTATAGTGTAAAGTTTATTCCAGAGAATTAGTAGATATTCAGGCTGCAAATACAAGTTGAAACTAAGTCTGAACTGTAGGTCGGAGAGACTTCGATGTTTCTTTTGCAAGCGAATTATGTGGCATGTAGAAATGGTATTTTAGGAGCACGTACCTGGCAGCAGCTTGTAGGATAAATTAAAGACGAAAACCTATAGAGAGACCAATGAGATGACTCTAGGTAGGAAATTCCATCCGCGTTAAAAATTCAAGGATCTCAAATGCAAACGTCTTATTAAAATTCTTGTTCGTCATAATACATTCACTAATGAACACAATGGGCTTATGTCTTAGAAGCGACTACAGTTCGGGGCGCCTGGGTGGCTCAGTCGGTTGAGCGTCCGACTTCAGCTCAGGTCATGATCTCACACTCCGTGAGTTCGAGCCCCGCGTCGGGCTCTGTGCTGGCAGCTCGGAGCCTGGAGCCTGCTTCGGATTCTGTGTCTCCTCCTCTCTCTGCCCCGCGCCCCCAACCCCCCTGCTCATGCACTGTCTCTCTGTCTCTCAATAATAAATAAACGTTAAAAAAAAATTTAATAATAAAATGTGTATTTATTTTGAGAGAGAGACAGAGGGTGTATGTATGTGCATGAGCAGGGGAAGGGCAGAGAGAGAAAGAGAGAAAGTGAGAGAGAATCTGAAGCAGGCTCCACGCTCAGTGTGGAACCCGATGCAGGGCTTGATCCCATGAACCATGAGACCATGACCTGAGCCAAAATCAACAGTCGGTCGTTTAACCGACTGAGCCACACACCCACCCCTATTTTTTTTTTCAGCTCTTTTAATATTCCAGAAATAATTCTAAGTATTTTATCTGACTTGATTCTTGCAATAACCTTCCAAAGAATATACTGTCCATGCTCCCAGTTTACAGATGAAGAAAAAGTAAGACACTGGAACATTAATTGTCTTAAGGCCACAAAGAAACTGGAGTCAGGACAGCGGCACAGGCAGCCTGATCCCAGAGCCAGCCCTCTCAACCACTCCACAACCCTGTACTTCCTGTCTTCAAAGTTCAGCATCTAGATCAGGGGTCAACACGCTAAGGCCCACTTTTGGCCTGCCACCTATCTTTGTAAACGAGGTTTTATTGGAACAAAGCCACTCACACATTTAAGTGTTGTCTGTGGTAGTTTCCAGTCACGGTGGCTAAATTGAGTCATTGCGACGGAGATCATGTGACATTCATCCGGTCCTTGACGGAAAAGTTTGCCAAACCCTGGTCTGGATTATGCAGCGTGCTCAGTCCAAAAGGAATTCTGAGTACAGGCAGACTGTTTTTGACCTGATACCCCGACGAGCTGCAGTGGGGTACGAGGGTGGCCTCTTTTGCTCTCTCTCCCGCTCAAATAAGCCACACCCTTCTCTGAGCTTTTGCAACTGACTTCCCTCCTCCGTGGAACCTGTTTTGTTCCCATCGCCAGAACTGGGATGGCTTTCCTATTTATTTACCAGTCTTTGGGATCACGGGCACCTAGTCACAGTCTGCGAATAACCAATTTAAAGTGATATTTCTTTCCAACAAATGAATACTATTCCATGTAGAAAATCTGTTTTTGTATCTGCATAGAAATAACAGCGGTAGAGTAAGTGGGGAATATTTGGATCCATGTAACACTCCTTCCCAAGGCTAATGTGGGGTGAATGAGGCACCCACCTGGGGTGAAAATTTAAGGTGGCACCCAAAACCTGAAATCATCACGATATTTTTAATGCAATATTTAAAAAAAAAATCAAAGTAGGTGCAAGAAGCCCCTGATGAAAACCATAACAACATTTTACCAAAACAGAGGGCTGGACACCGCACTTGCCTGACTCGGCCTCCCCTAGTCCCAACCCCGCAGCTTACTACACAACATTTAACACGGTTTAGTACCGACTAGTTCTTTCAATGCCTCCACAAATCTACAAACATAGCGTACCCTCCCCTATTAAAGACTGTGGCAGGAGGGAAGATACATGTGGTTAGACGAGTACAAACGACTTAAGACCCCGTTGCCCCTGGAGCAGCTTTTCAATTCTAATCACTCCAGGAGAAAGGCCTCCACCATGAATGCCATGCCGAGTTCTACAAGGCCACCAAGATGAGCAAAGCTGGTTCCCACCTGCACACCTGCTCTACAGCACTGTCTGGGAGCTGAGAAAGCCAGCATGGCACCCAGCTGACTGGATTTGATCCAGGCTCCACCATACAGAGGCTGAGAGACTTCCCCTCACAACCCTGATTTCCTACGTACACAGTGGGGATGATTTTCATCCCTGCCTCTTAGATTGTTGTGTGGACCACATGGGAGGAGGCTTGCTAGAAATGTCAGCGGCCACCATCGATATCGTTGACTCCATGGGTGACGCAACGACCCGTTCCCCCGGCTCCCCCACCTGCCCTACTTAGTTCACCTGCCATCTAGTGTCCACCCACCTGTCCAGGCTGGAGCCCCCACTCTTGGATTCTTGAGTCCATTTGCTTCTCCACTCAACCTTGAAATGTTTCTTGAATGTCCCATTGTGTGGCAGGTCCAGCCGCCATCATTGGTGCCCAGATCACCACAGCAGCTTCTTGTCTGGGTTTCTGCCCCTCCCTCCACCCATTCTCCCTGTGCTGCCAGACTGGTATTTTCTCCAAAGTATATCACTCCTCCACTGAAATCCTTCAAAGAATTTTGCACAGTGTGGAACACAACGTCCGCCCATTTGTGCAATGTTTTTCCTGGTCCGGACTTTGCTCACCCCTCCAGCCCCGTCTCCTCACGTGACACCGTCACCCTCCACTCTGCAGCCACACCGAACTCGGGCTGCCCCCGTTGGTCACGCTGCCTCTCACCTCTGACCTTTGCACACAGTTGGGTGCCTCTGCCTGAAATAGACCCCAGCCCCGCCCTGTCCCCTGACACGCCCTCTTCCCAGAGGTTGCCTTAACCTTTCTGGACTTGGTCTAAGTGTCACTTCGTCCATGAGCTTTTCTATGACCCTGGCACCCCACCCGAAGCCTGGGTTAGGTCTTCCTGCATCTCCGTGACACCGCACGCTGCTCCCAGCCATAGCACTTGTCACATTACACAGTATTTCCCATGTACTTGTTTGTGTCCCTCATCACAGTGAGTAGCCCCAAGCCAGGAGCCGTCGTTCACCGTCTCCTAGCCCCAGTATCCGGCACAGCACAAGGCACAGTGAGTGAGCACCATTCTGGAGCCTGACTGGACAGTTACATCAGTGGGACAGAACTGAAAAAGTTGTATCTATAGATAGATAGGTTCCTCAAAAATTATGTAGACAGGGGCGCCTGGGCGGCTCAGGGGGTTGCGCTTCCGACTTCGGCTCAGCTCATGATCTCACAATTTGTGAGTTCGAGCCCCACATCGAGCCGTCAACGCAGAACCGGCTTCAGATCCTCTGTCCCTCTCTTCCCTCTTCTGCTCGCACCCTCTCTCTCTCAAAAATAAATAAACATTTAAAAAATTACACAGAGGGGCGCCTGGGTGGCGCAGTCGGTTAAGCGTCCGACTTCAGCTCGGGTCACGATCTCGCGGTCTGTGGGTTCGAGCCCCACGTCGGGCTCTGTGCTGATGGCTCAGAGCCTGGAGCCTGCTTCCGATTCTGTGTCTCCCTCTCTCTCTGCCCCTCCCCTGTTCATGCTCTGTCTCTCTCTGTCTCAAAAATAAATAAACGTTAAAAAAAAAATTTAAAAAAAATAAAATAAAATAAAAAATAAAAAATTACACAGATAATTAGAACAATATATATATATAATTATAAATACAATTTTATCTATCTATCTATCTATCTATCTACCATCATCTCCTGTTTACAAGTAACAATAGTAAGACACAGAATACGTTATCCGATACTATAAAAACAAGGAAGCGTTATGGGAGCTCAGAGGCAAAGAACTTCCTAGGCTAGGGGTGGGCAAGTGGGGAACATGGGATTTAAGCTGAAACCATGCCATCTGTACATGACCTTAGGTGGGTTCAAGACGCGTAAGCAGTAAGACTTAAAAAATAGCTAAAGTCCTGCCAGCCCCAGCCCCATGTCTCCTAGGTAACGATGGTAAACGTATACCTCCCACAGCATTTGTCAAGAAACCCGAAGCAAATCCACCAACTCCGAGACCGTTTCTGGAGACCGAGACTCCTCTTCCTTCCCGCGGTAAGCACTGGTGGACAGATACATCCCGCCCCCACCCCCCAGTAGTGAGTTAAGTAGCTGTCACCTGGATGAGCAGAGACCTTGTGTGGTCCAGAAATACCTCTGAGGAGTGCCGAGAAGGAACTTGCTGGAATGTGGCTCTCACCCAGGCAGCAGGGTTCAAGGACCACCTGGCGGTGTGAGGAACAGCCAGATAACAGCAGGTGCATGCATGAGCTTGGGAAGACAAAGAAGGGAAGGAAATAAATGAACAAGGACACGCATGTAAACTCTGAGAATCAATATGGTAGAGAAATAGGATTGCCAGGTTCGACGTCAGAAGAACCTGGGATTAAGTCAGGATTTATTAGCTGCATTTCTTGCGGTGAATTTCTTAACTGCCTCAAGCTCAGTCCTTTCATCGATGAAATGGGTCTAATACAACCCACCTCGAAGGGTTATGGGGAGGAATAGAAGCAACCATGCATGTAGAGGGGGGTCCACAGCAACTCACCACCCATCCTTTCTTTTCTGAATGGACATGGGCGGGGGAGCGTGAGCTGAATAAGGGGACCCCTCCGTTGCCCTGCTGCCGAAGCTGGGCTGGCAACGAGGTTGGCCCTGACGTCGACACTGTAAGTGGAATCAGCTCAGGCAAGGTCTTCCCTCCCCGAGGGCCTGCTGGGTGAGTTCGCTGCTGCCCGAAATCCGCAGAAACAGGAAATACACAGATGTTGGAGGCACAGCCAAGGATGCCAGCAAGAACAAGAGCCTTCCAGAGCCGTCCAGAGCACTCAAACTCCCCGGCAGGGCCAATGCTCCCCAAACTCCCCAGAAACCGCCTGGCACCGCAGGGTAGGGCCTACGTGCCTTCTTCCTCCCTTTGGGACCCTCTTCATTTCCTAAATCCGTTTCAAGACACAAAGCACCCCCTCACCACCACCAATTCCCACCGCCCTCGCCCCACCTGGAAAATCCCCCCTGTAAATCTGAGCACAGAAGCCCGTCAGGTGAACCGTCATTTCGGGGCAGCAGCAGAGGGGGCCGTGTGGCTCTCTGAGGAAGGGCTGTGGGTGCAGGGTCGGGTCCAGGGGTGGCCACAGGACCCTGCCGGGGTGCCAGAGCCAGAGTCAGAGCCCCATCTGCTGCGCCGCGGCCCGAGTGGCCGACACAGGAACGGACAGAAAATGGGACCAACGAAGAGATGTGATCGTGCATCAAGTCACTTTATTAGGAAGTTTAAAACAGCAGATGTAGACAGAGCCACAGAAGAGCCAGCACGCGGGCAGAAACCCCCAAAATGGCCAGAAGCCAGGCCCGAATATTTATCAGAGATGGAACATGACACACAAATAAACCCTTGGGGCTCGCAAGAGGCTGGGACTTTGCCCCGATGTCTTCTCACAAGCTCTTTGGTTGCATCGTGGTTCCGTGCTGCACGGTGGCGGGGAGGGAGGATTTGTGCCAGCGTGGGCACAGGAGGTTCTCGGAAGGACAAAGCAGGAGGAGGGGGAAAGCTGGTGACAGGCCGAGGGAAAGGAGACGGAGGAGGGTGGGCCAAGTCTTACCTGCAGGGCAGGGGGGCTCCCGCAGCTCCTGGGCAGGGGTGAGGCCGCCCGCCCGCCTAGCTGCAGCACTGCTTCTTGCAACAGCACTTCTGCTGACAACAGCACTTCTGCTGGCAGCAGCCCTTCCCGCAGCCACACGAGCCGCAGCCACACGAGCCGCAGCCACACGAGCCGCAGCCACACGAGCGGCGGCAGCAGCAGACCACGGGGACGCTGCAGCAGCCCCCGCAGCAGCCGCAGCAGCAGGGACAGCAGCTGGAGCAGCAGCCCACCCGGTAGCACCGGCACGTGGTGCAGCTGCCGCAGCCGCAGCCGCCGCCGCAGCCGCCGCCGCAGCCGCCGCCGCAGCCACCGCAGCCACTACCGCAGCCGCCGCAGCCGCCGCCGCAGCCGCCGCAGCCGCCGCCGCAGCCGCCGCAGCCACCGCAACTTCCGCAGCCACAGCACCCCATGGTGTCGGCAGAGAGGATTCAGGAGAGGGGAGGAGGGAGACTCGGGAGGTGAGGGAGGTCTGGTGCCGCCTCCTGCTGGGGGAGGGGCTTATATACCAACCCGGGAGGTGGGCGGGGGAAGACATGTGACCACTTCCCTGTTGTTTATTTCAGTTCCTATAGGAAAACTTCAGGTCCTTCCTGTTTATTTCCTGACACCTTCAGTCCCATTAAGTCACATATTTTCCGTTTAAGTAAATTTATCTCTGTTTCACCCAGTGGGAATATTTAGCAAAGAACCCAGCTAGCCCGTTTTCAAATATAGCTGGTCTTGGAATAGATGAGCCGGAGGAGACCCATCTGGCCACGGTTCGCCTTGCTCGCTAGTATCTCCGCAGGGGAATTGTTATTTCCCTTGACACCTCTTTCAGGAAAATGCTTAGGGGTCCTTTCAGCGGGAGGAAGAGAACATAGAACCTTAAATAAAGGAGGTAAGTTGCCGGGGCACCTGGGTGGCCCAGTCGGTTAAGCGGCCCACTTCGGCTCAGGTCACGATCTCACGGTTCGTGGGTTTGAGTTCCACGTCCGGTTCTGTGCTGACAGTTCAGAGCCTGGAGCCTGATTCGGATGCTGCGTCTCTCTCTCTCTCTCTCTCTCTCTCCCTCTCTGCTCCTCCCCCACTTGTGCTCTGCCTCTCTCTGTCTCTTAAAAATAAATAAATGTCGGGGCGCCTGGGTGGCGCAGTCGGTTAAGCGTCCGACTTCAGCCAGGTCACGATCTCGCGGTCTGTGAGTTCGAGCCCCGCGTCAGGCTCTGGGCTGATGGCTCGGAGCCTGGAGCCTGTTTCCGATTCTGTGTCTCCCTCTCTCTCTGCCCCTCCCCCGTTCATGCTCTGTCTCTCTCTGTCCCAAAAGTAAATTAAAAAAAAAAAAAGTTGAAAAAAAAAATAAAAAATAAAAAAAAAACAACTTGCAACGTCCACTCTTTCTACCCCTGGTCTGTATGTCACAGATCAAAGAGGCTACATACATCTAGACTAGAAGATACTTCTACCTCTCCTACCTGGGATAGGGAAGCCTGACTGCAATTAGAAAACTCATTCTCAGTGGAGAAGCCCACGGCCCCCGGATTCATCTTCAGGACCCTAGCGCCCTGCCTTGTGATTAATTCTCTGCGCATGAGTCACGTGTGTACATTTAGTCCCAGTCCCAGACCAGACCATAAGGTGAGGAGGAGGTGAGCTTTCAGAGGGAAGTTCCTCTGTCCCCAGAGACTCCCTCCTCTGATTGGCTGACCTCAGAGTGTTTGCATTAATCTAAAAATAACACTAACAGCTCATGACTTGCTCACATAAACAGCACTTTTCTGGGGGGGAGAAAGCACTACATTTTCCCCAAAATTTAGTGAACACAGTGACATTGTTTTACACTTCTGCAAACCTCTTTAATGTCTGACTTAGTCAAAGACGCCTGGATTCTCATTACCTACCTTCTGTGTTGAAACTGTTGTACGGCGTGGTTTTGATCAAAATGCATAAAGAAAACCCAGCCTCGCGCAGATGTGCAATTGAAAAGGATGCTCTTACCAGCCTCAGGGCCCCGCCTGGGTCCTTGAGCCACACACTGAAGACCGCCAGAACAGAGCTTTGGAAAATTTGGGCCCCTGAGGAAAGAAACCACTTAAAAATGCACCCAACTATTGACTTTAGCCTCATCAAGTATAATAAATCCCTACACATGGTTAGTATATGGTACAACAATGGCTCAATGCCATTTAATAAAACTTTATTGTTTCTATATTAAAAAAAAAAATCCTACCTTCTGCTGCTATATTTTCCAGTGGTGCACATTTTGTTGTTACTCAACAGTCCTCGGCTGATTGTCTTTAAACTAAAGTCCAGACTCACCAGTAACAATCTGACTCCAATTTGCTTTGCAGCCTAATCGTCTGTCGGGGGCTCTAGAGTAACCCAAGCCTACACGAGAAGGGAGAGCTTGGGAATTAATACCATTAGGACCAGTAGTTAATCTTTATGGTGCAGGCACTATGTGCTGCACGGTGTGTGAAGCACTTAGAAATTAAGACAGAGACAAGAGCAATGAAATAGGCAAGACTCAGCAGGGAACACCCTGCACAAGAAGGAACCGCATCCACAGAGCAAAAGCCCCGTGGGATAAAGGTGGCAACACAGAGCACACCCTAGATCCCTCCTGTGACTCAGACCTTTTTGCTCTTACTAAGGAAATACAGCAGCCGTACAATCATTACTTGAACTTTTATCCTTCCAAACATCCCTTGTGACGTGTCGTTAGCCAAAGTTCCACCCCTGAAATTCTGTTCATTTTTTTTTTTTTTTTGAAATTCTGTTCATGTTTTTTTTTTTTTTTATTATCACTGATATTTTTAAGATTAGCTTTATTAACAGTATGACATTTTCATGCATTGTTAAATTTCACTAGTTTTAATATTCACAATGTTTAAGTTCAAATCAACAAATAGTCAAACCTACGTGAGAAAAGAATGAAATGGTATTACCTTTTAATATAATCAGCTAACTGCTTTTTAAGAGTAAAACGTTAATACTGGGATTTTAAAACCTAAATTTCCAATGTTACTGTCAATTCAACCATATGTATTTTACTTAGGCCACAGGACTGCCCATTAGCCTTTCTTGTCGGAGAGCAATTAATCTCTTGAACCACTTTTCCTCAGCATCAGCTTTCTCAATAAATAGATTTGGATGGGCCAGAGAATTGTCATCTTGGTACTTGATAGTAGTGGGGATGCTGCTAGGGTCTATTTCTTTTTCAGTACTGGGTGGATCAGCAACTACCGGCACACAACTGCAGCATCAGGACCAACATCGAAATTCTGTTCATTTTTAAAGACACAGTTCAAGTGTTAGCCTTGCGCAATCCCTCCAAATGAAACTGATCTTTCTTTTTTCCAACCTTCGGCTGTGTCTTCATTCCATCACAACAAAGGAAGGAGAGAACAAGACAAGGAAAACAGGCAGAAATGGTGTTGAGTAGGACAATGGCGACGCAGGAGGGGGCTGAGATCTGGTAGCGCCCCTGTGGAAGGCATTCTGGGAACTAGTGGGACCCTCCATCCCATCCTCCTCTGCACTCACCTCTCTTCTCTCATCAGCTCGGCTCCCCTTCTTCCTCCGGCAATGACCACTTCCAATCTTGTCCCCTTTCTTCAGATGCCAGATGCTTCCTCCTTCACTCTGAGAAGGCGCTTCCTACCATAGAATCTATAAAGTTGCCTGACTCAGTGCCGTCTCTCTCCTTCTTACCTTGACTTATAACCATGGTGGTGCTCCCCCTACTCCTCCCGTCACTGGCCGGCCCCTCCATCTGTGCTCTGAAGACCACCCTTCTGGCCTTTTGAATCTCCTTTTTCATGCACTTTCTACCTCCACAAATCTCCTTTGTTCAGCACCTACTAAGTGCCCACCTACTGTAGGCACTACAGACACAGCAATGAACCCCTTCTGCTTTCTAGACCCTTCTCATCAGCATCAAAACCTTTATTTTTTTTTTAAGGATTTTTAAAAAATTTTTATTTTGAGAGAGACAGGGACAGCACAAGGGGAAGGGGAAAGGGGAGAGAGAGAGTCCCAAGCAGGCTCTGTACTGTCAGTGCAGAGCCCGATGTGGGACTCGAACCCACAAAACCGTGAGATCATGACCTGAGCCGACACCAAGAGTCGGATGCTTAACCTGCGGAGCTACCCAGGCACCCCAAGCATCACATCCTTTAGGAAGGCATCTCTCCCACCCTCAAGCAAGGAAACACCTCTGTTAGACCCAGTCTGCCTCCTGCTCCTGCCTCTTGTCTCTCCTGTCCTTGACACCCACACTTGCAGAAAGCATCATCCCAATACCCTCTAGATGACAGGCACGAGCGCAGTGACATTAGAAAATAAGGATTGACCTTTGACACTGTGTACCTATGTCAAATCATCATCCTGTAAACTTAAATATCTTCTAATTTTGTCAATTTTACCTCAATAAAGCTGGGGACAAATGAAATAAAAAGGGATTCAGTGGGGATCAAGAACGTGGGATAGGACAGTCAGCACAGCATGCATAAGATTATATATAGTAAAATGCATTGGCAATCTTTTAATACATAAAAGAGTTATATATTTTTTAATATATAAATCATAAAATATGCAGAAACAAAATATTACCCATGATTTCACTAAACATAATTACTGAGAACTTAATAACACATGTATGCATATTTAATATAATTTTTGCTTTTTCTGATCATGAAAGCTATACATGTTCATTGTAGAAAGTTTGGAAAATGCGCAGAAATACAAAGAAAATAAATATTACCCACCATCACACCTTACTGAAATAACTACTGTTCACTCTAATTTTTTTCCAGAACTTTGTGCATACACATATGCATTATTCAAAAACATAACTGGGGATGATAGTATGTATCCTGGGTGTTATGGTGTGTTCGCTTACTATAATAAATAAATACCACCACCGAGGACTCCAGAAATTCTCCACTCCTCCCTAGAGGACAGCTTCACTGGGAATGCTCTAACTCAAGTCCCGGATGGTCCCCATGTGGTTAAGTCCAAGGTATGTTCTCCAGGCAATGTACAAGGTCATTTCTCAGCATTGGGCAGTTGGCAAATCACTCTTTCTTGACACGCCCTTCTCTCTTGGCATCGGTGAGGCAAGGTTCTGTTTCTCTCCTAGTCATTTTGCCACTCGTCCTCCAAGTCTACTTTGCAAAACATGACTGTTCGAGAGGCTCGAGAGTCGGCGTATAGACTTCCTTGGTGCTGTCTCTTCCAGAAAAGGTCACTTCCTTTATAGCTTATTGACTCCTTTGTTGAATGCGGTACGTTTTATTACATAGATCAACCTTCTTTCAAAATCTGATTTTTGGGGGCACCTGGGTGGCTCAGTCGGTTGAGTGTCTCTGGCTCCTGATTTCTGCTCAAGTCACGATCTCACGGTTCATGAGATTGAGCCCTGCATCAGGCTCTGCGCTGACAGCACGAGCCTGCTGGGGATCCTCTCTCCCTCTCTCTCTGCCCCTCCCCCTTCCCCCCTCCCTCTCTGTCTCTCTCTCCCTCAAAATAAAATAAACATTAAAAAAAATCAAAATGAAGAAAAATAAAATCTGATTTTTCCGAGGCACCTGGGTGGCTCCGTCGGTTAAGTGCCTGACTTCAGCTCAGGTCATGATCTCACAGTTTACGAGTTCCAGCCCCACACTGAGCTCTCTGCTGTCAGCACACAGCCCACTTTGGATCCTCTGTCCCCACCCCTCTCTCTGCTCCTCCCCCACTCCCTCCCTCCCTGTCTCTCTCTCAAAAATAAACATTTTTTAAAAAAAGAGAAAACATTTCAGGCTACAAGTCTTCTTCAGAAAAATCAGATATTTTTATAGTTCTTATTTTATTTTTTACATGTTTATTTTTGAGAGACAAAGAGAGCGGGGGAGGGGCAGAGAGAGAAAGCGTGAGAGACAGACAGACAGAGGATCCGAAGTGGGGTCTGCACTGACAGCCGAGAGCCCGATGCGGGGCTCAAACTCACGACCCCTGTGATCATGACCTGAGCCAGAGTCAGACACTTAACCGACTGAGCCATCCAGGCACCCCCGGTCGGAAACGTTTTCAGTAATATTTTCCCAAATGTGGGATCATCTTTTTCTCACTTTCATGGGAAGGTGGAGGGCATCACCAGGTCTTCTGACAGTGATCTGGATAATTAGGGAGCTACAACTCTTTATCCACCAGAGTCGAGACCAACACTGACCAACAGACTTTTGGCAACGAGGGAAGTGTTCTGTTCTGAGGCTGGCCAGTATGGTACCCACTTAACCACATGTGGCTGCTGAGTACTTAGAATACGACTAATGAGGCTGAAGAACAAACCTTCTTGACTTAATTTCGATTAATCTAAATTTAAATTGCTGTACATGGTGAACGGCCACTTCAGTGAAGAGCCAGCTCTAAATGGACAGCACCACAAAAGAAAGGCCCACCCTTCATCCTTCTCTGGGTCAATTCGCCAGAAGTGTAATAATTGTCTCCTACATTCCAGACACTGTGTAGCCGTCAGGGGGAGTGAGGTGAAGAAGAGGGAAAACCGCTCTTAACGGAGCCTGTCAAGGCCATCAAAAAGAGACAGAAGTAACCCATAATAATGTAACATGAAAAGCTCTAGAACAGAAGGCCAAGCGGAAAACATACAGAAGATCAGTTAATTAAATGCCCAACACCTAGCATCAGTCCTGGTATATAATACAGTCAGTTCTGCTATAACACTTGTTTTAAAAATGCAGATTTGTTCCAAGGAGGACATTATGCTAAGTGAAATAAGCCAGACATAGAAAGACAAATACTGGGGGCGCCTGGGTGGCGCAGTCGGTTAAGCGTCCGACTTCAGCCAGGTCACGATCTCGCGGTCCGTGAGTTCGAGCCCCGCGTCAGGCTCTGGGCTGATGGCTCGGAGCCTGGAGCCTGTTTCCGATTCTGTGTCTCCCTCTCTCTCTGCCCCTCCCCCATTCATGCTCTGTCTCTCTCTGTCCAAAAATAAATAAAAAACGTTGAAAAAAATTAAAAAAAAAAAAAAAGAAAGACAAATACTGCATGTTCTCGCTTAAGTACGGGATCTAAAAAAGTCAAACTCATGGAAGCAGGGAATCAAAAGGTGGTTTCCAGGGGCCCAGGGAAGGGGACAAAGGGGAGATGTTCGTCAAAGTGTGCAAAGTTTCAGTTAGATGAGTAAGGTCTGGGGATCTCATGCACAACATGGTGACCATAGTTAATAAGACCGTATTGCGTCCTTGAAATTTGCTTAAAAGAGTTCGTCTTAACTGTTCTCAACGCAAGAAGAAAAAAAAAGGTACCTAAGTGAGACGATGCATGTGTTAATTAACTGGGTTATGGTTATCGTTTTACAATGTGTACATAGATCACATCATCACATTGTACACCTTAAATACATAATTTTGAATTTGTCAATTATACCTCAATAGGGCTGGAAGAAGCTTATTCCAAGGAGATTGATACATGAGGGAATAATTTGAGCAGAATGCAAATTCTTTGCCTCTGGAGGGCTTTGCCCATAAGAAACGCCAAGTAAATATAGAAGGCTGCATCCAGCTAACACACACACACACACACACACACACACACTTCAGACAACTAATGACCACCCTCCTGCGTGCCCTATGTCCTGAGCTACGCTCATCCGCACTTGTAGTCCCAACTCTCCCTCCCATTTCAGATCTTCCCCCTTCCATCCCCTGACAATAACTCAAGCTGCAATCTTTCTCAGACCTCCCTTCCACAAACAAATTTCACCATCTTTTTCAAGGTAGAGTGCCACATTTCTGATAGGATTTATAGATTTTTTTGTTTGTTTATTTTTGAGAGAAACAGAGTGTAAGCAAGGAAGGGCAGAGAGAGAGGGAGACAAAAAATCCGAAGTAGGGTCCAGGCTCCGAGCTGTCAGCACAGAGCCCGACACAGGGCTCGAACTCATGAACTGTGAGATCATGACCTGAGCCGAAGTTGGACGATTAATCGACTGAGCCACCCAGGTGTCCCAGGATTTATATACTTTAAACATATGTGTAAAATCATGTACAATTTTTATTTTGAAAACAAGTCACTGATTAAGTTGAGTGCTGTTCCCCAACCCCATAAGCCCTGTGGTTTTTAACCGTGTGATTTTGTACAGCTCTACAATTTGGTGGAACACACATGTTGTGTTATAGCAGAAATGACTGTAGGTCTAGAAAAATATCTTAGCAATGGTCATACCTGCACCCCTGATCTTGGATTCTCAACACCATTCTCCAATAAAAGGGACCAGACTCTTTGGAAGAAAGGCTGATTCCGGGTCTGGGGCTGGGAAAGGATGAAATGGGCCATGAACATCTTGTGCCAGAATCTAAGCTGATACTCAGAAAATGACAGAGATATTTTTAAAAGGTACAAGAGCCAGCTTGAAGGTGTGGTTGCTGGAAAAAAAATGTAGGACAACTTGAGCATCAGAACGATGACAGGAACAGATACCTCATTGAATAGAATAGGATTATTCTTTCCATGAACTCACACTGATGGAAATGAATAAATGGGTAACGTACATCTTTACCCTGACCAGATGCTGCTGAACTGCTCTGCAAATTGGTTGTAGTGAATTATATTCCCACCCAATGTTGTATGAACATTCCAGCATCCTCACCGATACTTGCTATTAACAGACTTGAACACTTTGATAATCAGGTGGATACAAAATGTACCGCAGTTGGGGCGCCTGGGTGGCTCAGTCGGTTGAGCGTCCGACTTCGGCTCAGGTCATGATCTCGCGGTCCGTGAGTTCGAGCCCCGCGTCGGGCTCTGGGCTGATGGCTCGGAGCCCGGAGCCTGCTTCCGATTCTGTGTCTCCCTCTCTCTCTGCCCCTCCCCCGTTCATGCTCTGTCTCTCTCTGTCTCAAAAATAAATAAATGTTAAAAAAAAAAAATTCAAAATGTACCGCAGTGTGGCCTTCATTTCTACCTTTCTGATCATTAGTAGCATTGAGCTTCTTATCACATGTCAAGCTGTGTCTTCTGTGACTCCTCAGTTAATATCCTTTACGCATTTTCTGTTGTTTTCCTTTTTAAAACTGATTTTCCCCTTAGCCTGTGACTGGTTTTGACTTTTGTTTTCAGCATCATTTTGTAAAGACGTTTTCTTCTTTTTCATGTATTTTGTCCTTAATCAATCTATTCCTTTTATATTTTAAGAAATACTTTACTACTTTGAAGTCATAAAGAGAATTTTCCACATCTTCCGAAAATGTCAAGTTTTGCTTTTCACTTTTTGATCTTAAAATCATCTGGAACTTTTTTCTTTCTTTAATGTTGATTTTTTTTTTGGGAGAGAGAGCATGTGAGCGAGCGGCGGGGGGGCAGAGAGAGGGCGACCCAGAATCGAAGCAGGCTCCAGGCTCCGAGCTGTCAGCACCAAGACCAACGTGGGGCATAAACTCACAGACCTCGAGATCATAACCTGAGCCGACGAAGCTGGAGGCTTACCCAGTTGAGCCACCCAGGTGCCCCAGATCTGGAATTTATTTTAATGTATAGTATGAAGGACCCTCATATTATTTGTATCCACATGGATAGCCTAGTATTTCAGTACCAATATTGAATGACTAGGATCTTCTCCTGATTTGTAATGTTTCTGCCATATACCAAATTCCAAAATTTGTGTGATTTCATCTCGGGGCTCTCAGTTCCTGTCCACTAGTCTCTCTGTCTCAGTAACAGAATATCATACTGTTTTAATGATCATAGCTTTAGAATTAGTCCCAATATCTAATAGGTGAACTTCTCTCCTCATTCTTCTTAAAAACAAACAAACAAACAAACCATATTTGACATTCTTTGCCTTTTGTTTGGTCAAACAGATTTTAGGAGAAGCTGTTACATTTTTTTTAAAAAGTGAACAATGAGGGGCACCTGGGTGGTTCAGTCGGGTAAGCATCTGACTCTTGATCTTGGCTCAGGTCAGTATCTCAAGGTTCATGGGTTCAAGCCCTGCATCGGGCTCTGTGCTGATGGTCCGCAGCCTATTTGGAATTCTGTCTCTCCTTCTCTCTGCCCCCCTCCCCTGCGTGTGCTGTCTCTCAAAATAAAGAAACTAAAAACTTGTTTTGAATAAAAACAGTGAATAAAGAAACAGTGAAAAGAGACCATGTTTTAAAAAATCTCTTAGGAGGGGCGCCTGGGTGGCTTGGTCTGTTAAAAAACCTCTTAGGGTTTTTAGCAGAATCACAATGAATTTGTTACTTACTTTGGGAAGGAGTAACATCTGTATTCACCAATGTTCTGCAGAGAAACAGGACCAATAGGATGGCTGGGTGTAGATACAGGCACATAGATTTACTATAGGAATTGGCTCACGTCACATGGGGCTGAGAAGTTCCACCATCTGCCACCCTCAAGCTGGTGAATCAGAAGAGCCACTCATGTCATTTGGTCTGAGTCTGAAGTCCGAGGGCAGGGGACGATGGATGTCCCAGCTCAAGCAAAGAGCAAATTTGCCCTTCTGTCGCAGACTCTGGGTCTGGGGTTCTCTCTTGTCCAGCAAGAGAGCGAACGCAGGGTAGAAATGCGAGAGAGGCTAATGTCCCAGAGGAGACAAGAGCCCCGAGTAAGGGTCCTTGCTTTGTTTTTATTAGGATCAGAAGGCTTACAAGCGT
The DNA here is from genome assembly GCF_028018385.1 of Neofelis nebulosa. Lineage (NCBI taxonomy): Eukaryota > Metazoa > Chordata > Mammalia > Carnivora > Felidae > Neofelis > Neofelis nebulosa. The sequence goes on from NC_080783.1 coordinate 11,313,173, forward strand.
GGTGATGGACGTGTTCAAAGAGACAATGAAACTGTGACCATTACCTCACGGGTGTGAGGGAAAGGGGGTGTTGAAGATATGTGGTGTTAGGGGTTTGGGTCAATACACAACAAAGTCCTGGTGCCGGGCAGATGGTTGTTAACAGCAGACGTGAGGCGCCACCTCTGTTTACCTAAACTTGCCTAGGGGACAAAACAGACAGAACATGCTACCTCTGGGTCAACAAGGCACCTTTCTTTTGCTAATTAGCTCCGCTCTGGGCAACTTCGCCCCGCAGGGGTCTATAGCCCTGTTTACCAGTTCACCTAATTTCGTCCTTCCTTCCTGTGAAAGCAGATTTCTGCTATTGTACTAATTTGGGGGTCACTTCTGCCCTGAATCTCTAACCTTGTTGACCTCATCTTGGATGTTTTCACCCTGAGATTTCCTATTCCTATGCATTTGTCCTATACTGGGGGCCTTTGCCCTGTTTACCTAATCTTGGTTACCTAATCTTGGATGCGTACATCCTGTGGCTTTCTCTTACTTTCTGCCTTGTTAACCCATCGGTGCAAGCTCAGGGAATTCCTAAACTCATTCCCCACACCCTTCTTCTGCCTTTGCGTCCCAGCCAAATCCTCAGTGGATTGCATGATGCCCACACCCACTGATGAAGCTGTCTTCTTCGCTCAGTCCACTGCTCTCAATGCTAATCTCAATGCTAAACACACTCAGAAAAAGATGTCTTATCAGATATCTGGGCATCCCTTAGCCCAAGCAAGGAGATACAGGAAACTGACCATCACAACATTGTTTAGATATTGAGAATTCCCATCCATAAACCTAGGACGTTTCTCCATTTATTTCCTCTTTTATGTCCTTCAACACAATTTAATAATTTTCTTTCTAAATATCTTGCACGTCTTTGGGGTTAAGCACTGTTATAATTTTATTGCTATTTTGCATGGGTCTTTTTGAAATATTTATTTGTTTGTTTGTTTTGAGAGAAAGAGAAAGCACGTGAGCAGGGAAGGGGCGGAGAGAGAGAGAAAATCCCAAGCAGGCTCCACACTGTCAGCGCAGAGCCCGACACGGGTCAATCTCATGACTGAGATCACGACCTGAGCCCAAGTCAAGAGTTGGACACCTGGAGCCACCCAGGAGCCCTTGAATGGATTTTTCAAATTACATTTTCTATTTGATATGTAAGAAATTCTTTCATTGCTGAAAATTGATTTGCTTTCTTTTCAAAATTTTTTCCCCTCCAGGACTTCTAATTACCTCTGCTATGTTAGTGCCAATTTCCCAAATGGAGACACATAGTACAGCACATCCTAGATTATTTGAATATAAAGTCCATTTGAATACTTTATATACCAAATTCATGGACTTTTAAAGAGCGATTAGACGAGATAATGTACATAAAATACATATAATTAGGGTAAGACAAAAGATAAGAAAAAATGCCAGTCGAGTATCTCTCCCTGAGAGGCTAAGATCTGCCAAAGAAGAGAGAAAGATGAATCTCCATGGTTTAGATCATCTGATACTAACCAAAGGAATTTTACTTGAGGGGGGTCTGGGTGGCTGAGTAGATAAAGCATCCTACTCTTGATTTTAGTTCAGGTAATAGTCTCACAGTCTTTTGATCAAGCCCCTCATTAGGCTCTGTGCCAAGAATATGTAAGAAATTCTTACAATGGAGCCTTCGTGGGATCCATTCTCTCTCTCACTCACTCTCTCTCTCTCTGCCCCTCCCTCACTTGTCTCTCTTTCAAATAAAAAAAAAAAAAGCAAAAAACAAACAACAAGAAAGAATTGTACTCACAGGCGATGTATTGGGGGGGAAAGCAGTGTTTTATTATCTATTTCAGTTCTGATTCCTTTGAAAGCAAAGGTAATTTATCTGAAATTGAAGGAGAATTAAGTCCTGTCTGCTCCTGAGATAGTAACAGGAAATAAACATCCCTCTGGTCAAAACAAGGAGGGAGAGTGAGCAGTATCTTGTGCGAAACCCCCAGATACAGTATTTAAGGGCCCCCAGGGAAGAGGCAAACATCAGACCTCCCTCACCCCGAGTCTCCCTCTTCTCCTCACCTCTCCCAAGTCCTCTCTACTGACACCATGGGGTGCAGTGGCTGTGGAAGTTGTGGTGGCTGCCGTGGCTGCCGTGGCTGCCGTGGCTGCGGCTGCGGGAAGGGCGGCTGGAAGAAGCAGTGCCCTACCGGGCATCCGGCCCCCCTCTGGTAGAATGCGCCCAGACGGCGCTTGCCTGTGGGTCAGACTTTCCTCCAAGTCTCCCCATTTCTCTTCCCACAACCTGGAAGTCAGTCGTGGGCACTCGGAGCTGGAATTTGAGACTCTCCTCTCTGTCACATCACAAATCGATCATTTCAATGGACCCTGCTAGTGATGTGAACAAGAACTAGGAAAACAAGAGTCAGCCCAGCTGCTGGAGTCAATTCACATGTGGAACAGACTGAAAGTGGAATCATGGCTACTCACTTATTTCTGTTTTTCTGAAATACTTTCCCACAACTTCAGTGCCTTGCTTGTATCATGCCCTCACATTACGTGCCAATTCCACTATGTTC